>NC_082733.1:40087686-40392686 GCF_030144855.1 Hypanus sabinus | reverse complement strand
TACTACTTACCCAGTGTCATTTTCCAACAGTCCAATATCCACTCCCACCTCTCTTTCACTCTTCATATATTTGAAAAAAAATGATATTGTAGCGGTGTGTTACATGCAGCGCTAAAATTACGACACGGAGTCGGTAACTGCAGTCGAAGGAAAAAAACTTTATTCGAAATCCTCAGCCTCACTTTTAAGCCTCCCTCAACCTGCCCCCTGTGGCGCAGAGGCTCCAAAGCTCTGTGCTCGCAAACCCCCGTAGGCTATCTAATTGTGAGCCGGTTCGGATGTGCAAGGAAATGGGTCACCACATAACCCCCGCCCCAGAACCGGCGATATACCCCTCAATGTCCACAGTCTGGGCCAGAACCTGCTTGGGAGGTTGGCCTCTGCGCCGAGGTGCCGGAAACTCGGCCGGTTGTGCCAGGTCCACATGGGCCGGTTTGAGGCGGTCCACCGTGAAAACCTCCTCTTTCCCCCCAACGTCCAGCACGAACGTGGACCTGTTGTTCCGGAGCACCACAAACGGCCCCTCGTATGGCCACTGCCCGCCCCTTCATACAAACACGAACTTACAGTTCTGCAGATCTTTGGGTACGCAGGTCGGGTTCCGCCCATGCTGTGAAGTGGGTATGGGGGCCAGGTTACCGAGCTTCTCGCGCAGTCTGCCCAGGACTGCTGCGGGATCTTCCTCTTGCCCCTGTGGGGCTGGTAGGAACTCCCCGGGGACGACCAGGGGCGCTTTGTATACCAACTCGGCCGACGAGGCGTGCAGGTCGTCCTTGGGCGCTGTGCAGATGCCGAGTAGGACCCAGGGAAGCTCGTCCGCCCAGTTGGCTCCTCGCAGGCAGGCCATGAGGGCCGACTTCAGGTGACGGTGGAAACGCTCCACTAGCCCGTTCGACTGTGGGTGGTAGGCAGTTGTGTGGTGCAGCTGAGTCCCCAAAAGGCTGGCCATAGCTGACCACAGGCTGGAGGTGAACTGGGCGCCTCTGTCGGAGGTAATGTAGGCCGGTACACCAAAGCGAGATATCCAGGTGGTGATCAGGGTTCGGGCGCAAGATTCGGAGGTGGTGTCGGTGAGCGGGACCGCCTTTGGCCATCTTGTGAACCGGTCCACAATAGTCAGGAGGTGCCGCGCTCCACTCGACACTGGCAGGGGGCCCACGATATCCACATGAATGTGGTCGAAACGCCGGTGGGCGGGATGGAACTGCTGCGGTGGGGCTTTGGTGTGCCGCTGCACCTTGGCCGTCTGGCAGTGCATGCACGTTTTGGCCCATTCACTGACCTGTTTGCGGAGTCCGTGCCAAACGAACCTGCTGGAAACCATCCGGACAGTTGTCCAGATGGAGGGATACGCCAAGTTATGAATGGAGTCGAAAACACGGCGCCGCCAGGCTGTCGGGACGACGGGACGGGGTTGGCCGGTGGCGACGTCACAGAGTAGGGTCCTCTCACCTGGGCCTACGGGGAGGTCCTGGAGCTGCAAACCGGAGACTGCGGTTCTGTAACTTGGGATCTCCTCGTCTGCCTGCCGCGCCTCTGCCAGTGCCTCAAAGTCTACTCCTTGGGAAAGGGCATGAACGGTAGGGCGAGAGAGCGCATCCGCCACAACATTGTCCTTACCCGAGACGTGCCGGACATCCGTCGTGTATTCAGAGATGTAGGACAGGTGGCGTTGCTGGCGGGACGACCAGGGGTCGGACGCTTTCGTAAACGCAAAGGTAAGCGGTTTGTGGTCCGTGAACGCGGTGAAGGGCCGACCTTCTAGGAAGTACCTGAAATGCCGGATTGCCAGGTAGAGCACCAACAGTTCCCGGTCGAAAGCACTGTACTTGAGCTCGGGTGGCCGCAGGTGTTTGCTGAAAAACGCCAGGGGTTGCCAGCGACCTGCGATGAGTTGCTCCAGCACCCCACTGACTGCCGTGTTAGATGCGTCCACTGTGAGGGCAGTAGGGGCGTCCATTCTGGGATGTACTAGCATTGTGGCGTCCACCAAAGCTTCCTTCGTTTGAACGAAAGTAGCAGCGGACTCCTCGTCCCAGGTAATGTCCTTGCTCGGACCCGACATCAGGGCGAACAGGGGGCGCATGATCCGGGCAGCTGAAGGGAGGAAGCGGTGGTAGAAATTGACCATACCTATGAATTCCTGAAGGCCTTTGATCGTGGTGGGTCGGGGGAAGTGGCGGATCGCATCTACCTTAGCGGGCAGAGGGGTTGCCCCGTCTTTAGTAATCCTGTGGCCCAGGAAGTCAATGGTATCGAGTCCGAACTGGCATTTGGCGGGGTTGATTGTAAGACCGTACTCACTCAGTCGGGCACAGAGTTGACGGAGGTGGGACAGATGCTCCTGACGACTGCTGCTGGCTATGAGGATGTCATCCAAATAGATGAATGCGAAGTCCAGGTCCCGTCCCACCGCGTCCATTAACCACTGGAATGTCTGTGCGGCATTCTTCAGGCCGAACGGCATGCGGAGGAACTCGAAAAGGCCAAACGGGGTGATGAGAGCCGTTTTGGGGACGTCGTCAGGATGCATCAGGATTTGATGGTACCCTCGGACGAGGTCTACCTTGGAGAAGATCCGTGCACCGTGCAGGTTTGCTGCAAAGTCCTGAATGTGCGGCACAGGGTAGCGGTCCGGTGTGGTAGCCTCGTTCAGCCTGCGGTAGTCACCGCACGGTTTCCAGCTTCCCATCGCTTTGGGCACCATGTGCAGGGGGGAGGCCCATGGGCTGTCGGACCGCTGGATGATCCCCAATTCCTCCATCCTCTGGAACTCCTCCTTCGCCAGTCGGAGCTTGTCCGGGGGAAGCCGCCGAGCGCGGGCGTGGAGGGGTGGTCCCTGGGTCGGGATGTGGTGCTGTACGCCGTGTCGGGGCATGGCCGCTGTGAACTGCGGTGCCAGAACTGATGGGAAATCCGCCAGGACCCTGGTGAAGTCGTTGTCGGACAGCGTGATGGAGCCGAGGTGAGGGGCTGGCAACTGGGCGGCACCCAGGGAGAATGTCTGAAAGGTCTCGGCGTGTAACCAGTCTCTTCCTGAGCAAGTTGACCAGTAGGCTGTGAGCCCGCAAAAAATCCGCACCCAGAAGCGGTTGGGCTACGGCGGCCAGTGTAAAGTCCCACGTGAACTGGCTGGAGCCGAACTGTAGCTGCACCTGACGGGTGCCATAGGTCCTTACTGTGCTGCCATTCACGGCCCTCAGGGGGGGGACCCGGTGCCCTGCTGCAGGTGTCGTAACTCGTCGGAGGTAAAACGCTGATCTCGGCACCAGTATCGACCAAAAACCGGCGTCCCGACCTTCTATCCCACACATACAGGAGGCTATCCCGATGGCCAGCCGTCGTAGCCATCAGCGGCGGCTGGCCCTGGCGTTTCCCGGGAACTTGCAGGGCGGGCGACAACGGCGGGCTTCTGCGCCCCACCACTGGTGGTAGAAGCACCAATGTTCCTTGGGCCGGGGGTTGGCGGGTTCTGCGGCCAGGCCTGGACTGGTTTGCTGCTGGGAGCGTGGCTGGGAGATCTGTGCGATGGATGCCCCGCTCGCCTTTTTGGCGTTCCACAGCAAGTCCACCCGGGCTACCACCTTCCGGGGGTCACTGAAATCCGCATCGGACAGCAGCAGGCGTATGTCCTCGGGCAGCTGCTCCAGGAATGCCTGCTCAAACATGAGGCAGGGTGTGTGTCCGTCGGTGAGAGACAACATCTCATTCATTAAAGCCGATGGAGGTCTGTTGCCCAAGCCATCCAGGTGCAGTAAACGGGCAGCCCGCTCGCGCCGTGAGAGTCCGAAAGTCCTGAGGAGCAGGGCTTTGAATTCCGTGTACTTGCCGTCTGCTGGGGGCGACTGTACGAACTCCGCGACCTGGGCCGCTGTGTCCTGGTCGAGGGAGCTCACTACGTAGTAGTAGCGGGTGTCTTCTGAGGTGATCTGGCGAACGTGGAATTGGGCTTCGGCTTGCTGGAACCATAGGTTCGGTCGCTGTGTCCAGGAACCCGGCAGTTTCAACGAAACCGCATGAACAGAGGCGGCGTCGGTCATTTCTGGTCCAAAAATCGTTTGGACCGTCGGGGTCACCAATTGTAGCGGTGTGCTACACGCAGCGCTAAAATTACGACACGGAGTCGGTAACTGCAGTCGCAGAAAAAAACTTTATTCGAAATCCTCAGCCTCACTTTTAAGCCTCCCTCAACCTGCCCCCCGTGGCGCAGAGGCTCCAAAGCTCTGTGCTCGCAAACCCCCGTAGGCTATCTAATTGTGAGCCGGTTCGGATGTGCCAGGAAATGGGTCGCCACAATATCCCCTTTTATATTATTGGCTAGCTTACCTTCATATTTTATCTTTTCCCTCCTTATAGCCTGCCTTGTTTGTTTTTAGAAGCTTCCCAATTCTCTAACTTCCCATTAATTCTTGCCATGTTGAATGTCCTCTCTTTTTCTTTTATGCTGGGTTTGATAATCCTTGTCAGGCATGGTTATATCATCCTGATATGTCTTCTTCTTTGGGATGTATCTATCCTGCGCCTTCTGAGTTGCTCCCAGAAACTCCAGCCATTGCTGCTCTGCCGTCATTACCTGCTGTTGTCCCCTTCCAATCAACTTTGGCCAGTTTCTCTTTCAGGTCTCTGTAATTTCCTTTGCTCCATTGTAATACTGATACACTTGACTTAGCTTCTTCTTCTCAAATAGCAAGGTGAATTCTATCATAATCCCTTCCTCCTAAGGAAGTGATTATCCTATCTTAAGCTCCCTCATCAAATCCGCTACATTACACCACACCAAATCCAGAACAGCTGACCCCCTAGTGCTCTAAAAAGCCATTTTCTGAGCATTCTACAAATTATATCTCTTAGGACCCAAAATCCAGCACCAACCTGATTTTCTCAATCTACCTACATATTGAAACCCCACATACCTATCATAACATTACCCTTCTGACATGCATTTCCTATCTCCCATTGTAGTCCACGTCCTGGCTACTGTTCAGAGTCCTTTAAATGATTCTCATTAGGGTCTTTTTACTCTTGCAGTTCCTTAACTCTATCCACAATCAATCTTCATCTTCCAACCCCATGTCACCTCTCTCTAAGGATTTGATTTCATTTTTTTACCAGCAGAGCCATGCCTCCCTCTCTGTTTACCTGCCTGTTCTTTCTATACAATACATGTCCTTGGATGTTAAACTCCCAATTATTATCTTCTTTCAGCTAGTACTCATTGATGGCCACATACCTGCCAATCTCTAATAGATAAATCATCTACATTGTTCTATACACTGCATGCATTCAAATGTAACATCCTCAGTCTTGTATTTGTCATCCTTTTCGATTTTGTTGCTCTGTTACATAGCAACTCATCCCCTGACTGCAATGTCGCCCTATCATCTGCCTGTCCTGCCTCACTACATGCTGCTGCTCCTAGTATACCAACTGTTCCATGCTCCCCCTAGCACTCAGTTTCCATTCCCTTGCCAAATTAGTTTAAACTCTCCCTGACAGTTCTAGCAAACCTGCCCACAGGGATATTAGTTCTTCTCGGGCTCAGGAGTGACACACCCCTTTTGAACAGGTCAGACCTTCCCTTGAAGAGATCCCAATGATCCAGAAATCTGAAATCCTGCCCCCATATCCTCAGCCACATACTCGCCTGTCAGATCCTCCTATTCTTATCCTCTGGCACCAGAGATTACTACCCTGGGGGTCCTGTTTTCAGCTTTTGACCTAGCTTCCCAAATTCTCTCTTCAGAAACTCCTTCCCTTTTGCCATCTATGTCATTGGTGCCAAAATTCCGGCAGCTGAGCCTCTCCCTTTAGATCTGAGACGTCCTGACCCTGGCATCTGGGTGTCCCTATCGCATTGACAGGATCTCGTCTCTACTCCTCTAACTATAGAATCCCCATAATTAACATACTAACCAGCACACCTTTGGACTGTGGAAGGAAACTAGAGAACCCAGAGGAAACTGATGCATTCCAGGGGAATGACATACGAACTCTTTACAGAGGACACCGGGACTGCACTCTGAACACCGGGACTGCACTCTGAACTCCGACACCACCAGCCGAAACAGCATTGCGCCAACCGTAATGCTCCTTCACTTGTACAGTGAGTCCCGCCTTGCAGTTCACGCAGTGTGGGTTTTGGACATGTGATGCTGGCTGTAGACTCTGAACGTGACATGGGAATAGAGCAACGACCCAGGTTCTGTTACCTCCCACTTTGTCCATACTCAGCACTTCAGAATCAAAATCAGAACCAGGTTTAATATCACTGACATATATCATGATATTTGTTATTTTGCAGCAGCAGTTCTGTGCAACACATTTTGCACTAAATTACAATAAGAAATAAATATTAAAAATTAAACAAATAAATGAAAGAGCAAAGATATTGAGGTATTGTTCATAGGTTGGTTCATAGTCCATTCAGAAATCTGATGGCAGAGGGAAAGAAGGTGTTTCCTAAAAAAGAAAGTGAGTCTTCAGGCTCCTGCACCTCCTCCCTGATGGTCGCAATGAGATGAGGGTATGTTCTGGTGATGGGGGTCCTTAATGATGGATGCAGCCTTTCTGAGGCATCGCCTTTTGGAGGTGGACTCGATGCAGTGGTGGCTAGTTCCCATAATGGAGCTGGCTGAGTTTGCTGAGTTCTATTTTGCTTCCAAGCACACAGAGTGCCGGGCTTACTGCGAGACCCCCTGCACGGCCGCTAAACAAGATAGCAGCACAGAGCAGCCTCCAGGCTGAAGCTTTTGGGCTTTGAGCACAATGGGACCAAATTCATAAATCAGCCTCTGGCTGGACGAGCCGAGTTTGAATTGCCACTAATACAGCTATTTCAGAGTCACTGAGTTCATTTGCAGTACACATTTGTTTGACTGTGTCAGTGTAATTTTGCAGATTAAGATGTGGAATCTCTGTCCAGTATCTTGGTGTCTCTGTGTCTGCCACCATGTCAGCTCCTGGAGCCAAAGACCATGGCGCCAAACTGAAAGAATGTTCTATTTAATCAAAACAGCAGCCTAATGCAACATCAGAATGGGTTGCTTTCCTTTCCTTTTGTTATTCTCTTTCCTCATAAACTTCCTTCCTTGTTTTCTTACAGACTTTCTCCCAGCTGATGCGAGTCTAAACATTCTCTCATTTAGCCGTATAAACAATCATATGCTGAGGGAAGGCTCAACATTGAGCCACCCTTCGAGTTACTACCTTTCAACCATCTGGCTCTGAAACAGCATGGATAACTTCACTCACCTCAACACTGAACTGATTCCACCACGTATGGGCTCACTTTCAAGGTCTCTTCAACTCATGTTCTTGTTATTATTTACTATTTAGTTATTATTAAAATAGTTCAAATGTCTCAATTGAACATCAGAGAATGTGTACAGCATACACCCTGAAATTCTTACTCTTCACAGAGACATCCATGAAAAAAGAACCCCAAAGAACGAATGCTAGTACCTTCAGAACCCCAAAGCTCTCTCCCCCTCCCAAGCACAAGCCATTGCTGAAGCATTAGCCCCCACCTCCCCCATTACATTTTGTAATTGCACACTGGTTGTTTGTCCTTCTTTGTTTGTTTGTGTGAAGCTTTTCATTGACTCTATAGTATTTCTTTGTTCTACTGTGAATGTTCACAAGAAAATGGACCTTAGGGTAGCATATGGTGACAGCTACATACCTTGACAGTAAATTTACTTTGCACTTTTGAACATCACCATACCTGACATCCAGTATATGTAAAAACAGGGAAGTGGGAGAAGTAAATACGCAAATCCTCTCAGCGGCTAAAGTTCACATAAATTAAATAACACCCCTCTCCAACAATGGGGTGACAGAGTATAGAACTGTCTCTACCAAAGGAGGTGTAAGGTGCTCATATACTCCTGGTGGATGGTCAGATGAGCAGTTGGTGCCTATCACAAGTCCTGGTTAGCAACCACTGACGCCAGGCAGACAATCTCTGAAGAGTATTGATAGTGGCTGTCTTGTAAAGGCACTGCCCAGAAAAAGGCAATGACGAACAATTAGACAGAAGAATTTGCCAAGAATAATCATAGTCATGGAAAGACCATGATCGCCCATGTCATACACACGGCACATGATGGACAAGGGAATAGAGGGAGAGCAACTGTACATCTGCAAATAATTTATCCTTTACTTTCTAGCTGTCTTTGTGGCTCACTGGGTAAACCCCCACTTCAGCAGATCTTGGATTCAAAACTCTATCTAGAAACTCAAGCACAAATGATAGGCTGGCACAGAGAGAGCTTCATCTTTGGGGTGAAAATTAAATAAGGACCACATCTACCACCTGCAGATACAAACAATTCCCATCATGGACACTAGCCTCCCCAGCATTGGGGACACCTTCAAAAGTCAATGCCTCAAAAAAGCGCATCTATCATTAAGAGCAACACACACAAAATGCTGCAGAAACTCAGCAGGTCAGGCAGCATCCATGAGAGGAATTCATCATTATGCATGTGTTTACCAATCATCACCATCCAGGACATGCCCTTGTCTCATGACCACCATCAGGGAGGAGGTACAGAAACCTGAGACTCAAAGGTTTAGGAACAGCTTTTTCCCCTCCACCATCAGATTGCTCAACAAATAAACCCATGAACACTACCTCACTGGTGTTACTTCATGATGCACCATCAATAACTCTCTGAGACGTGAGGTGAAATATCAGCTTTTATTGACTGGAAGAAAGAACAAACAGTAGTTGACCACCACACTACATCCTGGAGACTGAGGGCAGGGCTCAGGCCTCAATCGCCTTTATACCAGGGTCTGTGGGAGGAGCCACGGTCAGTGGTCAGCAGGGGGGAGCGTGTCCAGAGAGGTATATGTAGTTCATCACACTTCAGTTTTGTGGTGCTTATTGGTTGGTTGCAAAGAGATTTGGGGTTATCCATCCTGGACACTAGTTTCCCATGATCAAAGACATCTTTGGGGTTATCCATCCTGGACACTAGCCTCCCCACCATCGAGGACATCTTCAAAAGGCGATGCCTTAAAAAGGCAGCATCTATCACAACTGTCCTTAACCACCCAGGACATGTCATCTCATTATTAACAGCAGGAAGGAGGTACAGGAGCCTGAAAACACACACTTGATAAATTTTATGAACAATCTCTTCCTCTCTACCATCAGATTTCTGAACGAATCATAAACCCATGAACACTACCTCACTATTTTTATATTTCTCATTTTAATTTATAATGTTTTCTATTGCACTATACTGCTGCTGAAAACTGACAGACCACATATCTCAGTGATAATAAACCTGATACAGATTCTCAATTTGTTTAAAAGTGAGGGTGGAATTATTCTCTGTGTCCAGCGTAACCACCATCACTAAATTCAATGACTTGTTTATTATTACAGTGCATAAGTGTATCAGAAACAAATGCATGTGATTTAACGTCGATAGACGTTTTGTACCGGACACTGATGTTTGTTGAGAGTTGCTGCCGTCAATAAAGGCCGTTCCAATGACAGAGAGGCATGCCAGCGTAGAGGTTAGCACAATGCTTTACAGCGTCTGCAATCATTGGTTGGGATTCAATTCTTGCCACTGTCTGTAAGAAGTATGTGTATTTTCTGCGTGACCGCGTGGGTTTCCTTCGGGTGTTCCAATTTCCTCCCACAGTCCAAAGACATACAGGTTAGGATTGGCAAGTTGTGGGCCTGCTATGTTGGCGCTGAAATTGTGGTGACACGTGTGGGCTCCCCAGCACAGTCCTTGCTGATTTCCCATGGCACATTTCACTCTGCTTCAACGTCCATGTGACAAATAAAGCTAATTTTTAATTCTCTGCTTCCGTTTATTTGCTTGAGCAAGCATCAATTCTGTCTCCTGTGTATCCTATATTATAAAAGTAAACTGAACTTGGGGGATTGAGTTGCATGAGCTGCGAGGTAATGTTGCAGTTCTGCAAAACCCTGGTGAGACCACACTGGGAGTATTGTGTTCAGTTCTGGTCGCCTCATTATGGGAAGGATGAGGAAGCTTTAGGGAGGGTGCAGAGATTTATCAGGGGGCCACCTGGATGAGAGAGCATGTCTTACAAGGAAAGGTTGAGTGTTGGAGGGCTTTTCTCTTTGGAGCAAAGGAGGATGAGAGATGATTTCAGAATCAGAATCAGAATCAGGTTTATTATCACCGGCATGTGTCATGTAATTTGTCAACTTACCTGCAACATTCCAATGAAATACATAATATGGAAGAAGAAAAAATAATAATAAATAAATTGTGGTATACATATAATGAATAGATTAAGAATCGTGCAAAAACAGAAATAATATATATTAAAAACTGGATAGTGTTCACAGGATCAATGTCCATTTAGGAATAAGATTAGTAGAAGGGAAGAAGCTGTTCCTGAATCGCTGAGTGTGTGCCTTCAGTCTTCTGTACCTCCTTCCTGATGGTAACAGTGAGAAAAGGGCATGCCCTGAGTGCTGGAGGTCCTTAGTAATGGACACTGCCTCTCTGAGACACTGTTCCGTGATAGAGGTGCGCAAGATGATAAGAGATATATGTGGAGTGGACACCTTATTCTCCAGGTGGCAATGGCCAATACCAGAACACATCCATTTAAGATGAGTGGAGGAAAGTTTAAGGGAGATGTTAGAGCTAGATTTTTTACACAGAGAATGGTGGGTACCTGGAATGTCTGTCTGGTGCTTCCCACTACTCCTCTCTCCCTTCCCTCCCTTCTATATCTAGATATCGATATATAAATATATTTATAGATATGCCTATGACTTTTGCACAGTGCATTACATTAGGGACATTTAAGATATTTAGGAGTTTTTCATACTGTACAGGGATATCAGAAAGATAGAGACCGATTTGGAAGGGAACAGTTAGACTGATCACGAAGTAAGTATGTATTGGTCGACACAAAATTGCAGGCCAAAGGGCTCATACTGTGTAATACTATTCTGTATTTCACCACCTTCTTTGCAACTTAAAACTAACAAAATACACGCCCTCCTTGATGTAATGGGAATATGCCGAGCCTTCTCTAAATGTTAAGAGTTTCCAGTGCTGACTATATTGGCGTAGCAAGACGTGTAAGTCAGCAAGTACAGTAAGTATTGCATTATGAGAGCAAAGGGTTGCCAAGGGAGAGGGTGTGTTGGCACTTTATTATCTACCTTCTGTACCAAATGAAATGGCCACTGAGTGTATGTTCGAGGTTTTCTGCTGCTGTGGCCCATCCATTTCAAGGTTCGACAGGTTGCACGGTCAGAGATGCTCTTTTGCACTCCACCGTTGTAACTCATGGTTACTGTGACCTCCCTGTCAGCTTGAATCACTGGCCATTCTCCTCTGACCACTCCCATTAACGGGGCATTTTCACATACAGAACATCCACTCACAGTATTTTTGAGTTTCTCACACCATTCTCTGTAAATTCTAGAGCAGGGGTTCCTAACCTTTTTTCTGCCATGGACCAATACCATTAAACAAGGGGTCTGATGACCCCAGGTTGGGGACCCCTGCTCTAGAGACTGTTCTGTGTGAAAATCTCCAGAGATTCACAGTTCTGAGATACTGAAATCACCCCGTCTGGCGCCAGCAATTATTCCACAGTCAAAATCACATATATCACACTTCTTCCCCACTCTGATGTCTGACCTGAGCAACAACTGAACCTCTTGACCATGTCTGCATGCTTTTATGCATTGAGTTGCTGCCACATGATTGGCTGATTAAATATTTGCATTAATGAGCAGGTGTACAGGTGTATCTAGTAAAGTGGCCGCTGAGTGTATGAAAGCTTGAGAATCTTTAAAAGCAGATGCACATGAGGGTTAGATGTTGGTACACTGCTGGCCCATCACTGTGTATGTCTGCAGCTGAATGGCACTAATAGGGATGTTTTGCCATTGGATCTACCTCTGTTATTTACCTTATTCAAGAGCCGAAGCACTATAATTATCTCATTATTGTTTATGGGGCTTGCTATTAGCAAGTTGCTGCACCTCCTACGTTACAACAATGACTATGTTTCATGTACTTCATTAACTGGAAAGCGCATTTGATGTCAAAGGTTCTACATTAACATAAGATCTTTTCTCCCTGCCTCAAATTTCCCCACTCCTTTGCTAAGATCTTCGACTCCTCTGTTTCATAATTTTCGGAGCACACATAGCCTTCCCAAACTTGAGTCCAAGAGCCACAAGGTAACGCAGAGCAGCAAACACAATGTGCTGGGGAAGCTCAGCAGTATCTGTCAAGGGAAATAAACAGTCGACGTTTCGGGCCCATCCCCCTCATCAAAGCAATATAGAGTTGCTGCTCTATAAAACCCTGCTTGAACCGCACTTGGAATATTTTGTTCAGGTCTGCTCAGCTCATCATCGGAGGACATGGAAGCTCCAGAGAGGGTGCAGAGCAGATTCACCAGGACGCTGCCTGGATTAGAGTGGGTGCAGAGGAGATTCACCAGGATGCTGCCAGGATTAGAGATGGTGCAGAGGAGATTCACCAGGATGCTGCCTGGATTAGAGAGGGTGCAGAGGAGATTCACCAGGATGTTGCCTGGATTAGAGAGGATGCAGAGGAGATTCACCAGGATGCTGCCTGGATTAGAGAGGATGCACAGGAGATTCACCAGGATGCTGCCTGGATTAGAGAGGATGCAGAGGAGATTCACCAGGGTGCTGCCTGTATTAGAGAGGGTGCTGAGCAGATTCACCAGGATGCTGCCTGGATTAGAGAGGATGCAGAGGAGATTCACCAGGATACTGCCTGGTTTAGAGAGGGTGCAGAGGAGATTCACCAGGATGCTGCCTGGATTAGAGAGGGTGCAGAGCAGATTCACCAGGATGCTGCCTGGATTAGAGAGGGTGCAGAGCAGATTCACCAGGATGCTGCCTGGATTAGAGTGGGTGCAGAGGAGATTCACCAGGATGCTGCCTGGATTAGAGTGGGTGCAGAGCAGATTCACCAGGATGCTGCCTGGATTAGAGATGGTGCAGAGGAGATTCACCAGGATGCTGCCTGGATTAGAGTGGGTGCAGAGCAGATTCACCAGGATGCTGCCTGGATTAGAGATGGTGCAGAGGAGATTCACCAGGATGCTGCCTGGATTAGAGAGGGTGCAGAGGAGATTCACCAGGATGCTGCCTGGATTAGAGAGGGTGCAGAGCAGATTCACCAGGATGCTGCCTGGATTAGAGAGGGTGCAGAGGAGATTCACCAGGATGTTGCCTGGATTAGAGAGGATGCAGAGGAGATTCACCAGGATGCTGCCTGGATGAGAGAGGGTGCAGAGCAGATTCACCAGGATGCTGCCTGGATTAGAGAGGGTGCAGAGGAGATTCACCAGGATGCTGCCTGGATTAGAGAGGGTGCAGAGGAGATTCACCAGGATGCTGCCTGGATTAGAGAGGATGCAGAGGAGATTCACCAGGATGCTGCCTGGATTAGAGAGGATGCAGAGGAGATTCACCAGGGTGCTGCCTGGATTAGAGAGGGTGCAGAGCAGGTTCACCAGGATGCTGACTGGATTA
Source organism: Hypanus sabinus (assembly GCF_030144855.1). Lineage (NCBI taxonomy): Eukaryota > Metazoa > Chordata > Chondrichthyes > Myliobatiformes > Dasyatidae > Hypanus > Hypanus sabinus. The sequence goes on along the minus strand of NC_082733.1, from coordinate 40,379,146 downwards.
GAGAGGGTGCTGAGCAGATTCACCAGGATGCTACCTGGATTAGAGAGGGTGCAGAGCAGATTCACCAGGGTGCTGCCTGGATTAGAGAGGGTGCAGAGGAGATTCACCAGGGTGCTGCCTGTATTAGAGAGGATGCAGAGCAGATTCACCAGGATGCTGCCTGGATTAGAGAGGGTGCAGAGGAGATTCACCAGGGTGCTGCCTGGATTAGAGAGGGTGCAGAGGAGATTCACCAGGGTGCTGCCTGGATTAGAGAGGATGCAGAGCAGATTCACCAGGATGCTGCCTGGATTAGAGAGGGTGCAGAGCAGATTCACCAGGATGCTGCCTGGATTAGAGAGGGTACAGAGCAGATTTACCAGGATGCTGCCTGGATTAGAGAGGGTACAGAGCAGATTCACCAGGATGCTGCCTGGATTAGAGAGGAATGTGGAAATATTAAACACCAGGGAAATAATTTGTAGGGATTGGAGGAAAGTTCAGGGGGGATGTCAGGCAAGATTTTTTTTCACAGTACTGGAAGTGTGAAACGTGCTGCCAGGGTTGGTGGTAAAGGCAGATACATCAAGGACATTTAAAAGACTCTTAGATAGGCAGATGGATAATAGAAAAATGGAGGGCTATGTGAGAGGGAAGGGTTAGATTGATCCGAACCTGTCACTTTGGTTTGGCATTTCCATCAGTCAAGTGTACTACAGGGCTGTGTGCTGAAGAATGACAATAAACCACCTTGGATCTTGAAACCAGCTGGCGTGTATTCCATAGAGCTTCACGCCTTACACGAGGATGACACTCCAATCAGCACGGTTTTACATTGAGCCTAAGGTGCTGATTGATGGAAAAGGTATAGAGCTGGAGGAGGAATCTGATAGGGGAGGACAGAGGACATGAAAGAAAGGGAAGGAGGAGGTGAAAGGCAGGTGAGGAGAAGAGAAGGGGTGAGAGGCAGATAGAATGGGAAATGGAAAAAGAGAGAAGGGAATGGGAGGAAGTTAGAGAAATCGATGCATGTCTAAATGCTCCGAGGGAGGGGAACCCACCTACCCTCTGACTCCAAGGGGAAGTACATGGACGTGAACTGCAGCAGATAATTATTGTCTTGGATTGGGGCCAGACAGAGTTGAACGAATGCTCAGTAAAATTACTTGAATATCTTTGTCAAGAGCTATCAGCAAAGTAACCTCCCAATTAATTGGATGCTAAATCTTGCCTTGGCCTGTCCATTATTTCACTCAATTATATCTCAAATATGGGGAAAAGGTTACAAAGATTTTTTTTGTTCGTTCCCCCAGGGGAATTTATGCTTTTTCTTTTGTGCTTGTTCCTTTTCCAATCTATTATATTACTTTGCTTCCTTTGCCTTTTCCTTGCTAATCTTCTCACTCATTGAGGTGAGGGCAAAGAGGGAGTTTCCTTCACCAGCTGGCCCATATTTCCTCTCCCAGGATTTCTCCCATTCCTTGACCTTGTGCCTGTCATGAGACAGACTTCAAGGTCATAGATGGGATTCGGGCACCAGCTGTGACACAGCTCCTGTACCCACTTCAGGCTAGGAGCATCAAACCATGAGACATAGGAGATAAAGCAAGGAGGAGAGAGAAGTCACTGTGGTGTGTCACCAACGTGTAATTGCACCTCAGTGCTTACAGAGAACACTTTTCAGAGTATTTTAAAACTGCCATTCTCTCCCCTGCCAAATTTGTGAATTGGCAAGCTGAAAGTTCCCTCGAGCAGTGAGTCCACATATGGTGAGAGGAGCCGATGACAGATGTGAAAGACAGATCTTTCAGCAGAGAAGGAAACCATTTGGCCTGCAGTGTACACACCAACCCTTTGATAGAGTGTTCCAATTAGTCCCCCACTTGCCTACTCCTTCCCCCATACCCTGCAGAATGTTCCTTTGCCATTATTTATTCAATTACTTTTTTGAAACTTGCACCATCCTTTCGGGCAGCAAAACTCTTTTAGTTTTTGAATATGTGAATATACCTGGAAATCCATGAGCAGCACACACAAAACGCTGGAGGAACTCAGCAGGTCAGGCAGCAACTTTGGGGAGGAATAAGAGTGAATGTTTTGGGCTGAGGACTTTTGTCTGGAAAGGACAGGGGAAGAAGCCAAAATAGGAAGATGGGGAAAGGAGAAGTAGGCTAACTGGAAGCTGATAAAGTGAGACCGGGTGAGGGTGAGGGTGGGGGGGGGGGGAGGGATGAAGTAAGAAGCTGGAAGCTGATAAAGTGAGACCGGGTGAGGGTGAGGGTGGGGGGGGGGGAGGGATGAAGTAAGAAGCTGGAAGCTGATAAGGTGAGACCGGGTGAGGGTGAGGGTGGGGGGGGGGAGGGATGAAGTAAGAAGCTGGAAGCTGATAAGGTGAGACCTGGTGAGGGTGAGGGTGGGGGGGGGAGGGATGAAGTAAGAAGCTGGGAGGTGATAGGTGGAAAAAGTAAAAGGCAGCAGAAGAAGGAATCTGAAGGGAGAGGACAGTGGACGATGGGAGAAAGGGGAGGTGGTGGGCAGCCGAGGACAAAAGAAGGGATGAGAGGGGAACCAGAATGGGAAAAAGAAAAAGAGAGAAGTGAAAGGTGGGAGAAATTACTGGAAGTTAGAGAAATTTATGTTCATGGTGTCAGATTGGATGCCACCCAGACAGAAACCGTGTAAGCCATTTGGTATGTCCACAAACATGTTTTAACAGTCACTTCTGTTGGCTGATGATCATTCACCTTCAGACAGAGAGGTCTGTTACTTCCAAAGATAGTGTAGCAATTAGCGCTAAGCTTTACTGCACTAGCGATCACCAATTGGGGTTCAATTCCCGCCACAGTCTGTATGGAGCTTGTACATTCTCCCCATAATCGCTTCGGTTTCCTCCAGGTGCTCTGATTTCCAAATAAGGTACAGGTTAGGGTTAGTAAGTTGTGAGAATGCTATGTTGGTGTAGAAGCATGGCAACACGTGCGAGCTAACTTCAGCACAGTCCATCATGGGTAAAGCCCTTCCAACCACTGAGCACATCTACATGAAACACTGTTGCAGGAAAGCAGCATCCATCATCAGGGACCCCCACCACCCAGGTCACTCTGTCTTCGCACTGCTGTCATTTGGAAGAAGGTAGAGGAGTCTCAGGACTCACATCACTAGGTTCAGGAACAGTTATTACCACTCAACCAGCAGGCACTTGAATCAAAGGGAACAACTTCACTCAAATTCACTTGCCCCATCATTGAAATGTTCCCACAATTAATGGATTCACTTGCAAGGACTTTTCATCTTATGTTCTCAATATTTATTGCTTATTTATTATTATTATTATTATTATTATTATTATTATTATTATTATTATTATTATTATTATTATTATTATTATTATTTCTTTCCTTCTGTATTTGCACAGTTTGTTGTCTTCTGCATTCTGATTGAATGCCCAAGTTGGACGATCTTTCATTGATTCTGTTTCGATTATTATTCTATAGATTTATTGAGTAATTTCAGAGCAGTAAATGGTGACGTATATGTAGTTTGATAATAAATTCACTTTGAACTTTTTGAACTTTGACACAGATGATGCATTTCACTGCATGGTTCAATGTTTCAATGGACATGTAATAATTAAAGCTGATCCTTAGAACGGTGGCAAAGATCTCATTGCTGATGGGTTTGAGATGTTGGTGCTGACAAGGAATAACAGCAGGAGCCAAGGATCTTGGAGAAATAGAACCATAGAACATTACAGCACAGAAACAGGCCCTTTGGCCCTTCTTGATAGTGCCTAGTTTTTTTGCCTTGACCCACTGACCAGAACCTGGACCATATCCCTCCATACACCTCTCATCCATGTACCTGTCCAAGTTTTTTTTAAGTTAAAAGTGAGCACACATTTACCACTTCATCTGACAGCTCATTCCACACTCCCACCACTCTCTGCGTGAAGAAGCCCCCCCAATGTTCCCTTTAAACTTTCCCCCCTTCACCCTTAACCCATGACCTCTGTTTTTTTTCTCTCCTCTAGCCTCAGTGGAAAAAGCCTGCTTGCATTCACTCTATCTATACCCATCATAATTTTATATACCTCTATCAAATCACCCCTCATTCTTCTACGCTCCAGGGAATAAATTCCTAACCTATTCAACCTTTCTCTGTAACTCAGTTTCTCAAGTCCCAGCAACATCCTTATAAACCTTCTCTGCATCCTTTCAACATTATTAATATCCATCCTGTAATTAAGTGACCAAATCTGCACACAATACTCCAAATTCGGCCTTACCAAAGCCTTATACAACCTCACACCATAATATTCCAACTCTTATGATCAGAGTTCGCTAGTGTTAGTGGTAATGATGCAGGTGATGTGTAGAGTAAACCTTGGTCAGCTGGAAATCACTTGCAACCGTCTGTACTTGGGATCCACGTTGCCAGGATTAATTGGCAAGGCTGTGGACGCACTATGGAGGACGTTGAGGTTATGTTGCATTAGTTCCTGGATTCTGGTTGCTCTTTTTCTGTATTTGAGCAGTTTGATTGGGGCAATCAATGCGGACTGGGGCGCTTCAGTGAAGAATGGCCCTGCAGCCTGCTTAGTGCATGGCATGGTGCTGGACTGAACTAGACTGAACGCTACTGTTTTAATATTTGATATTCTATGTGGAGTTCGCTCACTTTTTGCTGTTTGCACAATTGGTTCCTTTTCATGCGTTGCGTGTTTGATGTTTTCTTGAATGTATTCCATGGTGTTTCTTTGTTTGGTGGCTGCCTGTGGGAGGATGAATCTCAGCGATGTATTCTGTATACATACTTTGATAATAAATACACAGAACATTTGGAGATAATCCTCAGAGCAAGCAAGGTCACCAATGCCCCGGGCTGAGGAACATTTGATGGGTCTGGGCCTGTAGTCATTGGATTTAAAAGAATGAGAGAGAGTCTTATTGAAACTTACTGAATGTTGAAAGGCCTAAATAGAATGGATGTGGAGAGGATGTTTCCAATTGTGGGAGAGTCATATGGGAGTGTAGGGCACAGCTCACAATAGATCAGAGATGAGAAGGAATTTCTTTAGCCAGAGGGTAGCGAATCTGTGGGAATTCATTGCCACAGATGGCAGTGGAGGGCAAGTTATTGGGTATATTTAAAGCACGGATTGATAGGTTCTTGATTATTAAGGGTGTCAAGGGTTTATGGAAAGAAGGCAGGAGAATGGGGTTCAGAGGGAAAATGATGGAGTGGCAGAACAGGTTCAATGGGCCAAATGGCCTAATTCTGCTCTTGAGTCTTAATGCAGGGGTTCCAACTTTTTTTATACCATGGACTAATGCCATTAAGCAGGGGATCCGTGGACCCTAGGATGGGAACTCCTGTCATAACGTCTTCTGGATGGACACAGAATGAAACAGGCTGAAAGAGGAAGGCAACAGCAGTTGTAGTGGTAGAAACATCAGAAACATGAGTAAGTTTGTTAGTGCTCCAGAGCAATACTGCAAATCTATACACCTGCGATTTACATATTTGCTATACACAGCCGAGGATCAGAAGAAACAGTCCAAAATATGTCATCAGGCTAAGGACACTAGCGAGGGCATTGCAACTTTCAATCACATTTTTACTAATCACTTGGTTTATTCGCTGTATCAGCTGGCAAATGAGAAAATCCAATTTACACTACCTGACACGAAGGGAGGCCTGCAGAACAGTTGTCACTATGGAAAGAATATTTTTGCTCAGGACACTGCGCAGAGCTGGAAGCAGAAACCTAGAGAAATGTCAGTGTGGTCAGTGTTGTGTACTTAATATTTCAATAATACAGTATGTGAGTAATCTCATAAATATATTGTTTGATTAAGCATTCTTTGTCGTTTAAATTTCTCATTATACGTTATATGTAAAACATTGCATACATCATCACACTACCGCGTGATACGTGAACGCCTCGTTTAAAGTAAAGAATGAACTAAGACTCGCATCTCTTGGGCTCTGTTGTTTTTCTTCTAATTGGTTTAATGTTTGAAGATATAATATTCAGTGTGGTATGTAAACGCCAATATCCAAGAACAGAACAAAAGCAGACTCAATACCGACCCCTGCAGAACACCACCAATCACCAGGAGCCAAAGGCCTTTTGAAAATCCACAAAAAGACATCCTCGGGCTCTCCTTTGTCTATCCTGCCTGTTATCTCCTCAAGGAATTCCAACAGATTTCTCAGGCAAGATCCCCTATGAAGGAAACCACGCTGACTTTGACCTATTTTATCATGTGCCTCCTAGTACCCCAAAACCTCATCTTTAATAATGGACTCTAACATGTTGCCAGTCACTGAAGTAAGGCGAACTTCAAAGTTCAAAGGAAATTTATTATTAAAATACATAATGTCTCCATGTACAACCCTGAGGTTTGTTATCTTGCGGGCATAGACAGTAAATCCAAGAAACACAATATAATCACTGAAAGACCACACCAAACAGGATGGACAAACAACCAATGTGCAAAAGACAATTAACTGACGAGAGGGCATACGGGAGCAAAACATATCAGCTGGTAGAGTGGTGTCACAGCAACAACCTTGCACTCAATGTCAGTAAGACTGAAAAACTGATTATGGACATCAGAAAAGGTAAGACAAGGGAACACACAACAGTCCTCATAGAGGCATCAAAAGTGGAAAAAGTGAACAACTTCGAGTTCCTGGGTGTCAATATCACTGAGGATCTAACCTAGACCCAACATATCAATGCATCTAAAAAGAAGGCATGATGGCAACTATATTTCTTTAGGAGTTTGGGAAGATTTTGTAAGTAATCAAAAACTCTTCTAAGTTTCTACAGATATAACATGGAGAGCATTCCAACTGTCTGCATCAATGTCTGGTATGGTGGGGGGGTGGGGAGTGGGGCATATTGCACAGGATCAAAGTAAGCTGCAGAGAGCTGTAAACTTAGTCAGCTCTGTTATAACCAGGACATCTTCAAGGACGATACCCTAGAAAGGCCACACCCATCATCAAGGACCCCCACCACCCAGGTCGTGCCTTGTTCTCATTGCTACCATCAGGAAGGAGGCACAGAAGCCCAAAGGAACACACTCAATGATTCAAAAACAGTGTCTTCCCCTCTGCCATCTGATTTCTGAACAGACTTTGAACCCATGAACACTACCTCACTACTTTTTTCACTTCTTTTTCTTGCACCACTTATTTAATTCAACTATTTAATTTATATATATACCTACCATAACTCACAGGGTTTTTTTCTCTATTATTAAGTTTTGGCACAAAGTCAACAAATTTTACAACATATGCTGGTGATATTGAACCTGGCTCTGGTTCCAACTCTGTGCAAGTACAAAAGAAAAAAATAAATAATAAATAAAACATAAATTTCCAGAACATGAGGTGAAGAATCCTTGAAAGTTAGTCTTGGGATGTGAGTCTAGGGCTGTCAGTGATGGGGCAGTTGAAGTTGAGTGAAGTTGAATGGAGAGACCTACAAAAAGTCGTGGATACAGCCCAGTCCATCACAGGGAAGGCCCTCCTTACCATTGAGTACATCAACACACGGCACTGTCGCAGGGAAGCTGCATCCATCATCGGGACCCCCACCACCCAGGCCATGCTCTCTTCTCACTGCTGCCATCAGCAAGAAGGTACAGGAGCCTCAGGACTCACACCATTAGATTTAGGAACAGTTATTACCCCTCATTTATCAGGCTACTGAACTTGTGGGAATAATTTCACTCAACTTCACTTGCCCCGTCATTGAAATGTCTCCACAATCTATTGATTCACTTTCAAGGACCCTTCATCTCATGTTCTTGATATTTATTTATTATTATTATTATTATTGAGTAGTAACTATAACACTTCAGGAGTTATAGTTAACTGCTAGAGTTAACTCTAGGATCAATGTAAGATCAAGTAGAGTGCAGAAGACAACAAGCTGCAAATACAAACATAAATAAATAGCAATAAATAAAGACAGCATGAAATAACAAGATTAAGAGCCCCTAAAGCAAGATCATTGGTTATGGGAACATGTCAAAGGATGGGATGAGTGTAGTTATCCCCTTTTATTCAAGAGTCTGATGATTGAGGGGTAGTAGCTGTTTTTGAACCTGGTGGTGCGAGCCCTGAGGCTCTTGTACCTTCTATCTGATGGCAGCAATGAGAAAAGAGTCTGGCCTGGGCAGGGAGGATCTCAGATGATGTTATGTTGCTTTCCTACAACAGCATTCACATAGGTGTGTTCAGTGGTGGGGAGCACGTTAGTCATGATCTACTGGGCTAGATCTACTGCCTTTTCTAGGACTTTCCATTCAAAGGTATTGGTGTTTCCATACCAGGCCATGATACAGCTAGTCAATACACGCTCCACTACACATCTATAGAAGCTCTTCAAAGGTTTTGAGATCATGCTCAGTCTCTGCAGACTCCTAAGGAAGCAGAGGAACTGCCGTGCTTTCTTCACAGTTGCACTTACATACTGTGCCTAGGTCAGGTCCTCAGAAACAGTAACACCCAGGACTTCCAGTCAAGATGGCACCAGCATACAACTTTCCCTCCATCGACGTCTTCCAGATAGCTCACAAAAAGGTATTTTTTACTTCTTTTACATCTGTTTGTCAACTTAAAACATGTTTCTGGGACTGTTAGAGCCTGTGATTCACAGCTTGGAGATTGCTTCAGTGATCCAGCACTTTGCTGTCTTCGAGAAGATTCAGGAAGCGAGCACATACTTGAACAACCTCGAAGCAAAGAAACTTTGAGATAGGGCACAAGCCGATGTTTGACTATTCCATCAGCTAAAGCATCCATTAATTGCCAATTAAAGTGTCGAGGAAGACTGAGACATAGAGGCGAATATGGAAAGTGCGTGAGAGTTCAGTGCCGACTGCCTTCCTTTTGATCGCTGCCAGAGAAGGAATCTGTGAGCAGAATATCGCTGTGTGGCTCGCTGTGGCAGGCGGGTAGGCCTCTCTGCCTCATGTGGTGTCCCTCTCTTTCAATGAATGTCGGTGATATTGTAGGATGGCATCGCGGATCTGCGTCTATGGATTGGACTATTGCATTTTTGGACTTCGTGGACTTCTTCCAGACTTAAGTTTTCTATGTTCTGTGTGGCTCATGGAGCTCTGGTTTCCCTCAGACATTTACTGGGAAAAGGTCTACTATCTAAATATTAAGGAAACAGGCCTACTACAATGATTAATTTAACGGGATCAGAAATATTGACAGAGTAACAAATCGTTAACACGTTACACTTGGCTGAGGTAATGAATGTTTGCCAGCGCAGGTTTTGGGCGTAAACAAACAGTCAGACTCCAACACCAAGATTAATTATTCATTTCCTTGAAGTCTAACTGTGCAACAAGAAACCTTTCTATTAATGATGAAGGATTTCACAGCACCATACTGATAAATTATGCTTTGCAGAGTTGATTATTTGGACAGTGTTTCCAAACTAACAAACTATTTACGCAGTTGAGTAACAAATTTTTTAAAAAGAGTTGGTAATACAGACGATGAAGCAAGCAAATAATTTAATTTCTCTTTAGGACCTGAGGTAACTTTTGTTAAAAATAATATGACCACACTGAAAGGGCACTTGGAAGATCGCAATATGCCCATGATATTATTAGATCAGGATTCGATCTCTGCCACTGTTTGTATGGTCTCCTGGTGATCTGGTTTTCCTCTGGGTGCTCTGGTTTCCACCCACATTCTGAGGAAATACGGGTTTAGAAGGCACAGGATATATACAACCCAAAAAGAAAGAAATATTCTAAAGGCAGGATGACACAACCGTGGCTGACAAGAGAAGTCAAAGCCAACATAAAAGCCAAAGAGACGGCACACAATAGAGCAAAAATTTGTGGGAAGTTCGAGGATTAGGAAGCTTTTAAAAGCCAAGTAACTAAAAATGTCATTTAGAAGGTAAATATGGAATACAAAAGTAAGCCAGCCAATAATATTAAAGAGGACACCAAAAGTTTCTTCAGATACATGAAATGTAAAAGAGAGACAAGAGTGGATATTGGACTGTTGGAAAATGATGCTGGAGAGATGGTAATGGGGGGGGGGGGGAACAATGCAACAGCAGACAAACTGATTAAGTATTTTGCATTCATCTTCACTGTGGAAGACACTAGCAGTATGGTGGAAGTTCCAGGTGTCAGGGGGCATAAAGTGTGTGAAGTCACCCTAACTAAAAAGAAGGTTCTTGGGAAAGTGAAAGGTCTGAAGGCAGATAAGTCACATAGACCAGATGGTATACATCCCAGGGTTCTGAAAGAGGTTGCTGAGATCATGGAGGCATTAGTAATGATCTTTTAAGAGTCACTAGATTCTGGAATAGTTCCAGAAGACTGGAAAATTGTAAATGTCTCTCCAAGAGGGGAGAGAGGCAGAAGAAAGGAAACTATTGGCCAGTTAGTCTGACTTCTGTGGTTGGGAAGGTATTGGAGTCAATTAAGGATGAGGTCTCAGGGTACTTGGAGGCACGTGAGAAAATAGGCCATAGTCAGCATGGTTTCCCTCAAGGGAAAATCTTGCCTGACAAATCTGTGGGAATGTTTTGAAGGAATAACAAGCAAGATAGACAAAGGAGAATCAGTTAATGTTGTCTACTTGGATTTTCAAAAGGCCTTTAACAAGGTGCCAACACATGAGGCTGCTTAACAAGCTACAAGCCCATGATATTACAGGAAAGATTCTAGCATGAATAAAGCAGTGGCTGACTGGCAGGAGGCAAGAGCAGGAATAAAGGGAGCCTTTTCTGGCTGGCTGCCCGTGACTAGTGGTGTTCCACAGGAGTCTGTGTTGGACCCAATTCTTTTAATGTTACATGTCAATAATTTGGATGATGGAATTGATAGCTTTGTTGCAAAGTTTGCAGACAATATGAAGATAGATGGAGGGGCAGATGGTATTGAGGAAGTAGAGAGGCTACAAAAGGAGTTAGATTAGGAGAATGGGAAAAGAAATGACAGATGGATTACAGTGTTGGGAAGTGTATGGTCATGCACTTTGGTAAAAGAACTGAAATGGTTGACTATTTTCTAAGTGGAGAGAAAATATTAAAAAATTTGAGGTGCAAAGGTCCTAGACTCCCTCACAATGGCCTCTGGCCTCTTACATCTTCTTACCAGTCTGTCACCTCTCTCTGGGACCCCTCCTTTCTCCTATGATTCACTCTCCTCTCCTATCAGATTCCTTCCTCTCCAAACCTTTAACTTTCCCACACACCTGGCGTCACCTATCACCTTCTAGCTAACCTCGTTCCCCTCTCCCAACCATTTTATTCTGGCATCGTTTGAAGACCAGTTCTGAAGAAGGGTCTAAGCCTGAAATGTCAACTGTTTATTCATCTCCACAGATGCTGCCTGACCTGCAGAGTTCCTCCAGCATTTTGTCTGTGTTGCTTTGGATTTCCAGTATCTGCACACCTTCTTGTGCTTATAAATACCAGTGTATATGTACAGTGTAAACAGTCTCCCACTTCACTTCTACATTTGATTCCATCATCTGTTCAGAATAATCCCCTCGCTCTTACACCCAAACAAGCTTCTGTCCAATCTCCAATCTCTTTCCTAATCTGGCAGGTGGAATGATTGTTGGTGCCAGATGGGGTGGTTTGAGTAACTCAGATACTGCTGATCTTCTGGGATTTTCACACACAATAGTCTCTAGAGTTTACAGAGAATGGTGCAAGAAACAAAAAAATATCCAGTGGGAGGCAGTTTTGTGGGCTGAGATGCCTTGCTAATGAGAGAGGCCAGAGAAGATTGGCCAGACTGGTTCAAGCATATAGGAAGACAACAGTTACTCAAATACCATGTGCTACAACAGTACTGTGCAGAAGACCATCTCTGAACACACAACACAGGAGGAATGGAGACAGGCTAACCCCTACTAACATCAATGGATCTGGGGTTGAGAGGGTGAACTGCTTTAAGCTCCTCAGCACAAACATCACCGAGGATCTCACGTGGTCTGTACACACCAGCTGTGTGGTGATTAAAAACACAACAGCACCTCTTCCACCTCAGACGACAGAAGAAGTTTGGCATGAGTTCCCAAATCCTGAGGACTTTCTACAGGGGCACAATTGAGAGCATCCTGACTGGCTGCATCACTGCCTGGTATGGAAACTGTACTTCCCTTAATCGCAGGACTCTGTAGAGAGTGATGAAGACAGCCTAGCACATCTGTAGATGTGAACGTCCCACTATTCAGAATATTTATAAAGACAGGTGCATAAAAAGGGCCCGATGAATCATTGGGGACAAATTCTTCCAGCTGTTACCATCCAGGAAACAGTACCTCGGCATAAAAGCCAAAACCAGCAGGCTCCGGGACAGCTTCTTCCATCAGGCCATCAGACTGATTAATACACACTGATACAATTGTATTTCTATGATATATTGACTGTCCTGTTGTACATAGTATTTATTACAAATTACTATAAATTGCGCATTGTACATTCAGATGGAGACATAATGTAAAGATTTTTTACTGCTCGTGTGTGTGAAGGATATAAGAAATAAAGTCAATTCAACATCGAACCTGAAATGGTTGGGCTACAGCAGCAGACGACCACGGACATACACTCAGTGTACGTCAGTGACAATAAGCCTGAATCTGGTTCTGATTCTACTTTCCTTTTCTCTTTCAGCAGACTGCAAGTTTGATATAAACGAAAGCTTTGCTGCTGGATTTACTGACCGCTTTGCTGACGTTTTCTTGATATCAGGAACTGTTCTGGTGAGCACTTGGGAGAGTGAGTTTAATCAAATTGATAGAATGGTCTGAACTGCCAATAGGTTAATAGATGACTGTAAATTGTCACTAATGTATAGGTGAGTGTTAGCATCCAGCGGGATTATTGGAAGAATAACAAAAGGGATTAGAGGGCATAAGGGATTATGAGGTTAGGTTGTGAGAGCCCAGACTTTTCTCTTAGGAGTGAGGGAGGATGGCAAGTGACTTGATAGAGATGTACAAGATGATAAGAGGATAGAGTAGAAAACCAGAAACTTTTCGACAGGGCAGAAATGGCTGGAGTGGTCAAAGAACGCTGAGGCTGTCTACAAGAAGGGTCAGAGCCGTCTCTATTTCCTGAGGAAACTGAGGTCCTTTAACATCTGCCGGACGATGCTGAGGATGTTCTACGAGTCTGTGGTGGCCAGTGCTATCATGTTTGCTGTTGTGTACTGGGGCAGTAGGCTGAGGGTAGCAGACACCAACAGAATCAACAAACTTATTCGCAAGGCCATTGATGTTATGGGGGTGGAACTGGACTCTCTGATGGTGGTGTCTGAAAAGAGGCTGCTGTCCAAGTTGCATGCCATTTTGGACAATGACGCCCATCCACTCCATAATGTACTGGTTAGGCACAGGAGTACATTCAGCCAGAGACTCATTCCATCGAGATGTAACACTGAGCATCATCGGAAGTCATTTCTGCCTGTGGCCATCAAACTTTACAACTCCTCCCTCGGAGTGTCAGACACCCTGAGCCGATAGGCTGGTCCTGGACTTATTTCTACTTGGCATGATTAATTTATTATTATTTAATTATTTATGGGTTTATATTGCTTTATTTCTACACTATTCTTGGTTGGTGCGGCTGTAACGAAACCCAACTTTCCTCAGGATCAATAAAGTATGACTGTCTGTCTGTCTGTCAAGGTGATTGAAGGAAAGTGCAGGGTTGACGCCGGGGTAGGTTTTTTTACACAAAGTGGTGGGTGCACGGAATGCCTGCTGGGGGTGGTGCTAGAGACAGATACATTAGACTTCTAGATAGGCTGAAAGACAAATGGAGGGCTAAGTGGGATAATAGAAAAATGGAGGGAAGGGTAAGATTGATCTTAGAGTAGGTTAAAAGATCAACACTATGTTATACTGTTCTATGTTATTTTCCCATTCTTTCCAGTCAAGATGGCACCTGTGTACACCACTCCCGCAGTCGACATCTTCTGGATAACCACAAAGCTACTTACATCAATCTTTTATGTCTTTTATGTTGGTTTTTCATTTTGAATGTGTATCGGGAACTGTAGGAGCCTGTGATTTGCAGTTTAGGGATTGTTTGTGTGATCCAGTGGTTTGCCGTCTCTGAGAGGATTTCAGGAGCCAGCGAGTGCGGGCCCTGTGGCAAGAAGGCTGCAGAGGGTGCGAGCCAATGTTTGACTCCATTTCACCGATTAATTCATGCTGATACAAGCTTCCATTGTTCATCAATAGAAGCGATGAGGGAGATTGAAACATTGAGGACAATACAGAAGACGAGCGTAGGCTGATCGCTGGTCGGATCACTCTGCTGCCAGAGAGGGGAGTCTGTACGGCCTACCACTGTGCCCGGAGAAAGTTACCAAGGTTTTCTGCATTTTGGATATATTTATGGATTTGGACTATGAGACTTTGTCTCATAGTTTTCTATGTTCTATGTTTTTCACTCAACCTTTCTCGTTTTCTTTTGTGTGGAGGAGGAGAATTTGGGGGTCAATATTCCTGTTCCATTGTTGTTCATAGTTTTTGCGCAGGGGAGTGGATTTTGGGGCTTGCTGATCATGTTGCCTTTCCTTTTCTTTCTTGGTTTCATGGCTATCTGGAGAAGAAGAATTTCAGAGTTGTGTACTTTGATAACAAATTAACTTTTGAATCCTTCATGTAGAGACAGACAGCAGGGAAGCTACGTGGCTTTGGTTGTTGAGAAAACTAGGCCTCAAGCAGTGGGCTTACCTGATGCAGCAGTCCAGGAGAGGACATGCTGGCAGCAGTGTGGTGTAGCATCCATGCTGGGTTGGAGGCAGGCCCTCCCGTTGGTGTTGCCCTTCAGTGTTCGTCAAGGAAAGACAAGATAGATTGCGTGCATGCATACATTCATGTGAAGACTGCAGAGAACTGCTTGATCTTGCTGATAACAGCCATGCACCCAGTTTACAGGACCTGTCACTCAGGGACTTGCGCTATGTACCAGTACTGTGCAAAAGTCTTAGGCACATAAATATAGCTAGGGTGCCCAAGACCTTTGCACAGTACTGCAGTAATTTTATGTATTGTACTGTACTACTACTGCAAAAAAAAAACATTTCATTTTGACTGGGAATGGGAAGGGGGCAGGGAGAGGGGAATCATGGTTGGGAAAAGGGCAAGGGAGAGGGAAGGGAGCAGGAAGCACCAGAGAGACATTCTGTAATGATCAATAAACCAATTGTTTGGAACCAAATGACCTTGCCTGATGTCTCAGGACTCGGTGTGTCTGCACTCATGTACTCCTTCTCTGCCGCCTGTCCCCCACCCTCCTGAGGTGCTGCACCCTCACCATTCTCAACATCCTTTGCTCCCGCCAGATTTACAAACTCTCTCTCCACTCCACGTTGACAAATACAGTACAGTGCAAAAAGTCATAGGCACCCTGGCTAGATATATATATATATAGCCACGTTGGGCTGAAGGTTGCTCCCCATGGTAACCTGCATTGGGCCAGAGGTTGCACCCCATGGTAGGCCGCATCGTACTGGAATTTGCTCCCTCCGGGAGGTCATTTCAGGCTGGAAGTCAGGAGGCTGCTCCTCGGTGGATGAAGGCCCCGCAGAAGGACTGAATTCGAGTTGTTGCTCTCCTCAATGCTGACGGTGGATGTTTTTGAAATTCTGAGACATATATGATTATCGGTGTGGACAGTAATTTGTATCGGTCTCCTTCAGTTTTTCAGTGCTTTCCCTCTTGTTGCCGATTGGCAGGAGGGCAACACGTTACTTTTTTTGGGTGGGGGAGGCATTGGGTGTTTGATGTTATTGTTACTTGTTTTGTAGTGCTTGGGGAATAGGGGTTTGATACTTAGCTGCTGCGTCCGAGTGGGCGACCTGTTAGCTTTTGTCTGAGGGAGAGGTTGGTGGGGGGTGGGGGCGGGTTTGGGGTTTGCGAGATTTGTTTCTTTTTCTTTTTTGTGTGGGGGGGCATCAACGACTTCCATGGTTTTTCTGTATTTAATGGCTACCTGGAGAAGACGAATCTCAGAATTGTATCCTGCATACATACTTCGATAATAAAATGAACCTTTGAAACTTTGAGGAATGCTGTTTCGTTTGGCTGTATTCATGGGTACTTGTGTATGGTTGAATGATAATTAAACTTGAACTTGACCTTATTTATTTATTTACTTACCTAGAGACACAGCACAGTCACACGCCCTTCCAGCCCAATGTGTTCTCACAGCCCAATTACACCCATCTGCACAATGACCTTGCTAGCCTGTATGTCTTTGGAATGTGGGAAGAAACTGGAACACACAGAGGAAACTCACAGAGTCACGGGAAGAATGTTCAAACTCCTTACAGGCAGTAGTGGGAATTGAAGTCAAGTCACTGGTGCTGAACACAGATCACCAATGTACTGTGTATGATTAGAGTAAATGGTCGCTGATGGTTGGTGGTGCAGTGCGTCTCTTTCCATGGTGTTTCTCTCTATTGTGGTTAAAGGTGGGGGAACATGGCTTTCAATTGAAGGAAATTATTCTTACATGTGGAACATGCCATTTTACCAAGAGTATTAACATAGAAACATTAAAAACTCCTTTGTATGTAACATGTGGAGGTGTTCATATGTTACATATGAAGGTGCTTGTAACCCCTGATATCAAACAAGTTTCAACTGTAAGAAAGTTTTGTTTGCTGTGGATGTAGCACCTTCGCTCTGTCCGCAACAAGTAAAATTCCCCCGTGGCCAACCATTTTACTTCCCATTATGACCTGCTGGTCCATGGCCTCCTCTTCTGCCAAGATGAGGCCACTCTCAGGTTGGAGCAGCAACACCTCATATTCTGTCTGGGTAACCTTCACCCTGATGGCATGAACATCAATTTCTCTAACTTCCCCCACTCCCCTTCTCTCTTCTTCTATTCCCCTTTCTGACTCCCCTCTCACCCCTTCTCTTCTCTTCACCTGCCTATCAACCTCCTCTGGTGCCCCTCCTCCTTCCCTTTCTTCTATGGTCCACTCTCCTCTCCTGTCAGATCCTTCTTCTTCAGGTCTTCACTGATCACCTCCCAGGTCCTCACATCATCACGCCTCCCCCACCCACCTACCTTGACCCTCACCTGGTTTCACCTATCACCTGCCAGCTCGTACTCCTTCCCCTAAGCCCCCCTTCTTATTCTGGCCTTTTACCCCTTTCCTTTCCTATCCTGATGAAGGGTCTCGACCCAAAACTTTGACTCTTTATTCCCCTCCATAGATGCTGTCCAATCTGCTGAGTTCCTCCAGCATTTTTTGTGTGTTGTTAAGATAGAAACATTTCAGAAGCTGGATAAACACAGACAGGAAAAAAGGAGTAGAGCAAACTTTCCGAACCTGGAGTTCACGGACCCCTTGCTTAATGGTATTGGTCTGTGGCATAAAAAGATTGGAAACCCCCAGGAATAAAAGAATATGGTAATTGTTGGACAGGAGAAGGGGTTGGAAGAAGTTTTGTGTGAATTAGGAACTTGCAGGACAGAATGACCTTTGTCTTTCAATTCAGTACCATACTGTGTAATACTTTGGGTACTTAAGCTGTTGTGGAATGTAAATAGTTAGGTGGCTGGCTGAATATTTCATGCCATAATTCATAATCAGAATAGTATTTAATAACTGATCAGTCCACAGACTACATATGGTGCCAGTGGGTCTGACCCATTATCAGAGCATGTCTCATTCTCACGAACGTGCCTGCATGATTCAGCTATGTCACAAGAGGTAGACTTGGGCAACCCTTGGACCCGTTTCTCACACATTTACACCGCTCCTCCCTAAAGGAAAACAATGAGGAAGGCTCGCAGGCTCCAGAACAAGGTCCAGTCTGGTCAGCAAATTTACCAACACTGAACCTGCCACCTCGGTGCTTGGGTAAATTGCTCTGCCCATGGGAAGTAAATGTTATTGGGACTTCTAAAAAAACACAAACCCTCTTAGTTTTTGATGGACTGATGAAGATGAGGTCATTTTTTATCACAGTAACTGTGAGAACATAAGACATGGGAACGGAATTAGGCCATTCTGCCCATCGAGTCTGTTCTGCCATTCCATCATGGCTGATTCATTATCCTTCTCAACCCCGTTCTCCTGCCTTCTCCCCATAATCTTTGATCTCTTACCAATCAAAAACTTATCAACCTCCACTTTAAATATACCCAATGACTCGGCCTCCATGGCCATCTGTGGCAATGAATTCCACAGCTTCACCACCTTCTGGCTAAAGAAATTCCTCCTCATCTCTCACCAACAAGAGAAAATCCACTAGATGCTGGAAATCCAAGAAGCACATACAAAATGCTGGAGGAACTCAGCAGGCCAGGCAGCATCTATGGAAAATAATACAGTCGATGCTT
Organism: Hypanus sabinus; assembly: GCF_030144855.1. NCBI lineage: Eukaryota > Metazoa > Chordata > Chondrichthyes > Myliobatiformes > Dasyatidae > Hypanus > Hypanus sabinus. The sequence continues at coordinate 40,360,785 of NC_082733.1, read as the reverse complement.
TGGGTCAGCTGCTGAAGAGTCTTGGCCCGAAAAGTTGACCGTACTCTGTTCCATAGATGTCACCTGGCCTGCTGAGTTCCTCCAGCATTTTATGTGTATTCCTGCTCAAAGGGAGCATCCTTGCATTCCGAGGCTGCTCCCTATGGTCTTAGACTCCCCCACTATTGGGGACATCCTCTCCACTTCCACTCAATAGTTGTCTTTCAATATTTGATCGGTTTCAATGAGATCCCAACCCCACCCATTCTTCTAAACTCAAGTGAGTACACACCATCAAATACAACCCTTTCATTCCAAGGCTCATCCTCATGAACCTCTTCTGGACCTTCTCCAGTGCCAGCATATCCTTTCTTGGATACTCAGCATTGAAAGCTGGTTGCATGTGAAGGCAATGGATCTCAGAAATGGAAATCCATTTCCACACATTACATGTTTACCACAGGCCACTGAAGGCTGATTTCCACCCTGTCGGCTGCTAATGCACAGTGACATGACAATCTCACCTACTTCCTGACCTTGACCTTATCTTGAAGCCTTGACACTTTTCCATGGAGCCACCAGATAGGGAACTCAACATAAATGGGCGAGGTTCTTTAGACAGATCAGAAAACGTGACAAAGTGGAAGTGGATCAGGAGTTCCCTCTGCTTTATGCCAGTGTTTGCACACCATACCACTCTACACCATTCACCTCACATACTTCCTAGGGCATTGCTGCTCATTTTCACCATTCCCCCAGTAATGTCCTGCAGAATTCCAGTTACCACCCTTCAACCATCAGGTTCTTGAGTAAAAGGAGATAACTGCACTCACTTGCTTCAACATTGAAATGTTCCCGCAACAAATGATTTCACTTTAAGGACTCTTTATCTCGTTATTTCATGCTGTCCTTATTTATTGCTATTAAGTTATATTTGCATTTGCACGGTTTATTGTCTTCTGCACTCTGGTTGATCTTTCATTGATCCTGTTCCAGTTACTATTCTATAGATTTGCTGAATATGCCCACAGGAAAATGAATCTCAGGGTTGTGTATGATGATGCATATGTACTTTGATAATAAAATTTAATTTGAACTTTAAAATTTTAATTCTTGATGACCAACTTACACATAGTGGCTACTTTATTAGGTACAGTCGCCTTCCTGTCAGTTTGAACCAGTTTGGCCATTCTCCTCTGAACTATTTCTCATTAACAAGGCATTTTCATCCACAGAACTGGTGCTCACTGAATTTTTTTTATTTGTTTTTGTACCATTCACAGAAAACTCCAGAGTATGTTGTGCGTGAAAATCCCAGGAGATCAGCAGTTTTTGAGATACTCGAACCACCCCATCTGGCACCAACAATCATTCCACAATCAAAGTCATTTAGATCATATTTCTTCCCTATTCTGATTTTTGGACTGAACAACAACTGAATCTCTTGACCAGGTCTGCATGCTTTTTTGCATTGAGTTCCTGATATATGATTGGCTGATTAGATGTTTGCATAAATGAGCAGGTGTACAGAAGTACCTAATGAAGTGGCCACTGAGTGTATATCCCAGTTTAGCATGACTTACCTATATTTTTCTTCAGCTATTTCTCACTGAAGATCAGCCTTAAGGCTTGGTTTGTAGTTTTACGGTCTTTCTAACCTGTTTCACAACTTCTAGTGATTGATGTACTTGTTCAAAGTTCAAAGTAAAAGTTATTACCAGGGTACATACATGTCACCACATACAACCCTGAGATTCTTTTTCCTGTGGGCATACTTACAAATCTATAGAACAGTAACTGTAAACAGGATCAATGGACAACAAATTGTACAAATGCAAATATAAATAAATAGCAATAAATAGCAATACCCATGATCTGTTTGCTCCTCTGTCTCACCTCTTTCCCTTCTGAGAAGTGACCTTCATATTCATCCTAATAAAACATACAACCTCAGATGTATCAGTATTGAACACTTTATTTTATTTCTCTCTTTTACCTCTTCAAAAAGTTCAATATATTTCATTCCTTTAGGCAATCGATGCTATTTACTATCATCCTTTTCATGTCTGGATGTTCTTCTAATCCCTACTCCGGTTAGGATTCCATTAATTTCTCCCAGCATCCCACCATTAATGTGGTTTATAATTTCCTGGGCATGTTCCATTCCCCTTAAAAGTTACATTAGTGAACAGTTAGACCTCTAGTCCTGGAATTCCAGTTAATTGGGCCATCGGTTACTCAGGGCAGCAGCTTAGCAGCTTATTGGGGACAACTCTTAAAGAACAAAAAGTAATCAAGAAAATAGCTGGGATTCCCTTCGCTTATTTGGGGTGCCACTTAATTAGGACAGGGGACTGTGGTTGAACAGTTTATAACTAGTGTTGGTCGTGTTCACTTGCTTGGCCATTGGACAAAACACTTTGAGCGTACAGTTTTTAAATAGTGTCAGTTGAATGTTTGTGTATTCAAAAAGCTGTGATACTTTGCCACTGATAGTTGGTGAGAAATATGCAGAAGAACTGTTTTGTTCTCTGCGGTTTCAAGCATTCAGGCTTGGAGATGCCAGAAATAGCCAGGGATGAAATGAAATGATTTCACTAATTCAACAAGTTAGGAACTACAAAAAATTTGAAGGTATCAACAATCATCTTGAATGTTACAATGAAAATGAAGATTTGGAGGATGCAATTGTTGAAAGCATTGCACCACGGCAGTCCATTATCTGAATAGGTGTCCACACAGATTACGTTCATTCATTTACTTACTTACTGCTCATTACGCCGTTGGAGTTTAGGGCAACAGCGAAGGCCCTCCATCTCTGTCAGTCCTTGCCCACCTTCTCTATTATATGCCAGGTGTGATTCAGGGTCCTCATGCCTGCCTCTTTCATCATGCCAGTAGCTTCCTCTCGGTTTTCAGTACAGTCAGTCATGCAAGTATTGGGTGGAGACTCAAGAATATCATCATACATAGATGTTGAAGCATTCTTCATTGCTCTTTCCATAGCAGTTTTGTTTGACCAGTCAGAGTTGGCCGTCATGAGCTGAATCCCCGAACCTGGAAGACTAGTGGACCACTCTAGTCTCTACCCTTTGATCTGTTTGGCATGGGTGACCCGACTAAGAGTCAAAGCCTAGCTTCTGCCAGCATTGCTCTCTGGGTCATCAAGGCACGCAAGCCTCCAAACCATGATAAGACTGTGGTCCTCTTGGAGCATTTGTCAATCAGCAGGAAGAAGATGGCGCCAGCGAATTATGTGAACAAGGTGACATCACCCAGATAGTTCACGAAACTTCTTCTTTTACATCTTCTTTTTCTTTCAAGTGTGGCTCCGTTTTGTGGGCCGATTGAGTGATCTAGTGCTTTGCTGTCTCAGACAGGGCTCCATGAGGCTTCGAGCAAAACGTGTGGCCTCAAGGCCAAGAACTCTGGAGATGGGGTGTGAGCTGACGATCAACTCCATTTCTCACTCACCTTGCCAATTAAAGCACCAAGGAAGATTGAAATCATTGAGCGAGTGCAGAAGGCGAGTGGGTGTTCAGCATCATCTACCTGCCTCTCGCTTGTTGCTGCCGGAGGAAGACATCTGCAAGTGACGTTTTGTCTTTCTCTCTCTCCCTCTTGCTCACTGCTCCCAAAGGAAGGTCCCTGCCTCTGAATGGCCTGTCTCCCTCGATGCTGTTGGAGGATGGTGTCTCGATGGTGCTATCGGTGCCTTGTGGATTTAACTCTGTTGTTCACGTTACGAGGTGCTTCTGGTTCTAGTCCGTCCTTTTTTTTTCTCTGCTGCTATTTTAGGCGATTTTGATTGCAGATAATGAACCGAGCTGGACTGAATTTGCCTGAACCCTTTCGATTTTGTGTTTTTGATATTCTGCATTTTTCACTTGGTTTTTCTTGTTGCCATTTGCATGATTTGTGTTTTTTTTTGCACATTGGTGGGGTTTGATAGTTTTCTTTGAACAGCTTCTTTGTTTCACGGCTATCTATGGGGAAGATGAATCACAGGGTTATACACTGCATACGCACTTTGATAATAAATATATTTTGAATCTTTGAATCAAAAGAGCACAGCAGCATACACTGTATGAAGTCCTCCATTGATAACTGTTAGAAACTAATATATATCTGGAAAAATACCTCCTCACTAAGCCTGTTTATAAAGTGCAGGATTCCTCATGCTGCTTTTGTTAACAGAATGGCCTCAGCTTGTTCAGCCACCTTAAAAAATGTTTATCTCTGAAATGCCTGGGTCTCTCTGTTCATAATTAGAAGGGGAGGGGTGGAGGCTTGCAGATCGCATGCTTGAGCTGAACAAACCTTGTTATCTCGAGAGGGCTTCTCTGGATGTTTGGTTTGCCAGTACTGGTCTGGCCACTGCCAGGGAAGTCTCACAGAGCGTCTGGCGCCCTGTTTTATTTGTGGGATGCAGAGCCCGCCGTATTCCTGTCACGTCGATTAAGAGCAATGGCTATGATGACAGTTCATTCCTGAGAATGCTTCTCACAGCCCTGGAATTTATTTCTCTGTCTGCTTTGCGTTCGGGAGGCCGAGCTGTTGCTCGGAGCTTGCTTTTCTGTTTGCCTGTCACTCTCTGATTAGGCAGGCACGGCCCAGCATTCTGTGCAGACACCTTCACTGACAGGCTTATCCGCCTGTGTGAAAATAAGAAAATGGGAGTGAGCGGGGAGACCAGACTGACGCCAGTGATTTCAGCAGACCTCTCTAAAGACAACACTGGAAACTTGGGGAATGATTGGAGAACTGATGTATAGACATCAGCAGATCTGTCCTTTCCCCAGCCAAAACTGGCTATATTTCATTAGGAGTTTGAGGCAATTTGGTACGTCACCAAAAACACTCATAAATTTCTACAGATGTACCATGGAGAGCTTTCTAACTGGCTGCAGCAGCATCTGGTATGGGGCGGGGGCGGGGGGGGGTGTCTACTGCACAATGTGGAGGTGTAAACTTAGTCAGCTCCATCATGGGCACTAGCCTTCGCAGTATTCAGGACATCTTCAAGGAGCAATGCCTCAAAAAGGTGGCATCCATCATTAAGAACCTCCATCACCCAAGACATGCCCTCTTCTCATTGCTACTATCGGGAAGGAGTTACAGGAGCCTGAAGGCACACACTCAGTGATTCAGAAACAGCCTCCTCCACTCTGCCATCAGATTTCTGAATGGCCATTGAACCCATGAACACTACCTCCTTACCTATTTAACTTAGATGTTTAATATATACAGTGCCTATAAAAAGTATTCACATCCTCCCCCAGAAGTTTTCATGTTTTATTGTTTTACAACATTGAATCACAGTGGATCTAATTTGGCATTTTTGACACAGATCAACAGAAAGTGAAAACAGATCTCTACAAAGTGATCTAAATTAATTACTAATATAAGCTCAAAATAATTGTTTTATGGTTATTCACCCCCTTCAAGTCAGTATTTGGTAGATGCACCTTTGGCAGCAAATTACAGCCTTGAGTCTGTGTGGATAGGTCTCTATCAGCTTTGCACATCTAAACACTGCAGTTTTTCCCCATTCTTCTTTACAAAACTGCCCAAGTATTGTCAAACTGCATGGGGATCGTGAGTGAACAGCCCTTTTCAAGTTCAGCCATGAATTCTCAATTGGATTGAGGTCTAGACTCTGACTTGGCCACTCCAGGACATTAACTGTTGTTTTTAAGTCATTCCTGTGTAGCTTTGGCTTTATGCTTGGGGTCATTGTCTTCTTGGGAAAAAAAATCTTCTCCCAAGTCACAGTTCTCTTGCAGACTGCATCAGGTTTTCCGCCAGGATTTCCCTGTATTTTGCTGCATTTATTTTATTCTCGACCTTCACAAGCCTTCCGGGGCCTGCTGCAGTGAAGCATCCCCACAGCACGATGCAGCCACCACCATGCTTTACGGTAGAGATGGTGTGTTTTTGATGATGTACGGTGTTTGGCTTATGCCAAACATAGCGTTTAGCCTATTGGTCAAAAAGCTCAATTTTGATTTCATCAGACCATAGAACCTTCTTCCAGCTGACTTCAGAGTCTCCCACATGCTTTCTGGCAAACTCTAGCTGAGATTTTATGTGAGTTTTTTCAACAGTGGCTTTGTCTTTGCCACTCACCCATGACTGGTGAATCACCCAGACAACAGTTGTATGTGCAGTCTCTCCCAGCTCAGCCACTGTAGCTTGTAACTCCTCCAGAGTTGTCATGGGTCTCTTAGTGTCCCCCCCGCCCCCCATCATTAGTCCCCATCTTGCACAGTCACTCATTTTTGAGGATGGCCTGCTCTAGGCAGATTTATAGCTGTGCCATATTCTTTCCATTTCTTGATGATTGACTTAACTACTCCAAGGGATATTCGGTGGCTTGGAAATTTTCTTGTATCCATCTCCTGACCTGTGCTTTTCAATAACCTTTTCGTGGAGTTGCTTGGAGTGTTCTTTTGTCTTCACAGTGTAGTTCTTGCCAGGATACTGATTGGACCTTCCAGATACAGGTGTATTTTTACTACATTCAATTGAAACACCTTGACTGCACATTGGTCTCCAAAAACAGATCTCCATTTAACTAATTGTGCAACTTCTAAAACCAATTGGCTACACCAGTGATGATTTTATATATATACTGTAGTTCACTGGCTTCTTTTCTCTATTATTATATACTGCATTGTACTGCTGCCACAAAGACCACAAACTTCACAACATATGCCTGTGATATTAAACCTGATTCTGATTCCACCTGCAGAATAACCCATACCACTGAGCTACACAGTCAATCAGAATCAGAATCTAGTTTATTATCATATCATTGACATACACTATGTCATGAAATGAGACTGAAGCCTGCATACTAATGAATGACACTAAACCATCTTGAAATTTACAATGTGGTGCTTTAGGGAAACACATTACTATATACATTAGGGCATAAAAATTATTATAAATTACAATAAGGACACAGAGAAACAAAAGTACAGGGTACAAAGAGCAAGATAATGAAATAGTGTTCATGGGTTCAGAAACCTGACGGCAGAAGGGAAATGGCTGTTCCTAAAGCATCGATTGTGTGTCTTCAGGCCCCAGTACCTCCTCATTCATGGTAGTAATGAGAAGAGGGCATGTTCTGATTGGTGAGGGTCCTTCACAATGCACACAGCATCACCTTTTGAAGGTAGTCTTGATGGTGTCCATGATGTAGCTTTTTGCTGATCCTGTGCATTGGAACCACCATACAGATAGAACCATAGAACCATAGAACACTACAGCACAGAACAGGCCCTTCAGCCCTCCATGTTGTGCTGACCCATATAATCCTTTAGAAAAAATACTAAACCCACACTACCCCATAACCCTCCATTTTTCTTTCATCCATGTGCCTGTCCAAGAGGCTCCTAAATACCCCTAATGTTTTAGCCTCCACCACCATCCCTGGCAAGTCATTCCAGGCACTCACAATCCTCTGTGTAAAAAACTTACCCCTGAACCCCTGTCTCCCCTAAACTTCCCTCCCCTAATTTTGTACCTATGCCCTCTGGTGTTCGCTATTGGTGCCCTGGGAAACAGGTACTGACTATCCACCCTGTCTATGCCTCTCATAATCTTGTAGACCTCTATCAAGTCACCTCTCATTCTTCTACGCTCCAAAGAGAAAAGTCCCAGCTCTGCTAACCTTGCTTCATATGACTTGTTCTCCAAACCAGGCAACATCCTGGTAAATCTCCTCTGCACCCTCTCCATAGCTTCCACATCCTTCCTATAATGAGGTGAACACAATACTCTAAGTGCGGTATCACCAGAGATTTGTAGAGTTGCAACATGACCTCTCTACTCTTGAACTCAATCCCCCTGTTTATGAAGCCTAGTATCCCATAGGCCTTCTTAACTACCCTATCAACCTGCACAGCAACCTTGAGGGATGTATGGATTTGAACCCCAAGGTCCCTTTGTTCATCCACACCCTTAAGTAACTGACCATTAATCCTGTACTCAGTCTTCTGGTTTCTCCTTCCAAAATGCATCACCTCACACTTGTCCGGATTGAACTCCATCTGCCATTTTTCTGCCCAACTCTGCAGCCTGTCTATATCCTCTTGTAACCTTCAACCACCTACAGCTCCATCCACAACTCCTCCAGTCTTCATGTCATCCGCAAACTTACCCACCCATCCTTCCGCCTCTACATCCAGGTCATTTATAAAAATCACAAATAGCAGGGGTCCCAGGACAGATCCCTGTGGCACTCCACTAGTCACCGACCTCCAGGCAAGATACTTTCCTTCTACAACTACCCTCTGCTTTCTTCCTTTAAGCCAATTTTTTATCCAAACAGCCAGGGTTCCACTTATCCCATGCCTCATGACTTTCTGGATGAGTCTCTCATGAGGGACCTTGTCAAATGCTTTGCTAAACTCCATGTAGACCACATCCACTACCCTACCCTCATCAATTTCTTTTGTTACCTCTTCAAAAAACTCAGTCAGGCTCGTGAGGGATGATCTTCCCTTCACAAAGCCATGTTGACTATCCATGAGTAAACTGTACTTCTCCAAATGCTCATAGATCCTATCCTTAAGAATCCTTTCCAGTAATTTGCATACCACCAGCATAAGACTCACTGGTCTATAGTTCCCAGGTTTCTCCTTATTACCTTTTTTTAACAAGGGAACTACATTTGCCATTCTCCAGTCCTCTGGCACTTCCCCTGCAGCCAAAGAGGATTCAAAGATAATGGCTAATGCTCCTGAGATCTCTTCTCTCAATTCCCACAACAACCTGTGGTATATCATATCCGGCCCTGGGGATTTATCAATCTTAATGTTTTTAAGAAGATCCAGCACTTCTTCTTCCTTAATCTCCACATTGTCCAGCACACAGGCCCGCTCTACTTCGACCTCATCCTGATCAAGATCCTTTTCACTTGTGAATACTGAAGCAAAGTATTCATTTAGGACCTCCCCAACCCCCTCCGCTTCCAGGCACCTGTTGCCCTCTTTATCCTTTAGCGGTCCCACCTTCGTTCTTGTCATCCTCCTATTCTTCACATACGCATAGAACGCCTTGGGGTTCTCCTTAATCCTACATGCCAAGGCCTTCTCATTCCCCCTTCGAGCTCTCCTAAGTCCTTTCTTTAGCTCCTTCCTGGCTACCTTATATTTCTCATAAGCCCCTCCTACTTCCTGCTTCTTATATCTAACATATGCTTCCTTTTTCCTCTTGATGAGCTGCTTCACATTTCATCAGCCACTATTCCCTTTTCCCACCATTTTTTCCTTGCTTCAGCAGGACAAACCTATCCTAAACACAGCTCAAGTGGTCCCTAAACTTCTCCCACATTACTTCTGTGCTTTCCCCTTTGAACATCTGTTTCCAATTTACTCTCGCTAGTTCCTGCCTCATCCCTTCAAAGTTAGCCCTTCCCCAGTTAAGCACTTTACCATTTCGTCTGATGTTGATGGATCCTCTCCAGCATACCCTTCATGGTATATCTGTAGGAGTTTGCTGGTCTTTGATGACCTACCAAACCTCCTCAAACTCCAAATGAAATATAGACACTCCCGTGACCTCTTCGTAATTGCATCAGTAGGTTGGGCTCAGGATAGATCTTCAGAGATGTTGATGCCCAAGAACTTGAAACTGCTCACTCTTCCCTCCGCTGTCCACTCTGAGGACTGTCCTGCATTCCCCAGATCTCCTCTCCCTGAAGTCCACAATCAATTCCTTGGTCTTTCACCCAATGACTTCAGATGTTCTTTTGTGTGAAGATCCTTCCTCGTCCAGTAATGAAGTTTCTGCAACTTCTGCTGGTGTTTCTTTAGCTCTGGGTTTTTACGGGATAGGGTTGCTGGTCCCACATCCAACCCTTCTTCCTTTGTAGCAACTAATGACACAACCACTATTAAAATACTGATTAAAAAGAGGTTTGATTGTGGGTCCAGATTTGGAGAGACAGATCTTTGTTCTATCATTATCATGATGTGGGCAATCATGGTCTTATCCATGACCATGATTGTTCTTAGCAGATGTTTCTACAGAAATGGTTTGCCAATGCTTTCTTCTGCGCAGTGTCTTTACTAGACATTACCAATACTCTTCAGAGGCTGTCTGCCTGGTGTCAGCGGTCACATAACCAGGACTTGTGATATGCACCAGCTGCTCATACAACCATCCACCACCAGCTCCCATGGTTTCATGTGACCCTGATCGGGGAGCTAAGCAGGCGCTACACCTTGCCCAAGGGTAACCCGCTTGCTAGAGGAGGGAAGGAGCACCTTACACCTCCTTTAGTAGAGATGCATCTCTGTTCTGGCACCCAGAGTTCTTAACCAGCATCACCTAAAAACTGTTAAATTGTCAGTCGTTATCAACATCATTTGTGGGATCTTACTTTGCACAGGTTTTTTGCCTTACTTAAAACAACGCAATTGTGACTACACTTTAAAAAAAAATTATTTCACAGGCTGGAAAGAAACTTGGGCCCCGAGCAACACGCACACAATGTTGAAGATGTGTTGCTTGGATTTCCAGCATCTGCAGATTTTCTTGTCTTTGGGCCTCCTGAGATTTATTTTCTTACATCAGACTTCAATTCAGGACCTAATCTGGTCTAGGCCTATGGGGACTAGTGGGAAACCCAACTCACATAAGTGATAAGAAGGCTCTCACCCTGTGTCTGGGGCGTTTTTGAACCCAAGCCCCAGAAAAGAGCGACTCAATGTCTAATCATTTGCGTCATACGCTATCCTAAAAATCATGTGTTTCTATTATTCAGATGCTTTTGGAGGATGTTTATTTTTTTTTACTGCCATTGAATGTTCACTTATCAGTTTTGATTTTCACTGTTCAGATAAACAGGTAACTGCATCCACAAGCAGTTCCGGATGTACTTTGTATTTGTCAACAGGAATATCCTGTTTATTCTTGTTGCCACAAGAAAGCAGATTCTTTGTGACTAGGTTACAGCATCAGCTTAATTATAGAATGATAGAAAGCGGCCATCTGTCCAGTCAATTACATTGCCCCCCCACCTTCCCCACAATCCTTCAGTTCTTCTTGCCTTCAATATAAGCTCAGTGACCACTTCATTAGGCACCTCCTGTACCTAATGCAAAGGCGGTACATAATACAGTGGCCACTGAGTGTATGTCCATGGTCTTCTGCTGCTGTAGCCCATCCACTTCAAGGTTCGACATGTTCTGCATTCAGAGATGCTTTTCTGCACACCGCTTTTGTATTTGAGTTACTGTCGGCTTGAACCAGCCTGGCCACTGTCCCCTGACTTCTCTCATTAACAAGCTGTTTTTACCCACAGAACTGCTTCTCACTGGATGTTTTTTGTTTCTTGCACCATCCTCTATAAACGCTAGTGACTGTTGTGCGTAAACATCCCAGGAGATCAGCAGTTTCTGAGATACTCAAGCCACTCCTTCTGGCACCAACTATTATTCCGTGGTCAAAGTCACTTAGATCACATTTCTTCCCCCATTCTGATGTTTGGTCTGAACAAGAACTGAACCGCTCAATCACGTCTGCATGCTTTTACTTATTGAGCTACCAAATGATTGGGTGATTAGACACTTGCATTAACGAGCAGTTGTACAGGTGTACCTAATAAAGTGGCCCCTGATTGTCTATCAAATTTCCCACTGAACATTATATTGCATTAGCATCACCACATCTTCAGGCATCAAAGAGGTTCACTTACCTCACCTATTTAATTCTGCGCTTCCCGGACTTTGAACCGCCTGCTAATGGGATCACCATTCATTTCACTGACCATACCAAATACTGCAAACTCCTTTCAAGTGCGGAGGGTATCCTGACTGGCTGCATCACTGCCTGGTATGGAAACACCAATGCCAGGAATAGAAACGTCTACAGAAAGTGGTGGATACGGGCATAATCCGTCACAGACACAACTCTCCCTGCCTTTGAGCACCTGTACAAGGAGTGTTGCCACAAGAAAGTATCATCCATCATCCCGGTCCCTCATTATCTAGGCCATGCTCTCTGTATGCCACTGCCATCAGGAGCCTCAGCACCCACACCAGCAGGTTCAGGAACACTTATTACTCTTCAACCATCGGACTCCTTATCCACCGTGGGTAAATTCAGTTACATGAATTGACTCGACAACCTACAGACTCACACTCAAGGACTCTACTACTCATGTTCTCAGTTTTTTTTAACTTTTACTATCACTTGACAATTTATCTTCGTTAGCTTATTGGTTCTTTGCCTTTATTTATGTATAGTTTTTCATAACTTCTGTATTTTCCAGTAAATGCATGCAAGAAACTGAATATGGTGACTTAAACATACTTTGATAATAAATTTACTTAAAACTTTGAACCTACTTTGTATGTACGGCCACAATAAACAGTTACTTGTATATTGTGTTTTGTATGATTCCTTTCATTTTTATATTTATTGTGTTTTAATGTTTTTTGTGTTTTTCGATGCTGCATCAGATCCAGAGTAACAATCGTTTTGTTCTCCTTTCCCCTTGTATACTGAAGAATGACAATAAACAATCTTGAATCGTGAATACCCCCTGGTTGGTGGTTGTTTCTGTGATATACCCGAGGTATCTTGTTGAAGGCATGGCTTAATCATGAATACCACCACTGCACCAAAACAACAGGAGGGAAAAGATTTCGCTTTATACGGAACACGTACATCAAAACATACTGAGGATGTGCTGGGGGCAGCCCGCAAGTGTTGCAATGCCCCAGGAGCCAACATAGCATGCCCACAACTTACTCACCCCAACCCGTACGTGGATATTGGCACAGAAGTCGACATGACTGAAATCTGAAGTTATTTGTCAATTAATTTCTTCCTTGAGTGCAACTATGTGAAACCCTCTTCGTGTTGGGGTCACAATTAGGAGGCTTGCTGGCTCTGATAGTACCAGATGCCAAAGCCAAGACCCACATAATTAAAAAAAAACAATATCTCTTGTGAGCCTCTCTCTCCTTTTCCTACTCTCTCTCTCTCTCTCTATTTGTAGTCTTCCTTTACCTTTGGCTCTCGCTCATTTTATCTTACTGTTCTCCCCATTCACTCTCTCCTTTCTCATCTCACATCCTTTCTCAACCTTCTCACCTCTAATCCCCACTCTCTTCCATTCCCTCTCTCCTTTCTTTTGATTTCAAGGGCCATGAAATAATGTTGTAGCTCAACACAATATTAGTTAGACCACACTTGGAGTATTGTGTTCAGTTCTGGTTGCTTTATTATAGAAAGGATGTGGAAGCTTTAGAGAGGGTGCAGAGGAGATTTACCAGGATGCTGCCTGGATTAGAGAGAGTGCAGAGCAGATTCACCAGGATGCTGCCTGGATTAGAGAGGGTGCAGAGGAGATTTACCAGGATGCTGCCTGGATTAGAGAGGGTGCAGAGCAGATTTACCAGGATGCTGCCTGGATTAGAGAGGGTGCAGAGCAGATTCACCAGGATGCTGCCTGGATTAGAGAGGGTGCAGAGGAGATTTACCAGGATGCTGCCTGGATTAGAGAGAGTGCAGAGCAGATTCACCAGGATGCTGCCTGGATTAGAGAGGGTGCAGAGGAGATTTACCAGGATGCTGCCTGGATTAGAGAGGGTGCAGAGCAGATTTACCAGGATGCTGCCTGGATTAGAGAGGGTGCAGAGCAGATTCACCAGGATGCTGCCTGGATTAGAGAGGGTGCAGAGGAGATTTACCAGGATGCTGCCTGGATTAGAGAGAGTGCAGAGCAGATTTACCAGGATGCTGCCTGGATTAGAGAGGGTGCAGAGGAGATTCACCAGGATGCTGCCTGGATTAGAGAGGATGCAGAGCAGATTCACCAGGATGCTGCCTGGATTAGAGAGGGTGCAGAGCAGATTCACCAGGATGCTGCCTGGATTAGAGAGGGTGCAGAGGAGATTTACCAGGATGCTGCCTGGTTTAGAGAGGGTGCTGAGGAGATTCACCAGGATGCTGCCTGGATTAGAGAGGGTGCAGAGCAGATTCACCAGGATGCTGCCTGGATTAGAGAGGGTGCAGAGGAGATTTACCAGGATGCTGCCTGGATTAGAGAGGGTGCTGAGGAGATTTACCAGGATGCTGCCTGGTTTAGAGAGGGTGCTGAGGAGATTCACCAGGATGCTGCCTGGATTAGAGAGGATGCAGAGGAGATTCACCAGGATGCTGCCTGGATTAGAGAGGGTGCAGAGCAGATTCACCAGGATGCTGCCTGGATTAGAGAGGGTGCAGAGCAGATTCACCAGGATGCTGCCTGGTTTAGAGAGGGTGCTGAGCAGATTCACCAGGATGCTGCCTGGATTAGAGAGGGTGCAGAGCAGATTCACCAGGATGCTGCCTGGATTAGAGAGGGTGCAGAGGAGATTTACCAGGATGCTGCCTGGTTTAGAGAGGGTGCTGAGGAGATTTACCAGGATGCTGCCTGGTTTAGAGAGGGTGCTGAGGAGATTCACCAGGATGCTGCCTGGATTAGAGAGGATGCAGAGGAGATTCACCAGGACGCTGCCTGGATTAGAGAGGGTGCAGAGGAGATTCACCAGGATGCTGCCTGGATTAGAGAGCATGTCCTATGAAAATAGGTTGAGTAAGCTAGGGTTTTTCTCTTTGGAGCGATGGAGGATAAGAGATGACTTGTTAGAGGTGTACAAGAGGCCAGAGACTTTATCCCAGGATGGCAATGTCTCATATAAGAGGGCAAAATTATAAGATGATTGGAGGAAAGTACAGGGAGATTGTCAGAGGTAAGTTCTTGACACAGACAGTGGGGGGTATGTGAAATGCCAGGAGTAGTTTTAGGCACAGATACACTAGGGAAACTCATAGATAGACTCGTGGATGATAGAAAAATGGAAGGCTGTATATGAAGAAAAGGTTAGATTGATCTTAGAGTAGGTTAAATGGTCGGCACAACTTCAAGGCCAAAGGGCCTATTCTGTGCTGTAATGTTCTATGTTCTATGTCCTTTCCTACTCTTTCCTCTCTAGCCCATCTCTCCTCTCTCCCCCCCTTCTTCTACCCTTCACCTCTTACTTCTTCTCTCTTTCTAGTTCTTTTTAATCCTTCACTTCCTCCATTTCCCTTACCCCCTCTCCTCACTTCCCACCTCCTAGGGTCATAGAACACCACAGCACAGAAACACGCCCTTTTACCCATTTAGTCCAGTCCGAGCTATTATGCTGCCTGGTCCCATTGATGTACAGCCAGGCCGTAGCTCCCCATACCCCTCCTATCCACGTACCTATCCAAACTTCTCTTAAATGTTGAAATCGAACCCACATACATCACTTCCATTGGGAGCTCATTCCACACTCTCAGCACTCTCTGAGTGAAGAAATGCCCCTTCAGGCTCCCCTTACACATTTCCACCCTTCACCCATCACCCTTAACCCATGACTTCTAGCTCTAACCTCACCCCGCCTCAGTGGAAAAAGCCTTCTCGCATCTACCCTTCATAACCTTGTCTCCGCCACACTTCCAGTTGCAGACACCTATCTCCATAATACCGTTGCAAAGTTGTAGGAAATCAAGAAAGGGCACATCAGAGGTCAGTGATTGTTTGCTCCAGTCATGATGCAGAAAATATTAATTGCATCACCGCACCACTTCCACAGGCAATCGACCTCCATTATAAAACCAGGAAAAAATAGTGAGCCCTGTCCTATCCTTTGTCAAACAAACAACATTGCTGTAACACGCAATGCCATTTTAAATTTACAGAATGTTTCCTGTCAGATTTCTGATCTGTATTTATTTCTTTATCATTAATTTAGCTGCTCTTTCTCTTGGATCAAAGTTCAAAGTTCAAAGTAAATTTATCATCAAAGTACATTTATGTCACCACAAACCTGTGATTCATTTTCTTGTGGGCATACTCAATAAATCAAAGGGCCATAATAGAGTCACTGAAAGAACACATTCAACATGGCAGCCAAACAAACAACATGCAAATACAAGAGAGAAAAATAACAATAATTAAGAAAAAGCAATAAATATCGAATCACCTTAAAATTCTGCCCTCTTGTATTAGCCATTTCTGTCCTGGGAAAAAGTCTATGGTTATCCACTTCTGGCTTCTTTCCCTTCGGTTTCCAGTCCTAATGAAGGGTCTCGGTCCAAATTGTCGACTCTTTATTACTATCCGTAGATGCTGTCTGACCTGCTGAGTTTCTCTCGTATTCTGTGTGTGTTACTCCGGATTTCCAGCATCTGCAGAATCTCCATGATCTCCACTTGATTGATGATTCTTTTCTTGTACATAGCTTTCTTCACTTCAAAGACAAAAGCCTTAGCTTACTCAACCTATTCTCATAAGACAGTCTCTTTAATGCGGGCAGCATCCTGGTAAATCTCCTCTGCACCCTCTCTTAAAGCTTCCACATCCTTCCCATAATGAGGCAACTAGAACTCAACAGAGAAGGTGCCTTGAATCTGTGAGGTGGTGACACTGTTGAGAAAGGACTTCTGTGATTTAGACCCCAGCAAAAGTGAAGGAATAATCGGATTTTGGAGAAAGATGGGATTTGGAGAAAAATCAGGATGATTTATGGCTTAGAGGGAAACTTGTAGAGCTAGTTTATGGTGGTACAGTTCACAGGTTTGGGCGCTATTGTTGAAGAACATTTGGTAATCAATCACCATACATTTCGGAAGCTTCAGGCACTAGGAAGACATTTGAACCACCCCCCCCAGTCACTTGGCAATCCATTAGTGGAACTGGCTGATAAAATAACAAGACAGCAAAATTGTCTTTATCAAATGAATGATAAGAGGTGGCTAAAAGAGCATATTAACTTGCAAGCGTTGACAAGTCCATCGTAGGGAACCTACCCTAACTCTGACCAGAAACCAACAAGATCCCCCAAGTTGAGGCTAGACACATTCGAGGACCAGCGCTTCGTAAACACAGAAGATTCTGCAGATGCAGGAAATCTGATGCAGATGCAGGAGCAACATGCGGTAGCCACGGTACATTGGCGTTGGAATGAGAGAATACTCAGTGTGATAGACTGAATGTCAAGCCAGCAAGCTGCTTTGCCCTGGATGGCATCCAGCCTCCAAGCACATATTCAGGCCAATGGACCATCACATTCCTGATGTGTGTCTTGGTGGAAAGGCTTAGAAGGTCACGAGATGAGTCAACTGCTGCAGGATATTCAGCCTTTGAGCTGCTCTCATGGCCACGGTATTGTTTATACACCTGGTCCTGTTAAAGTTCTGGTCGGCGGTGGGCCTCAGAGCTTTGGTGGTGGGAAACTCACTGAGTAGATTCTAGCTTGTTGGACATGGTTATTGCTGGCACTTTCCTTACCCTCCACAGTCCCGGAACCAGAATCAGGTTTAATATTACTGACAGATGTCTTGAAATTAGTTGTTAAGCAGCTATAATTTACAATAAATTAAATAAGCAGTGCAAAAAGAGAGCAATGGTACTGAGTCATTAACACAAGAGATTCTGCAGGTGCTGGAAACACACACAAAATGCTGGAAGAACTCAACAAGCCAGGCAGCATCTCTGGAGGGGAACATCCATCTTCTCTCTTTTTCCACGCCCCAGTCTGTTTCCCCTCTCACCCATTCTCCTTTCACCTTCCTCTGATGCCCCTCCTCCTCCCCTTCCTTCCATCGTCCACTCCCTTCTCCTATCAGATTCTTTCTTCAGCCCTTTCCCTCTTCCGCCTCTCCCCACCCAGCTTCTCACTTCACCCCCCCACCTCACCCAACCACCTTCCCCCTTACTGGCCTCACCTATCACCTGCCACCTGGTGCTCCTTCCACTACCTCCATCTTCTTATTCCGCATTCTGCTCCCTTCATTCCCGGTCTCAGTGGAGGGTCTTGGCCCCAAACACTGACTGTGTATTTCCCTCTATAGATGCACCTGACCTGTTGAGTTCCTCCAGCATTTTGTATGTGTTACCTTTTTCACCCTGTTACTCTTTAAACTGATGACAAGTACATTAATTTCACTAACATCCAGTTACCACACCCCTCTGTTCCACCCTACCCCCAAATTGTTTTCCCATATCACCCTTTCTCATTCCCCTTCTCCACCTTCTCAATCTGCCCATCAGCAACACATTCCTTCCTCTGGTTCTCATCCTCATTTCCTTTCCTTTATTCCATGGTCCACTGTCCTCTTCTATCAGATTCCATCTTCTTTATCCCTTTGCCTCCTCCACCAATCACCTTCCAGTTCATTATTTCATTCCTACTCTCTGAACTTCCTCCAACTGCCCATCTTCCCCCTCCTTACCTATCATCCACCTGCTCTTGCTCCAAACCCTACCTCACCTTAATACTAGCTATTTCTCTCTCTTTCCCTCCAGCTCAGATCATTTCCCTCCATTGACGCTGACTGACTTACTGAGTTCCTCCAGAGTGTTATGCATTGTAAATTCCCTCAATAGTTTGTGTTACCTCTTTTAAACAACATACGCTAAAATTCAATGCGATGTTCAGTTGAAAATTAGACAGACACTCAGGAGCCACTTTATTAAGTACCCCTGCACATGTGCTTTTAATACAAATATCTAATCAGCCAATCATGTGGCAGCAACTCAGTGCATAAAAGCATTCAGACATGGTCAAGAGGTTCAGTTGTTGGTCCAGGCCAAACATCAGAATGGGGAAGAAACGTGATCTAAGTGACTTTGACTGTAGAATGGTTGTCGGTGCCAGATGGGGTGGTCTGAGTATCTCAGGAACTACTGATCTCCTAGGATTTTCACATACAACAGTCTCTAGAGCTTACAGATAATGGTGCGAGAAACAAAAAACATCCAGTGAGCGGCAGGTCTGTGGGCAAAATTGCTTTGTTAATGAGAGAGGTCGGAGATAAATGGCCAGACTGGTTCAAGCTGACAGGAAGGTGACAGTACCTCAAACAACTATATGTTACAACAGTGGCGTGCAGAAGATACCTCTGAACACACAACACGTTGAACCTTGCAGTGGATGGGCTACAACAGCAGAAGACCATGGACAAACACTCAGTGGCCACTTTATTAGACACAGGAGATCCCTAATAAAGTGGCCATGGAGTGAATTGCTCAGCAGCAGCCTGGGTAATTTTCTTTATGAACACGCTTATCCTGCTGAACTTTTCAAAAAGCTAAAAAACATGTTTTAGTTGAAACACGGTCATACGAGTGAGAGGAAGCAGGACTGACATAAGATTGGGAATTGATGGGAGAAAACAGGGCATATTAGCTGCTGTGCCAGTTCACACATCGGTGTTTGTGGTGGGTGGAGAGAATTTCTGAGATGAGCTGAGCCAAGGGTTCATAAGTTGCTAATCAGTTCCCTTCTGGTTCTGTCTATTTTGTTCTTACACAAATTATAATTTCATTTTTCACCCGGTTCTTTAAAAAATCTCACGGAAAATGTCCTCAATATTATTTATTTACTTCCTTACTAACTTATTTATTATTATAAATAACTTTTTTGCACTTGCACAGTTTGCCTTATTAGAACTTCTCAGATTAAAGACAGATGGAAGACCATGATTGCCCACATCATATTCTGCTGATGATTATTATTTATGATCATATAATTTCTATTTGCACAGTTAGTCTTCTTCAGCACGTCAGACTTTGTGTGTAGTTTTCTCATTGGCCCTATTTTTTTTATTCTATTGTGAATGCCTGCAAGAAAAATGAGTGTCAGGGTAGAATATGGTGACACATACATACTTTGAGAATAAATTTACTTTACACTTGGAACTTAGTGAGAAGGGCTAGGTTGCCTTTGTTTTTTAAAAAAAACTGAATATGCATCCACACTGCACTTAAACACAGTGTAGCATAAATCCTTAGTGTGAATGACAAGAGACAGAGCAAAATACTAGAGCAAAGAAGCCAAAGGTGGGTGATAAAGGCAGATCTTAAGGAGTGTTATAAAGCAGACGGATGTAAGAGTGCGGAGAGGCTAAAGAGAAAAAAATTCCACATCTTAGGGCCCTGACAGCTCGAGGTATGCCTGCTAATGGTGGAGCAATTAAACCCAGGGTTGAGCAAGAGGCCAAAATTACAGAAGTGGAAATGTCTCAGGATATTGTAAGGAGATTACAGACATAGGAAAGGTGGAAAAAGAGGATTTTTAAAATAAAGATGAAAAGATTCCATTTGAAGTCTTGCAAAGCTCGAAGGCAGTGCAGGTCAGCAAACACAGAGGTAGTGAGAGGGGGTGGGAGGAAATGGGTTTGTGCTGAGAAGATAGGGAGCAAGGTTTCAATATCCCCCGAATGGAATAAGGTCAGCTCGTAAGGGACTTTGGTTTCTAGATCTGCTTCAAGAAGCATTAGGTACAGTAGTAAACTCAATAGAATGGCACTGGAAGAGACTTAATTATTGATGGGAATACATCAAGACTTCTTTTTATTTATATTTAGAGATACAGCACAGTAACAGGCTCTTCCAGCCCCAGGACTCACCTATGACAGGATCTGAATTCCAGGCCACGGACAGGACTTCTGGCTTCAGTCTTCATTACCAACCCCAGAACTCGCCAAGGGGGGGATCTCGGATACCAGGCCTCAAGTTCTGGGCTCGCTGACTTGCTGACCTATGGGGTGGTCACCAGCCCTCATGCCTCCTGCCCACACAGACACAAAACTTGTAACAGAATGCAACAGATGGGGTTAAAACACAGTGTAAACATCCCCGTTCACAACCATCCGCTCTGCTCGCACTGGGATTTAAAAGACGACACCAGTTTAAAATCAAAAACTTTAGCAGTGGCTATAAGCAGCCTCAGCTTCATTTGCATTGGCAAATTAATGATGCATTTGGATGACAGATACCTGAGGGGTGTGCTTTCAGGAACAAGGATATTTTTGCCAGATGGAGACCATTGAAATATTTTTTTTAAAAACAAAGTGATGGACCACCTCTAAAGTCCCAAAAACTAAACCTAAAAAAGTATCATTATACATTCCATGGCTATTTTATCAGGTGCATCTGTACACCTGCTCATTCATGCAAATATCTAATCAGCCAATCACGTGGCAGCAACTCAATGCTTAAAAGCATGCAGACATGGTCAAGAGGTTCAGTCGTTGCTCAGACCAAACATCAGAATGGGGAAGGAACGTGTTCTAGCTGATAGAAAGGCAACAGTAACTCAAGTGACCACACGTTACAACAGCGATGTGCAGAGGAGCTTCTCTGAACGCACAACACATCGAACCTTGAAGTGGGTAGGCTGCAGCAGCAGAAGACCATGAACTGAGTGTACGCGCTAATTCAATCTTTGTGTGATGGCTCAAGGCTTGCAGCTGGCAAACAGACAACTATGTGGTCAGCTCTTAAGCACCCTGTGAAATATCCTAGCAAGTCACCCAGGAAATCAGAGATGAGACTGAGTGGAGGTTTTGTCAGTGGCAACCAAAACTCCAAAAAATATATAAAATTATCATGGTCACCTCATTATCAGAAGGAATTGGAAGCTTGTGGAGAGTCACCAGGATGCTTCCTGGATTAGAGAACATGTCTTACGAGTAAAGGTTGTGCAAACTAAGGCTTTTCTCTCTGGAGCGAAGAAGGATGACTTAATAGAGGAGCACTAGATGGTAGAGGCATTGATAAAGTGGACAGCCAGTGCCTTTTTCCCAGAGCAGAAATGGCTGGTAAAAAAGGGCATAATTTTAAGGTGATTGGAGGAAAGTATAAGGGGATGTAAGAGGTAGGTTTTTTACACAGAGCGAGATGGGTGCATAGAAAGCCCTACCAGAGGTGGTGGTAGGGGCAGATACATCAGGGCATTTAAGAGTCTCTTAGATAGGCACATGGATGATTGAAAAATGGAGGATATGTGGGAGGGAAGGGTTACATTTCTTTGGGAGGAGGTTAAAAGATCGACACAACATTGTGGGCCAAAGGGCCTGTAGTGTTCAATGGTCTAAAATGAATTAATGAGCGTATGAGACATTGGAATTTGCCATCACTCCACAGTATTTACAAACTCCATCATTTTCATTGGCATGCCGAATGTCAGCTGTCAGTAAACTGCAAGGGACGCCACAATGGAGTGGGAGTTACCGCAATGCTTCTACAACTGGGGCGTCAGAGTTCAGAGTTCAATTCCAGCACTGTCT
This sequence comes from Hypanus sabinus, assembly GCF_030144855.1. Lineage (NCBI taxonomy): Eukaryota > Metazoa > Chordata > Chondrichthyes > Myliobatiformes > Dasyatidae > Hypanus > Hypanus sabinus. Next base: position 40,338,699 of record NC_082733.1, on the reverse strand, counting down.
GTAAGGAGTTTGCACATTCTCCCTGTGACTGTGTGGGATTCCTCCCTTGTTCCAGTTAGTGAGTATCTTGGCCATTCTAAATTGTCCTGGGTTGCTGGGCGGTGCAGCTCGTTGGGCCTTAGGGGCTTATTCCACACTACATCACCAAATAATAAATAAATAAAGTCATTTTTTGTGAGGTGGAGACTAATGGAAAATTTGGCACAGCTGTGGATTAAGGTTGCCAAATCTCCAAGATTATCCTGGGGTTTCCAAGGATTCAAGATGAAACTCCTGAGCAGTGCCAGAAGCAAAAACCGGACAGAAAAATGGCCGGGGCATTAAACAAAACCTGTGCTGTTTTCATTTGCTTTGGAAACTTTTATGGGCTGTTCATTAACAGTTAAAGCAAATCCAGTTGTGTAACGAAGCCTGTCTGCACTCCAGTAGGCTTTCGGAAAATGGTAGGAGCAATGATAGAAAGGTGTGAGGATTCAAAGTGGGAGGTCATGCAATGGACAGTCCTTGGTGAACGATCCACCCATTTGGCAAGCTTTTATCATGGGGTTCCCTCACGCAAAGGGATTACATTTGACTTGGACAGCATTATACACCTGGTGAGTTCATAAACACAAGAGAATTCACAGATGCTGAAATCTTGAGCAACAAACACCAAATGCTGGAGGAACTCAGCAAGGCAGGCAACATCTATGGAGGGGTCTATGGGGCGGACCCTTCACTAAGACCAGAAAGGAAGGGGGTAAAAGCCAGCATAAGAAGGCAGGAGGGAGGGGAAGGAGGACAAGCTGGCAGGTGATGGAAGCCAGGTGACGGTGGAAAAACTGGGAGGGTGGAGGAAGGTGGGGAATGAAGTAGGAATCTGGGAGGTGATAGGTAGAAAAGTTAAAGAGCTGAAGAAGAAGGAATCTGATAGGAGAGGACAGTGGACCATGGGAGAAAGGGAAGGAGGAGGGGCACCAGATGGAGTTGATGTCAGGCGAGAAGAAGAGAAGGGGTAAGAGGGGTGCCAGGTTGGAGAATGGAAAAAGATGGAAGGAGTGGGAGAAGTTAAAGAAATCAATGTTCATGCCATCAGGTTTGAAGCTACCCAGACAAAATATATTGTATTGCTCCGCCAACCTGAGTGTAGCCTCATTGTGGAGTGTGAAGTCAAAGTTTCTGCTAAATATAAATCCTCTGGATATCCAGCATCATTAAGTTTAAGGTGCAGAATGATTCTGGAGTCCCCAACCCTCCTCCAATCAGAGCACCCCAAAAGAGCATGTGATCAATGCAAGCCAGTGAAATAACATCTAGGTTGGTCAGTAAATGCTGAGACAAATCTGGAATGAATCCATTTTACTTTGGTTTGTTAAACACGACTACATTTAATTCTAATGCCCAGTTGGGACTCCTGCAAAAAAAAAATCACTAAATTGGCCTAAATCCAGTTTGAAATGGTGATTGGGTGGTTTATGCTCAGAAACAAACATTAAAGTGGGAGTCCATCCAACTTTGCACATCTCCCGAAAATGCACTGCACAGCGGACAGAGAAGGGTGTGATTTCTTAAAGGCACAATTCTCGGAGAAGCCAAATATTTTGATATATATTTTAAGATTCAAGGCTATTCAATGACAAGTGTAAAGAAGAACAAAATAATTGTTACTTCGGATCTGATGCAGCATAAAAAATGCAATAAGATAAAGAAAACAATACTAATAAAAGCCATTATAAATATAACTACATAAGATAGCTTATATCATGATGAGGCCATGCTCTCTGTCTGGTAGCCTCCAACCAGATAGTATGGGTATTGATTTCTTCTTCCAATATAAACATATTTCTACTCCCTCCCCTCTTCTTCTTTTCCCCACTGGCCTCGTTCTCTTTTTATCTGCTTATCACCTCTCTCTGAGCTCTCTTCTCCTTTCCTTTCTCCCCGGTCCACTCTCCTCTCCTATCAAATTCCTTCCTCTACCTTCCCCACCCACCTGGCTTCACCGATCATCTCCAAGCTATCCTCTTTCCCCTTACCCCGCCTGAAATGTCGACTGTTTAATCCCCTACATAGAAGCTGCCTGACCTGCTGAGTTCCTCCAGCATTTTGTGTGTATTGCTTCTTATCTGGCTTGTTTGAAGAAATCCCTGTTCAATTACCATCAGCATATAACCTGTAGCACCAGCGTTCCCAACACACTAGACCACTGCTTTACTAAGGAATACCAAATGTTGCTTGCCCAGACTGCATTTCGAGAAATCTGATCATTTAGCCGTCCTTCTCCTACCTGCATACAGGTAGAGGCTAAGGACAAAGGCTCCAGAGATTGGGACTTCACAGAGGTGGTTGCAGGAGGCAGAGGAACAGCTACAGGATTGCTTCAAGTCAGTGCACCGGACTGTGTTCAAGGACTCATCCATGGATCTGAATGAATACATACAATTGTCAGGGACCTCACAAAAACAGTTTCAGATGAGTGCATCCCCACAAAATCACTCGGAGTATTCCCCAGCCAGAAGCCCTGGATGAACCCTGAGATCCATAATCTGTTGAGGGCCAGATCAGAGGCATTCAAGTCTGACAACCAAGAAAATTATAAGAGGTCCAAGTACAATCTCCAGAAAGCTATCTCATGGATGAAGTGGCAAATCCAGATTAAACCTGGATCAGTGAAGTATGCATGACACCTATGGCAGGGCCTGAATGCTATCTCCTCTTACAAAGTGAGATCAGGTGACATAGGTGACAACAGGGCCTCTCTTCCTGATTAGATCAATGCCTTCTATGCTCGCCTTAACCATCAAAACATGGAGGAACCATCACAATCTCCCACAGACCCTTAAGATCCTGTGATTTCAGTGATTTGGTGATTTTTTACTTTGAACTGTGGGGAAGCACAGTGGACAGCAGGAGAGGCTGTGAAAGCTTGCAGCAGGATCTGGACAGACTGAGAAAATAAAAGGTAGATGGAAATTACTACAGACAAATCTGAGGTGTTTCACTTTGTGAGGACAAACCAGGGTGACACATACCCAGTGAACACAGGACTCTGAGGACTGCTGTAGAACAGAGGGATTTGGGAACACAGATCCATAATTCCTTGGAAGTACCATCACGTATAGGGAAAGGGTCCTAAAGAGAACTTCTGGCACATTGGCCTTTATAAATCAGAATATTGAGTACAGCAGTTGCGATGTTATGTTGAAGTTGTATAAGATGTTGGTAAGTTGGTGAATTTAGAGCATTGTGTGCAGTTTTGGTCACCTACCTACCAGAAACTTATCAATATGATTGGAAGTTTAGAAAGTTTAGAAAGATATTACAGGGACTTGAAGACCCGAGTTACAGGGAAAGGTTGAATAGGTTAGGACTTTATTACGTGGAGGGTAGGAGAATGAAGAAGATTTGATAGGGGTGTACACAGCTCTGAGGAGTATAGACGGGTAAATGCAAGTGGGCTTTTTCCACTGAGGTTGGGTGAGACTAAAATTAGAGGTCCTATTTAAAAGGAACCTAAGGAGAAACCGTCAATCAGAGGGTGGTCCAGGTGTAAAACGAGCTGCCAGTGGATGCAGTTTGATTGGAACATTTAAAACAAGATAAATACATGGATGGGAGGGCTATGGTCCAGGTACAGGTTGATAGGACTGGCCGTAATAACAGTTTGTCAAAGAGTAGATGGCAAAAGTGCCTCTTTTTGTGCAGGTGTGTCAAGTTAGGTCACTTTTTAATGTTATTTCGACCATAACTGCTGGTAAAAATGAGACGTTTTTCAGGACCATGGTTCTACATGAAACAGTACAAAAACTACACTGAACAATGTAAAAACAACACAGACAAGAAAAAACTATACTAGACTACAGACCTACCCAGGACTGCATAAAGTGCACAAAACAGTGCAGGCATTACAATAAATAATAAGCAAGACAATAGGCACAGTAGAGGGCAGTAAGTTAGTGTCAGTCCAGGCTCTGGGTACTGAGGAGTCTGATGGCTTGGGGGAAGAAACTGTTACATAGTTTGGCCGTAAAAGCCTGACTGCTTCGGTGCCTTTTCCCAGATGGCAGGAGGGAGAAGAGTTTGTATGAGGGGTGCGTGGGGTCCTTCGTAATGCTGTTTGCTTTGCGGATGCAGCGTGTGGTGTAAACGTCTCGTGTAGCGTAAATGTCTGCAACGTGCTTTATAACTTTATGACCTTCTTAAACTTCCGCATTGTTCAATGATAAAGATGCTCTCACAATGCAGTGGAGGAAATTCCACAATTTGGATTCAATGGAATGGTATTGTATATCTAAATCAGGGCTGCATGTGACCTGAAGGGAAGATCGGGTGATGGAGCCATTCCCAAGGGCTTAGGTCTTTCCGGGGTCTTTGCAATGTGGTGTCAAAGTGGCCGCTCCGCTCTTTGAAAATGTTATGCACTTCCGTCAGGGTGTACCACTGGTGGAGATAGAGAACAAAAGCAAAATGCGAGAAACCTTAAGGTCCGGTGAACTTGGCCATGGACAGTCACAAGCCCAGCTGCAAAAGACAGAGTGTTGGGCATGGGACTAGCAACCCCATCCTGTTAGAACCCAGAGCATCAGGAGCTCCAAAAACCTCATCCCTGAGAGAGGAATAATCTTCAAAGATGAGCTACACCTAGGGCCAAATTGAAAGACTGGTCCAGGATGGAGAACTCTGGCGAGCTACTGTCCCAGTTGGGGTGATGGACTTCAGAAGAAGAAGAAGAAAAGTTCAATGAAGTTCATCAACCATAACCATTAACTCCCTTTCTCGCTTCATAACAGTTCCCTGACTGATTATTTCCAGCATTTTTTAAAACAAAGTTATTCCTTAGTCCATGAAGCCATATCATACTAATGCAGTGAGAAATAGCTGTGGACCAGTCAGGAACAACCTTTGTTGGTCATGACGTGCTTTGTAAGATCCCTAGAGTCTGCAGACCCATCCTTGGGTGCCAGTATTAACCATTCAATAAAGTGAAGTTCAGAGGTGGAACCGAATACAGGATAAAGGGACTCCACCGCTTAACGCTCGTGCCCAACGATGCATTTCCACCTCATTCCTTCATTAACACGAGAGATGCTGCAGATACTGGAAATCTAGAGCAACACCACACGCGAGGAACTCAGCAGGTCAGGCAGCATCTATGAAAATGAATAAGCAGTCAACATTTCAGGCCAAGAAACTTCTTCAGGACTTAGTCCTTCCTTTCATTTAGCAGCGACAGCTCTACATTTCCAGCACCTCCTGTCTTTATTCAATCTGTATCTGTTTTCTGGGTATTTCATTCATAACTTGTGAGAAAGCTGCATCAGTTGTGGCTTGCTTAACAACATGTCACACAATGGAGTGTTAGTACCAGTGGTCACACAGCAAGATATCTTACACACAGGCAACACCTGACATGATAGAATTAAACATAATACTTGATGACTGCATTCGTGCAAAATATTTGAATGATGTCAGTTTACAGCCACTAGTGCTCTTTATTCAAGTTTCTGGGTGTCAATATCCCTGAGGATCTAACCTGGACCCAATGCAGCTACAAAGAAAGCACAACAGCAGCTTTATTTCATTAGGAGTTTGAGGAGATTAGCTATGTCACCAAAAACATTCCCAGAAATCTCTACAGATATATCATGGAGAGTATTCTAACTGGCTGCATCACCGTCTGGTACGATGAGGGGTAGGGGCAACCACACAGGATTGAAATAAGCTGCAAAGAGTTGTGAACTCAGTCAGCTCCATCGTGGGAACTAGGCTCAGTAGTACCCAGGAGATCTTCAAGGAGCGAGGCCTCAAAAAGTGGCATCCATCATTAAGGATCCCAATCACCCAGGACACGCCCTCTTCTCATTGCTACCATCAGGGAGGAGGTACAGAAGCTTGGAGGCACACACTCTACTTGGAGTACTGTGCTCAGTTCTGGTCGCCTCATTACAGGAAGGATGTGGAAGCCATAGAAAGGGTGCAGAGGAGATTTACAAGGATGTCGCCTGGATTAGGGAGCATGCCTTATGAGAATAACCATATAACAATCACAGCACGGAAACAGGCCATCTTGGCCCTCCTAGTCCGTGCCGAACCCTTAATCTCACCTAGTCCCAGCTACCCGCACTCAGCCCATAACCCTCCACTCCTTTCCTATCTATATACCTATCCAATTTTACCTTAAATGACACAACTGAACTGGTCTCTACTACTTCCACAGGAAGCTCATTCCACACAGCTATCACTCTCTGAATAAAGAAATACCCCCTCGTGCTTTCCTTAAACTTCTGCCCCCTAAATCTCAAATCATGTCCCCTCGTTTGAATCTCCCCTACTCTCAATGGAAACAGCCTATTCACGTCAACTCTATCTATCCCTTTCAAAATTTTAAATACCTCGATCAAATCCCCCCTCAACCTTCTATGCTCCAATGAATAGAGACCTAACTTGTTCAACCTTTCTCTGTAACTTAAGTGCTGAAACCCAGGTAACATCCTAGTAAATCGTCTCTGCACTCTCTCTAATTTATTGATATCTTTCCTATAATTCGGTGACCAGAACTGTACACAATATTCCAAATTTGGCCTTACCAATGCCTTGTACAATTTTAACATTACATCCCGACTTCTGTACTCAATGCTCTGATTTATAAAGGCCAGCATTCCAAAAGCCTTCTTCACCACCCTATCTACATGAGACTCCACCTTCAGGGAATTATGCACTGTTATTCCTAGATCTCTCTGTTCCACTGCATTCCTCAATGCCCTACCATTTACCCTATATGTTCTATTTGGATTATTCCTGCCAAAATGTAGAACCTCACACTTCTCAGCATTAAACTCCATCTGCCAACTTTCAGCCCATTCTTCTAACTGGCATAAATCTCCCTGCAAGCTTTGAAAACCCTCCTCATTATCCACAACACCTTCTACCTTAGTATCATCGGCATACTTACTAATCCAATTTACCACCCCATCATCCCGATAATTTATGTACATTACAAACAACATTGGGCCCAAAACAGATCCCTGAGGCACCCCACTAGTAACTGGCCTCCATCCCGATAAACAATTATCCACCACTACTCTCTGGCATCTCCCATCTAGCCACTGTTGAATCCATTTTATTACTCCAGCATTAATACCTAATGACTGAACCTTCTTAACTAACCTTCCATGTGGAACTTTGTCAAAGGCCTTGCTGAAGTCCATATAGACTACATCCACTGCCTTACCCTCGTCAACATTCCTCGTAACTTCTTCAAAAAATTCAATAAGGTTTGTCAAACATGACCTTCCACGCACAAATCCATGCTGGCTACTCCTAATCAGATCCTGTCTATCCAGATAATTATAAATACTATCTCTAAGAATACTTTCCATTAATTTACCCACCACTGATGTCAAACTGACAGGTCTATAATTGCTAGGCTTCCTTCTAGAACCCTTTTTAAACAATGGAACCACATGAGCAATACGCCAATCCTCCGGCACAATCCCCGTTTCTAATGACTTCTGAAAGATCTCCGTCAGAGCTCCTGCTATCTCTACACAAACTTCCCTCAAGGTCCTGGGGAATATCCTGTCAGGACCTGGAGATTTATCCACTTTTAAATTTCTTAAAAGCACCAGTACTTCCACCTCTTTAAATGTCATAGGTTCCATAACTTCCTTACTTGTTTCCCACACCTTACACAATTCAATATCCTTCTCCTTAGTGAATACCGAAGAGAAGAAATCATTCAAAATCTCTCCCATCTCCCTCTGCTCCACACATAGCTGACCACCCTGATTCTCTAAGGGACCAATTTTATCCCTCATTATCCTCTTGCTTTTAATATAACTGTAGAAACCTTTTGGATTTACTTTCACCTTATTTGCCAAACCAACCTCGTACCTTCTTTTAGCTTTTCTAATCTCTTTCTTAAGATTCCTTTTACATTCTTTATACTCCTCGAGCAATTCCTTTACTCCATGCTGCTTATATCTATTGTAGACATCCCTCTTTTTCCGAACCAAGTTTCTAATATCCCTTGAAAACCATGGTGCTTTCAAACCTTTAACCTTTCCATTCAACCTAACAGGAACATAAAGATTCTGTACCCTCATAATTTCACCCTTAAATGACCTCCATTTCTCTATTACGTCCTTCCCATAAAACAACTTGACCCAATCCACTCTCTCTAAATCCCTTCGCATCTCCTCAAAGTTAGCCTTTCTACAATCAAAAATCTCAACTCTAGGTCCAGTCCTGTCCTTCTCCATAATTATATTGAAGCTAATGCTATTGTGATCACTGGACCCGAAGTGCTCCCCAACACATACATCTGTCAGCTGACCTATCGCATTCCCTAACAGGAGATCCAACACTGCCCCATCTCTGGTCGGTACTTCTATGTATTGTTGCAAAAAACTATCCTGCACACATTTCACAAACTCTAAACCATCCAGCCCTTTTACAGAATGAGCTTCCCAATCTATGTGTGGAAAATTAAAATCTCCCACAATCACCACCTTATGTTTACTACAAATATCTGCTATCTCCTTACACATTTGCTCTTCCAACTCACGCTCCCCATTAGGTGGCCTATAAAACACTCCTATCAGTGTTACTGCACCTTTCCCATTCCTCAACTCCACCCAAATAGCCTCCCTAGAGGAGCTCTCTAATCTATACTTCCAAAGCGCGGCCATAAGATTTTCTCGGACAAGCAATGCAACACCTCCTCCTCTGGCCCCTCCTACTCTATCACACCTGAAGCAACTAAATCCAGGAATATTTAGTTGCCAATCACACCCTTCCTGCAACCATGTTTCACTAATAGTTACAACATCATAATTCCAGGTAGCAATCCACGCTTTAAGCTCATCCACCTTTCTTACAATGCTCCTAGCATTAAAATAGATACATTTAAGATACTCTCCACCTCCTCCTCTCTTTTCATCCCTAACAATGCATTCAAATTTATTAACCTTTTCTTTCTTCTCCCCTACATCTTCGGGCTGAGCGCATCCCTTCTCCATCACCTGCCTTTCCTCCCTCACACACAGTCTACTTACTTGCTCTACTGGGTTGAGTGAACTCGGTCTTTTCTCCTTGGAGCGACGGAGGATGAGAGGTGACCTGACAGAGGTGCATAAGGTGATGAGAGGCATTGATCATGTGGATAGTCAGAGGCTTTCTCCCAGGGCTAAAATGGTTGCCACAAGAGGGCACAGGTTTAAGGTGCTGGGGAGTAGGTACAGTGGAGATGTCAGGGATAAGTTTTTTACTCAGAGAGTGGTGAGTACGTGGAATGGGCTGCCAGCAACGGTGGTGGAGGCGGATACGATAGGGTCTTTTAAGAGACTTTTAGATAGGTACATGGAGCTTAGTAAAATAAGAGGGCTATAGGTAAGCCTAGTAATTTCTAAAGTAGGGACATGTTCGGCACAACCTTGTGGGCCAAAGGGCCTGAATTGTGCTGTAGGTTTTCTATGTTTCCATCTGATTTCCGAATGGACATTGAACCCATGAACACTACCTCACTACTTTTTTTATTTCTATTTTTGCACTATTTACTTTATTTAACTATTATATATATATTAAAGTTCAAAAGTAATATTTATTATCAGAGTGCATACATGTCACCACATACAACCCTGAGATCCTATGGGCATACGTAGCAAATTATAGAATAGTAACTGCGAAGAGGAGCAATGAAAGAACAAAAACACAGAAGACAACAAACTGTGCAAGTGCAAATATAAATAGATAGCAATGAATAACGAGAGCATGAAATAACAAGATAAAGAGTCCTTAAAGTGAAACCATTGGTTGTGGGAACACCAGAATTAGCTGAGCGGCATCATCCATTTTTGTTCAAGAGTCTGATGGTTGAGGGGTAGCAACTGTGCTTGAACCAGGTGGTGTGAGTCCTGAGGCCCTTTACCTGATGGCAGCAGCGAGAAAAGAGCATGGCCTGGGTGGTGAGGATCCTGCTTTCCTGTGGCGATGTTCCACATAGATGTGCTCAATGGTTGGGAGGGCCACGCTCTTCCCACACCAGGCCTTAATGCAGCCGGTCAGTACTCTTCCCACCACACATCTCCAGAGGTTTGTCATGACATGCCAAATCTCTGCAGACTCCTGAGGAAGTAGAGGCGCTGTCGTGCTTTCTTTGCAATTATATTTACATGATGGGTCCAGGACAAGTCCTCTGAGATAGTGACACCCAGAAATTTAAGTGACTGACCCTCTCTCTACCTCTACTCATGGACCTCTGATTTCCCTCTCCTGAAGTCCACAATCAGTCAATCAGTTCCATGTGTGTGTGTATATATATATATATATATATATATATATATATGTATTTACTGTAATTCACAGTTTTCCCATTATTATATATTACAATGTACTGCTGCCACAAAGTTAACAAATTTTACAACATATGCCAGCAATATTAAACCTGATTCTGATTCTGATTTAAGGGGACCGTAATTTGAGAAACATACTGGCAGAACACCCAAACTCGTAAACAGAAATCTGGGAGTAATGGGATAATCCAACTTTAGTGACATTTTGAGAGATAAATATTACTCAACACATTGAGCAAACTTCTCCAGCTCTTTCCTCAGAATCCCAGTGATCTTTTACCCCACCCAAGAAGGCTGGCAAAGCAAAAAGGTTTCCTGCAAAGAAACAAAATCTCAGACAAAGTAATCAAAATAAATTTTCATTTCCATTGCTCTTGCCAATGGAATATTTTTCCCAAGCTCAGCCATTGCTGAATCATAAGACCATAAGAACATAAGGCTTACTTAAGAGTAGAACTGGGCCATTCGGCTCATCAAGTCTGCTCCGCCATTCCATCACAGTTGATTTATTATCCTGCTCAACCCCATTCTCCTGCCTGCTCCCCATAATCCTTGACACCCTTACTAATTAAAAACCTATCAATCACTGCTTTAGTTATACCCAATGGCCTGGCCTCCCTCCACAGCCATCTGTGGCAATGAATTCCACAGACTCACTATCCTGTGGCAAAAGAAATTCCTCCTCAGCTCTGCTCCAAAGGCACATTCTATTCTGAGGCTGTGCCCTCTGGACCTTGAATCAGATTGGTGTCAGCCTAAATTTTTTCAAAGTCAAAGTAAATCAGTATCAAGTACATATATCTCACAATATACTACCCCGAGTTTCACTTCCTTGGAGGCATTTACAGGAAAGCAAAGAAATACAATAGAATTTGTGGAGAGCTATAATAACTAAAGACTGACAATCTAACGTATAAAAGAAGATAAATTGTGCAAGCTTTTAAAATAATTACTGGAAACATGAGGTAAAGGTACATGGAGTGGCACAGTAGCCCAGCGGTTAGCATAACACAATCACAGCACCAGCAGGCCGGGTTCATTTCCCACCACTGTCTCTAAAATGTTTCTGTGCTCTTCCTGCGAACCTGGGAATTTCCTCCGGGTGCTCCGGTTTCCTCCCAAATTCCAAAGACATACCGGTTCGTGGTTCAATTGGTCACATAAGCTTGACTGGGCGGCAGAGCTCAATAGGCTGAAAGGCCTGTTCTCTAAGGAAATGAAACTAAATGTCCCTGACGTGCACAAGTACAATAGAGTCGATGAAAAACAGCATACACAGTAGCCACTGTGCAAAAGAAGACAATCTGTGCAAATACACATTAATAGTAATAATAATAAACAGTTAAGTAAATAAATAATACTGCAAACATGAGTTGCAGTGTCCTTGAAAGTGAGTCTGTAGGTTGTGGAGTCTATTCGGTGTTGAGGTGAGTGATGCAAGTCCAGCCTCCTCCCAAGAGGCAGGTTAAGAAGTTGACTACTGAGTAGCAGTGGTAATGCAATCACTCAAGCGGAGTATGATGTTCTCCTAAGGAACTGTCAATTGGTGGGTCCTCAGGTGGCTGTAAAGTGCGATCTAGGATCCACAATGGAGAATGTCTTTATTTAACAATGGGAGGCTGATCCATGGGCAGCTACCACACAGTCCGTGACAGATCAGGGTCAGGGTCCAGTGGCATCTGACTGGGAACCTTTGCGGCTGCATCCTTCTCCACCTTCCCTGCTGTTGCGATGTGTCATCATATTCCACCAGCTTGAGACCTTGGCTGGATTGTTCTTCCTCTGGATGACCATGGATGACCCTACAAGGAGCTAAGCACCAGATGGCTAAGCTCCAAACAGCATCAGTCTCGGGATCTCAAGAACGCACAAGCTTCTCACCGTGACAAGGTGACCATCCTCAGAGAAGTGACTAATCTTCTAATCTTCTTCAGCCTTGTTGCATACTACTATTAGCAACTTGGGCAAACTTTAGTATGATTTCTTTTTACCATGCACAGCTTGGGTCTGTAGGGTAACAACTGGTGAAAGAGTTAAACTGCTCATGTGCTTCTAATGAGGGCAGCTCCAGCTCCTTTGCAACCATCTGATTGTCATTAAGTTCAGTGGCCCAACCATGTCATTAGACCCTAAAAACAGTGAACATTCCTTTCCGTAAAGCCTGGCTTTCACCAGAAACGATAAAGGTGCTTTATTGAAGGCAATATGGTACCTTAACTTAAAGTTATAAAAAGCTTTCCACAATTTTGGATAAATAATTCTGCATTGAGCATATGCCCAGGAAAGGTAGTCCTGCGTGTATAAAATGGCACTGGTACAATTCTGGGTAATGTGAAAGTGATAAAGTCTTTTCTCGTTACCTATGACCTGTTTCCTGATTCACAATGGGATCATTATTTCCATATTTGCAGGAGCTACACTTTAGGGTTAAGTCCTCATCGGGAGATCAGAAGTGGAAAGGGTTTTAATTCTTTGGCATTATCATTTTAGGGGATCTGTCCTGGGACCAGCATGAAAATGTCATCACAAAGAGGGCATGATGGCAGCTCTACTTTCTTAAAAGTTTGAGCAGATTTGACATGACATCTAAAACTTCGACAAACTTCTATAGATGCATAATGGAGCAACAAACTTGCACGCAATGTCAGTAAGACCAAAGAGTTGATTGTGGACTTCAGAAAGGATGTCAAGGGAACACATGGCAGTCCTCATGGAGGGATCAGAAGTGGAAAGGGTGAGCAAGTTCAAGTTCCTGGGTGTCAACATCTGTGAGGATCAATTCTGTGCCCAACATATTGATGCAGTTACAAAGAAGGCACGAAAGCAGCAAAATATCTTTAAAAGTTTGAGATTTGGAATGTCATCAAAGACTCTCAAATTTTTACGAATGTACCGCTGGGAGCATTCTTTCTGGTTGTATCACCATCTGGAATCGGAGAGGGCACCACACACGACTGAAACGGATAAAAAGTTGTTGTAAGTTCAGTCAGCTCCATCATGGGCACTAGCCTCCCCAACATCCAGGACACTTTCAAGGAGCAATGCCTTAAAAGGGCTGCATCCATCATTAAGGACTCCTGTCACCCAGGTCATGCCCCCTTCTCATTGCTACCATCAGGGAGAAGATACAAGAGTCTGAAAGCATATACTCAATGATTCAGAAACAGATTCTTCCCCTCTGCCATCTGATTTCTGAATAGACAATGGTACCATGAACACTACCTCACTACTTTTCTTTACACTTTTTGCACTACTTATTTAATTCAACTTTTTAATATAAATATATATACTTCTTACTGTGATTTATAATAATGATGATGTTTTATTATTACGTATTGCAATGTACTACTGTTGCGTAATAACAAATTTCAAGACATATGCCAGTAATATTAAACCCGATTCTGATTATACTGACCGGATCATTTTGGTCTGGTATAGAAACACCACTACCCTTGAACACAAAAGCCTACAAAAAGTAGTGGATACAACCCAGTCCATCACAGGCAAAGTCCACCCCATCCACAAGCAGCCTCCTACAAGAAAGCAGAAACTATCTTCATTGACCCCACACCACCCATTGATTCCACAACCTATAGACTCATTTTCCAGGGCTCTACAATTCATGTTCTCAGTTTTATTTGTTTATTTATGTTTGCACAGTTTGTCTTCTTTTGCACATTGGTTGTTTCTCAGTCTCTGTGTGTGGTTTTTCACTGATTCTGTGGTACTTCTTTGTTTACCTGTGAATGCCTGCAAACAATGAGTCTCAGGGTAGTATACGGTGATACATGCTAATGTAGCAGTTAGCATGATGCTAACGCAGCTTGGGGCGTCGGAGTTCAGAGTTCAATTCTGTCTGTAAAGAGACTCTGTTCGTCCGCCCCGTGGAATGCATGGGTTTTCCCCAAGTGATCTGGTTTCCTCCCACAGTCCACATACCAGGCGGGATGATTGGTCATTGTAGGTTGTCCTGTGATTAGGTTAGACTTGAGTCCAGCTTGTCAGGGTTTACTAGGATGGTGCATCTCAAAGGGCCTGAAGCGCTGTATCTCCAAATAAAATAAACTACGTACCCTGATAATACTTGTACTTAATTTCACAAAGAATAACAGAAAACGGTGCCTTGGAAGTTCCAAACCAAGCAAAGGATGACAGTTTGCAGACCAACGGATTTTGAAGCCTTCAGAGCAATAGGATCGTGCGGAACACATGGGTGAAGGCTTACAAACCTGGTGACTTTGGCAGCTGGGAGGTAATGAGGTGTTCAGCTGACCTATTTAAACAACCAATTAGCAGATCAGCCTTTGCAAAGCAGCCATTAATCAGATGCGTGTCTGCTCTGCGAGGCTACAATCTGAGATAAAGTTCGTAATTGGCCTCAGTGTCCTTGAGCACAGAAGGTGAAACAGTGGTCAATGTTCTGGCTGTTGATCAATAACCAGTGCTTCCAGGAGAGAGAGAGAGGGAGAGAGGGAGAGGGAGGGATGGGGGGAGAGAGAGAGGGAAAGGGAGGGATGGGGGAGAGAGAGAGGGAAAGGGAGGGATGGGGGAGAGGGAAAGGGAGGGATGGGGGAGAGAGAGAGGGAGGGGGGTAGAGAGAGGGAGGGGGTAGAGAGAGAGGGGGAGAGAGAGGGAGGGAAGGGGAGAGAGAGGGAGGGGGAGAGAGAGGGGGAGAGAGGGAGGGAGGGGGAGAGAGGGAGGGAGGGGGAGAGAGAGAGGGAAAGGGAGGGATGGGGGAGAGGGAAAGGGAGGGATGGGGGAGAGGGAAAGGGAGGGATGGGGGAGGGAAAGGGAGGGATGGGGGAGAGAGAGAGAGGGAGGGGGGTAGAGAGAGGGGGGAGAGAGAGGGAGGGAAGGGGAGAGAGAGGGAGGGGGAGAGAGGGAGGGGGAGAGAGGGAGGGAGGGGAGAGAGAGGGAGGGAGGGGAGAGAGAGGGAGGGAGGGGAGAGAGAGGGAGGGGGAGAGAGAGGGAGGAAGGGGAGAGAGAGAGGGAGGAAGGGGAGAGAGGGAGGGAGGGGAGAGAGAGGGAGGGAGGGGGGAGGGGAGAGAGAGGGAGGGAGGGGGGGAGGGAGGGAGGGGGGAGAGAGAGGGAGGGGGGAGAGAGAGAGGGAGGGAGGGAGGGGGAGAGAGAGAGGGAGGGAGGGAGGGGGAGAGAGAGAGGGAGGGAGGGAGGGGGAGAGAGAGAGGGAGGGTGGAAAAGAGAGAGAGAGAGAGAAGTTCTTTTTTAATTTAGAGTTACATTGCAGAATCCCAGTGAGCCACACCACCTAGCAACCCATCTATTCAACACAAGCCTAACCACAGGACAATTTACAGTCACCAACTAACCTACTAACCAATGTGTCTTTGGACTGTGGGAGGAAACCGGGACACCCAGATGAAACCCACACAGTCACGGGGGGGACATGCAAACCTCTTGCAGATGGCAGCCAGAATTGAAATGCAAACTGCAGAGCATCCTGAGCTCCGATAACTGCCACGTTACTGTGGTGCTCAGCCCCAAGTGCGTGCATGTGATTCTACACACACAATGATGAATTGTCTTTTTAGCTGCACATTGGTATGATTTTATATGTCTCCTCAGTATCATTCCCCTGAAACTAATCGGTAAGCTTCAAGACCTGGGCCACGAATCATCCCTTTTCAACTGGATCCTGGATTTCCTCACCTGCGGACACAGAGAGAGCACAGACAGACGGTAGAGAGGATCCTGGCTGACTGTGTCATGGCTTGATATAGAAACATCAATGCCTAGGAACAGTAAGTGCTGGATACAGCCCAGTCCATACAGGAGAGGCCCTCCCCACCACCCGAGCACATGAACAAGGAGCGCTGTCGCAAGAGAGCAGCATCAGGGGCCCCCACCACCCAGACCATGCTCTCGTCCTGCTGCCACCGCTGAGCCTTAGGTCCCACACCACCAGGCTCAGTAACAGCTCTTACCCTTCAACCGCCAGGCTCCTGAACCAGTGTGGATAACTTCACACACCTCAACACTGAAGTGATTCCACAGCAACACACACAAAACACTGGAGAATCTCAGCAGGCCAGGCAGCATCTATGGAAAAGAGTAAACAGTCGACATTTTGGGGTGGGAGAAAAAGATGAGAAGGTAGAGCAAGAAGATGGGGGAGGGGCCTTCAGACTTACTTGGAAGGACTTACAACTCATGTCCTCAGTATTATTTATTTTCTATCATTTGCACAATGTGTCTTCTTTTGCACATTGGTTGTTTGTCATTCTTTATGTATAGCTTTTCAAAAATTATATTTCTTTATTTTCCAGTAAATATCTGCAAGAAAATATATCTTAGGGTAATATATGGTGACATATATGTACAGTACTTTAATAATAAACATACTTTGACTTCTGTACTTGGGTGTGACGTGTGTAATCCCCACTGGTAGCTGAAAGGAGTTTGTACATTCTCCCTGTGCGTGGGTTTCTTCCACAGTCCAAAGACGGACTGGTTGATAGGTTACTGGTCATCGTAAGTTGCATCTCGAAGGGCCAGAGGGGCCTATTCCACTCAGTATATCAATAAAATAAATATAAATAAAAATCAAATAAATATTTTGTGCGTGGCTTGTTTCTGTGTGTGAGTGACATGTGTGTGTGCGTGTGTATATGTGCTTATTTCTGTCCCTGGTGCCGAGCTGAAGACTCACTGACCTTGCCTCTCAGCGTACGGGAACGTCACTCACAGTCATTCTCACATGGGCTGAAGGACGACACTGGAGACACGAAGAGGGATTGAAAGCGTCGATGAATTCGTGAGAGAAGCCGCCGGTTTCGAGCAGAGAGCACCCGTGATTACCAAGTGGGCTTCAATTCCCACCAGAGCCCGTATGAAGTTCGTATGTTCTCCCCGTGACCACATGGGCTTCCTCCTTGTGCTCTGGTTTCCTCTCACATTTAAAAGACGCACGGGTTAGGGTTAGTAAGTTGTGGGCGAGCTATGTTGGAGTACTGGAAGTGTGGCGACACTTGTGGCCTGTTCCCAGCACATCCTCAAACTGTGTAAACTTGTTGTGTCTAGGATCTGTTCTCTCTTGTTTTATGGCCCCTTGTGGCATGATATTTTGCAGTTTATTGCTGAAGTAATTGCTCTCTGCTATATCGTCTCCACTGCACAGTGTCTTATTTGTTAGATTCCTCTGCATTTCCTGGCAAGGGTGCTTGATAAAGCGGTCCCCTAATCTATGTTAGGTCTCACCGATGCTGTAGAAGCCACACCGCACGCACCGGATATAACAGATGACGCTAAGAAGACTCGCAGGTGAAGTGTTGCCTCGCCTGTTAGGACTGTCTGGGGCTCTGAATGGTTGTGAGGGAGGAGGTGTAGCACTTGCCCTGCTTTCAGGGGTAACTGCCAGTAGGGATATCAGAGGGGAATGACGAGTGGATGAGAGAGTCATATCGAGGGTGATTCCTGAAACATTTGAAGAGGGACTCTGGAGAATGTTTCCTTTATCTGCCTTCAGAAATTTATCTGCACTTTATCATACAGCATTTTAGATCTGCTATATAATCAGAATTAGAATCATGTTTATTATCACTGACATATCTTCTGAAGTTTGTTGTCAGCAGTACAGTGCAATACATAAAATATACTATAGTGCAAAAAGAGTGCAAAAATAGTTCATTGTCCATTCAGAAATCTGACGTCAGAGGGTAAGAAGCTGTTCCTAAAACTCTGAGTGTGTGTCTTCAGCCTCTTGTACCTCCTCCTTGATGGTAGTAATGACAAGAGGGCAGGTCCTGTGTGGTAGGGGTCCTTAATGATGGATGCTGCCTTCTTCGGGCATTACCTATTGAAAATGTTCTCAATGGAGCTGGCTGAGATTAAAACCTTCGGCAGCTTTTTCCAGTCCTGTGCATTGACCCCTCCACTCTAGACAGCGACGCAACCGTTAGAAAACTCCCCACAGTACATCTGTAGAAATTTGCTAGAGACACCACATCTCCTGACATGACATGAAACGAAAGCCATGATCCTAAACAGAAGGTCGGCTATAAACCCAATCCTATAGGCACCCGTTAGTATCGTGAGACCATGGATTTGCGGATTTGCGCCTTGGAAGGTTTCCAGGGCGCAGGCCTGGGCAGGGTTGTATGGGAGACCGGCAGTTGCCCAAGCTGCAAGCCTTCCCCTCACCACACCACCGCTGTTGTCTAAGGGAAGGGCACTAGGACCCATGCAGCTTTGCACAGGTGGTCATCGCAGAGCAATGTGTTGTTAAGTGCCTTGCTCAAGGACACAACACACTGCCTCAGCTGAGGCTTGAACCAGTGACCTTCAGATAACTAGGCCGATGCCTTATCCACTAGGCCACGAGCCAACACAAACCCAATCCTAGTGGCGGTTTTATTGTACCAGTCTTCTTCTGAATGCTAGGACAATGGGTAGAAGATTTGAAATAGGTATATTTTCAAAGTATGTATGCAGTGTACAACCCTGAGATTTGTCTTTCCCACACAGAACAAAGAAACCTGTTCATAGAAAAGCATTAAAAAAAAAGCAAATCACACAAACAGCAACAAGAAAATGAGCAGAATATAAATCATAAGATTGAAAGGGTCCAGGCATATTCAGTTCAGCTCAGTGATCATTATCTGCAGACCACCCCGACTCAAAATCGCCCGAAGTAGCAACAAAAATAAGGAGTGAAGAGAAGCACATCCAATCCACATACCACATCAATTAAAGACCCAGGACTCCAGCAGTATCAAGTGAGAGAATGAGAGAGAGACTCTTCGAATACAGGGGTCTCCCTTCAGGAGCAGTGAGGGAGAGGGAGATGGCCACGTGCAGATACCTTCCTCCGGCAACAGCAAGCACGAGGTCTGTAGATGGCACAGAGCATCTGTTCGTCTTCTGCACTGGCCTTGATGATTTCAGTTTTCATCGGCAAGATTAGCGAGGAATGGAGCCAATCATGGGCTTGCTCCCTGCCTTCAGGCTTCTTGGCACACTTCGTTTGAAGCCTCACGGAGCACCATTGAGACAGCAAAGTGCCAGATCGCTCGACGGGCCTGAAAACACATCGCCAAAAGGCAGATCGCAGGCTCCAACAGTAGCAGAACCACATTTGAAAGAAAAAGAAGACGTAAAAGAAGTGAAAGAAGTAGTTTTGTGAACCGCCTGGAGGATGTCGCCCTTGGTGGAGTTGGTCACTGGTGCCACCTTCTTCCTTTATCTAGGTATTTTATTTTCGCTTGTACTTCTGTGAATTCACTTGGGATATTTTTC
Organism: Hypanus sabinus; assembly: GCF_030144855.1. Taxonomy (NCBI): domain Eukaryota; kingdom Metazoa; phylum Chordata; class Chondrichthyes; order Myliobatiformes; family Dasyatidae; genus Hypanus; species Hypanus sabinus. The sequence continues at coordinate 40,319,116 of NC_082733.1, read as the reverse complement.
TACAGAAGCACTCCTTCATAAATGACTTTCTTTCTGGCTGTGCTTTGACAAGTAATTTATGGCATCTGGTATAATATTAGATGGAGCCTGATGTTATCCTAGTTTTATTGAAGTCTTCTGGGCATTGGAAAGTTGCTTACTTTTTTTGGTTTTTGATTACCTTCTTTTATAGGCAATGTAAATCAAGTTTCAGTGAAGTAAAATATTGGTGCCAATGATGTAAATAGATTTTTGATGCCAGTGAAGTTTTAATGCCAGTTAAACTCTATGTTATGGTGTGATGTACTTCTCCAATGAAGCTCACTTCTGTTTCGTTGCTGTTATGCCTTGTCTGCGTCCTAGTCAGAAAGGATTTGACTTACTGTAAACTTCCCAGGAAACCTCCCAAAGAGATCTGAATGCACAACCACTGGCACCAAGAGACTGCTGCCTGGGTAAGTCTGGTTCATCTATCAGGCCAGCTGCCTCCTTATTCTCCCTGACCTACATTGGCTCCAGTTAAGCAATCCCTGAGTTTCAGAATTGTTACTCACAGTCTCAATTGCTCCATGACCTCGCTCTTCCCCTTTTTGATACCTCCTACTGTCCTCCAACACCCCGCCGTCCCCAAGATCTTTGGAACCCCTTGATCAGCCCAGTTTTCGTCGGTGCACCCAGAGTCCACCCACAACTGAAGGCTGCCTGGTCCATAAGTTCTGAAATTTTCTCCCTCAACATCTCTGGCTCATAAGCTCTCTCTTACTACCAATGCAACTGGGATGGGACGAGGCAGGGACGACTTGGGGTGAAGAGGCAGTTTCTGTGCTATGAATCCATCTGCAAGTTGGTAATTTGTTGATTGTCACTAGTGTAGGTGGCAGGAAGAATTACAAAGTTGCAGACACAGATACTGAATAGATTACAGGGCAATAAATTGGGATATAGGATTGCTCTGGCATATGGCATTGGCTCAATGTGCTGTACAGCCTCCTCCTTTCTCATAAAGAATATGAGAAGATGCTCCTTACAACCTACCACTTTGGGCGAGTTACTAATCATCTGCCCAGATATCTCCTTCTGTAATTATAGAAACATACAACCACACAAAAGAGAGGCAGGGATGTGGAGGATATTTTTAGCCAGAGGGCAGTGAATCTGTGGAATTCCTTACCACAGATGACTGTAGAAGCCAAGTCATTGGGTATATTCAAAGTGGACTTTTGTTGAGTAAGGGCATCTAAGGTTACAGGGTGAAGGCGGGAGAACAGGATTTAGAGGGATGACAAATCAGTCATGATAGTATAGTAGAGCAGACAATGGGCCAAATGGCCTCATTCTAGTTTTATGTCTTATGTTCCAAGTCTCCCTGCTGCTTGTTAACACTGGTTATAAAGAGGCAGCTGGCCTGATAGATGAACTCGACTTACCCAAGCAACAGTCGCAACTATCTGGAGCCAGTCACTGTGTATTCAAAACTGTTCGGGAGGTTTCCTTAGAAGTTTACAGTAAGTCAAGTCCTTTCTGACTAGGACACAGACAAGACATTACAGCAATGAAACAGAAAAGCAAGGTCATGGAGAGATAGAGACAGATTCTTCCCCTCTGCAATCAGACTTCTGAACCCATGAACACTGCCTCATTTTTCCCTGAGTAGAGATAACTTCACTCAGCTTCACTCACCCCATCATCGAACTGTTCCCACAACCTATAGATGCATTTTCAAGGAGTCTTCACCTCATGTTCTCAATTTTTTTCTTATTTGTTTATTATTATTATTATTTCTTTCCTTTTGTATTTGAACGGTTTGTTGGCTTTCTCACACTGGTTGAACACCCAAGTCAGTACAGGTTTCATTAATTCTGTTATGGTTATTATTCTATTATGTATTTATTGAGCATACCTGCAAGAAAATGTATCGCAGGGTTGTACATGGTGACATACAGTGTATGCATTTGATAATAAATTTACTTGGAACTTTGAACTTTGATCAATCTAACCCTTTCCTCCCACAAACAGTAGCCCTCTATTTTTCTCTCATCCACATGCCTCTCGAAGAATTTTGTAAATGCCCCTAATGTCCCCTACCACCATCTGCAGCAGCACATCCATGCACCCACCACTCTCTGTGTGAAAAACTTAACTCTGACATCCCTTCTGTACTTTCCTCCAGTCACCTTAAAATTCTGCCCCCTAGTATTAGCCATCTCTACTCTGGGAAAAACTGTCTGACAGTCCACTTGATCTATACCTCCTAGCATTTTGTACACCTCTATCGAGTCACTTCACATCCTCCTTTGCTCCAAAGAAAAAAGTCCTAGTTCGCTCAACCTATCCTCATAAGACATGCTGGTAAACCTCCTCTGCACCCTCCACATCCTTCCTATAATGAGTTGACCAGAACTGAGCACAATACTCAAGTGTGGTCTAACCAAGGTTTCATAGAGCTGCAACATTACCTCACGATTCTTGAACTCAATCCTGTAATTAATGAAGGCCAACACTTCAGACACCTTCTTAACCCCCCTCTTAACTCATTTTATATCAACTTACTTAAACAACGAGTGATTACTTTATTAGCTACCTCATGTACCTAATAAACTGGCCATTGAGTGTATGTTTGCGGACTTCTGCTGCTGTAGCTCATCTGCATCAAGGTTTGAAGTGTTGTGCATTCAGAAATGCTTTTCTGCACACCACTGTTGTAAAGTGTGGTTATTTGAGTTACTGTCACCTTCCTGTTGACTTGAACCACTCTGGCCATTCTCCTCTGACCTCTCTCATTAACGAGGCGTTTTCACCCACAGAACCAGTCTGGCCATTCTCCTCTGACCTCTCTCATTAACGAGGCGTTTTCACCCACAGAACCAGTCTGGCCATTCTCCTCTGACTCTCTCATTAACAAGGTATTTTCACCCAAACAGCTGCCTCTCAATGAATGTTGTTTTTTTTTTCACACCATTCCCAGTAAGCTCTAGAGACTGTTGTGCATGAAAATCCCAGGAGATCAGCAGTTTCTGAGACACTCAAACCACCCCGTCTGGCACCAACAATCATTCCGCAGTCAAAGTCACTTAGCTCACATTTCTTCCCCGTTCTGATGTTTGGTCTGAACAATATCTGAATGCCTAGACCATGTCTGCAGGCTTTTATGTATTGAGTTGCTGCCACATTATTGGCTGTTTAGGTAGTTCCATTACAGGCAATAATGCAGGTGTACCTAATAAAGTGGCCACAGTGTGTATATTTCAAGCCAAGTTAAAAGGCATTGACTTATACTTTTTCTGTACAATGACCTTTATTCGCTCCTCTCCCCTAAACTGTCCATTTAACAACTAGTCTGTTTATAACTCTATGATTATCACATCACATTTTGGGCGCGTGACTTGATGTGTGATACATATTTCTCTATATACAAGGTGTAGGAGAGCAATACCATCTCCATAATTCATAGGTGGGGAAAGGAATTTAAACATAGGTCTCATTTCCCTGAAGGAATATGGTGCTTGACATGTCAGTATGTTCCTTTATGTGAGTATTGATAGAAGAAGATGTGGTTATTGCATCAAAGTCTGACATTTGGCTTTTGGACAAATGATTTAAGGATTGCAAAATAAGGAAGAAATATCACATCTCCCTCCAGCAGACTATTTCACCACTCCTAGTTCCATGGAAACTGCAAGATTAATCAATTTGCCTGGAATTGGAGAAATTAGTGCAGATTGTATTGACACATACCAAAAGCTGGAGAAACTCAACTAGTCAGGCGGCATCTATGGAGGCATAGAAAGAGTCAACGTTTCGGGACTGGAAAGGAAAGGGGAAGAAAGCAGAATAAGAAGGTGGGGAGGGGTGAGGTGTACAAGCTGGCAGCTGATCACTGATAATTGAAAGAGAAGGTAGATGGGTGGAGGAGGAGGGATGAAATAAAAAACAGGTGATAAATGGAAGAGATAAAGGGCTGTAAAAGAAGGAATCTGATAGGATAGGGCAGAGGACCATGGGAGAAAGGGCACCAGAGGGAGGTGTGAATAGGTGAGAAGAGAAGGGGTGAGAGGGTAACCAGACTGAGGAGTGGTAAAGGAGAGAAAGATGGAGGGGTAAGAAATTACCGGAAGTTAGAGAAGCCGATGTTCATTGCTATCAAGCTGGAGGATAGCCAGATGGAATATAAGGTGTTGCTCCTCCAACCTGAGTTTGACGTCATAGTGGCAGCAGAGGAGGCTTTGGACCTTGGAATGGGAATGGAAAGTTCAATTAAAATGGAGGTACAAAGGGAAATGCTGCCTTTTTTGGTTAGGAAAGATTGAACTAATCAAAGATTCTAAATAATATTTCATCTTCCTGCATTGGACAGAGACTTGCTGGGCAAGGGCAATGCTCCATTGCATTGGCAGACCCACAGAGCAGCTGATTGTTAAGTAGTACAGTACCAAGTGAAATCTTTTCAGACAATATGGGGTTGGTAAAATACAACTCCTCCAGGGCTTACAGGAGATTTGGAGTCTCTGGAGTCTTATGAAGTGGAAGTAGATCTTCCAGTAGGAGTCAAAGACAAAAATCAAAGAGTAAAATCAAATGGGATGTTAAGAGAAAATTATGGAGGGACAATTTTTGTCCGAATTTATCTGTTAAAGGGAAGCCCAAAAAGAGGTTCTGAGTTTAAAATATCAATTTAGTAAGAGCTTAGTGTCATGGTAACAGCAGTTAGTGAAATGCTTTACTGCACCAGTGATTAGGGTTCAATTCCTGTGTCTGTGAGGAGTTTGGACATTCTCCTCATGACTTTGGGGATTTCCTTCATGTGCTCTTGTTTCCTCTCATGTTCCATAGACATACAGTGTAGGGTTAGTGAGTTGTGGGCATGCTGTGTTGGTGCCAGAGGAAGGTGACTGCCTCTCTCTCCCTCTCGTTCACCATTCACAAGGAAAGGCTCCTGAGTTTGAGTGGTCTCTGTCTCCCTCGGTGCTGTCAGAGGCTGGTACTGAAGTTCTGCGATTTATGGACAACACTCTGGTTCAAATTGGATTTCTGGTTTTTTGTTTTTATATTCTGTGTTTTCCCCCATTCTTTCATGTTGCGTTTGCGCGATTTGTTTTTTTTTGCATGAGGTGGTTGATATTCTTGTTGCCACTTGCACAATTTGTTTATTTTTTGTGCACTGGTGGGGGAAAATTGATGTTTGTTTTTGAATGGCTTCCATGGTTTTCTCTGTTCCGTGGCTGTCTGGAGAGGACAAATCTCAGAATTGTATACTGCATACATACTTTGATAATAAATATACTTTGACTTTTGAAAGCGCAGCACTGCTTGCAGGCTTCCCTCAGCACTTTGGATACCTTCAGACCGTGTTGGTCATTGATACAAACAATGCATTTCACTGCACCTTTCAATGGTTCGATGTACACATGACAAATAAAGCTAATCCTCTCAATGCAAGACTTGAAAGAGCTCGAGGAATGGCTGCCAAAAGGCCAGTTAAACAAGCAATTGGTGTTCAAAACGTCTGCCAGCACTCATTCAAGAGGCTGGCTGCTATTTTAGTGGATGCCACTTGGCCCAATGCCATCTTCTAATAGCGGCCAGTTGCCTGGGAGTGATGTCAGTTTCAAGCACTATTTCAGGGGAATATTCACTACTTAAAGGAATACTCAACATTCCATGCCCTTTGCTCCTAGTTCTGTGAAGAAGAACATTAAAACACATGGGGAAGCTTTCCAGAACACTTTACACCATATGTTACTCCAGAACTTTTTGAAATACTTTATCTTATAAAGATTGAAGTGCTGCTTCTCACCTCATTGGAATGTTGGATGAAACATATTCCAATGGCCTGGTATGGAAACATCGATGCCCAGAAATGAAAAGGTTGGCATAAGTGGTGGGTACAACCCAGTCCATCACAGGAAAAGCCTCCCCACCATTAAGCACATCTTCAAGGAGCTGTCACAGGGGGACATGGAGGCTGGACCCAAGCGCAGGACGCAGGCATTGAAGTACTAGGGGCAGGACAGGAACAACTAAACGATAGATGAGATGTGGTGACCGTGGTGTGTGTGAGGGACGTGACATTCAAAGTGATGCTGGGGTTCGGGGAGAGTCTTAGAGTTCAGGCAGGCAAGGAGGATCCCAGAGTTCAGGCAGGGTCTAGGAGTTCACTGGGCATATCTCCTGGGCAGGGCCCAGACTTCCCAGACAGGAACACAGGGGCCTAAGCAGGTGGCAGGGCACCTGGGTAGGTTGTGGGGCACAACCCATCAGCAGCGAGGGATGGAAAGGGGCCAAGTCCCCCACCAGGCAATGGCAGTCCAGCCAGGCTTGCCCGTCAGAGGCAAGGGATAGGAAGGGAACTAGGTCCAGGGTGACTGCCAGACTTACTCAAAGAACTCATCTTTAATGAGGGGAACCAGAGGAACAGGACACACACACCAACTCCACTCAGTTCCGGAGCCCCCTATATACACCGCCAGCCGATGGGCATCAGGTGCGCCTCCTTGAGTCCAAACAAGCCACAATGATCCACAGGTGTGACTACTTGGGCTCAAGTGTGAAAGGAGGGAGGGCTACAAGAGCCGGAGTCCGGAGTCTGCGGACCGGATCAAGAACCGGAATACAGGCTCCGGACCGGACCATAACAGGAGCACTGCCGCAAGAAAGCAGCATCCATCATCAAGCACCCCCACCATCTAGGCCATGCTCTCTTCTCACTCCTACCATCAGGAAGGAGGTACAGGGGCCTTAAGGTCCCATACCACCAGGTTCAGGAACAGCTATTACCCTTCACCCATCAGGCTCCTGAACCAATGTGAATACCTTCACTCACACCAAACCAGAACTGATTCTACAACCTCCAACCTCACTTTCAAGAACTCTACATCTTAAGTTCTCAGTGTAACTTACTTATTTCTTTTATCTGCAGTTTGTCTTCTTTTGCACCTTGTCAGTTTTTCTTTATAGTTTCTCATTAATTCCATTGTATTTCTTGGTTTTACTGTGAATACCTGCAAGAAAATGAATCTCACGATAGGATATGGTAACATATACCGTACATACTCGAAGATAAGTTTACTTTAGACAAAAGTTTCTCCAGTAATTTTTGAAATACTTTTACCTTATGATGAGGTTAAGTGGCGGCACGCTTGATTTCAGCAGCCTCTCTGGGTTAAACAAAAGGTGAAAATGTCTGCCTTAAGTGTTTTTTCTTGAGATTGCAAGACAAAAGTCGGATATTGATCATATGAAATGCTGCAAGACCAGTTCATTGGTTCATTGGCAAGAGTGATGTGGAGGAGTAGCATGGACTGGTTATGTTGTGTCGATCATACCACGGTGTCAACTGTTACAGCCACGCAGGAGAGGATACACCTGTGGCGGTGTAGGAGAGAACAGAGGCATGGCAGGGGTGCTGGAATCTGAGCTGGATTGGGAGCTCTCTCAATGGTGCTGCCCTCCAGGGTTTGCTCCATGGAAAACAAGTCGGATTGCCTACAGGTGACCCAGCTGATTTGCCTTCATCTTCTGAACCAAGGCCAGGTGAGGAACTGCTGCACACCTGTTCTTGTAGAAACATGGCTCCAGGACAACATCCCATACACCATCATTTTCAGACCATGCCACTCAGGGACTTGTGCTAATATTATTTTCTGATTGTATGTGCTGGATCATAACTAAAAATGCTGTGTGTGACTGTATATACTGTGTCTTGCACCTTTGCCCCAGAGGAACATTATACAGTGTATACAGTAAAAGTGTATGGTTGAGTGACAATTAAACTTGAATTTGCACTTGTTGAGTCTTCACCTCGTTAGGAGAGCTTGATGCTCTGCTTTAGTCTGGAGAGAAGGTGTGAGGCCAGGCATGGCTGGCACTGTAGGACTGTAGGGCAGAGAGAAAGGCTGCATTTTTCCTCCATCCTCCACTGCAACTCTTTCATCATGGAGGCAAAGGTTTGGAGAGGGTGCAGAGGAGGTTCACCAGGTTGATTCCAGAGATGAGGGGTTTAAGCTATGAGGAGAGATTGAGTTGCCTGGGACTGTACTTGCTGGAAATCAGAAGGATGAGAGGAGATCTTATAGAAACATAGCAAATTATGAAAGGATAGATAAGATAGAGGCAGGAAAGTCGTTTCCACTGGTAGGTGAGACTAGAGTGAGGGGACATAGCCTCAGTATTTGGGAGAGTAGATTTAGGATGGAGATGAGGAAGAACTGCTTTTCCCAGAGAATGGTGAATCTGTGGAATTCTCTGCCCAATAAAGCAGCAGAGGCTACCTCAGTAAATATATTTAAGACAAGGTTGGGTAAAATTTGCATAGTAGGGGAATTAAGTGTTTTTGGGGAAAAGGCAGGTAAGTGATGAGTCACGATCTTATTGAATGGTGGAGCAGACTTGATAAGCCAGATGACCTATTCCTGCTCCTATTTCTTATGTTCTTATGTTCCCTACCTACCATCGTTATGCATCTGGAGAAGAAGGATGCTTATGTGAGAATGCTGTTCTTGGGCTACAGTTCAGCATTCACCAGCATTATTCCATCCAGACTCAACAAGAAGCTCAGAGACCTCGGCCTTGTGCGGCTGGATCCTGGACTTTGTGTCAGATCGCCAGCAGGTGGTAAGAGTGGACTCCCTCGCCTCCACCACTCTGACCCTCAACACAGATGCCCCTCAGGGCTGTGTACTAAGCCCCCTCCTTTACGCCCTGTATACCCATGACTGTGTCACCACCCACATCTCCAAACTACTAATTAAATTTGTTGACAACGCTACATTGATTGCGCTAATCTCAAACAATAATAAGGTGGCCCACAGGGAAGAAGTCATCTCTCTGACACAGTGCTGTCTAGAAAACAACCTCTCCCTCACTGTTGCTAAAACAAAGGAGCTGGTTGTGGATTACAGGAGGAATGGAGATGGGCTAACCCCTATTGACATCAATGGATCTGGGGTTGAGAGAGTAAACAGCTTTAAGTTCCTCAACATACAGTTTACCGAGGACCTCACGTGGTCTGTACACACCAGCTGTGTGGTGAGAAAGGCACAGCAGCGCATCTTTCACCTCAGATGGTTGAAGAAGTTTGGTATGGGTCCCTAAATCTGAAGAACTTTCTACAGGTGCACAATTGAAAGCATCCTGACTGGCTGCATCACTGCCTGGTATGGGAACAGTACCTCCCTTAACCGCAGGACTCTGCAGAGAGTGGTGCGGACAGCCCAGCACATCTGTAGTTGTGAACTTCCCATGGTTTAGGACATTTATAAAAACAGGTGTGAGAAAAGGGCCCGAAGGATCATTGGGGACCTGAGTCACCCCAACCACAGTCTACTCCAGCTGCTACCATCCGGGAAACAGTACCGCAGCATAAAAGCCAGGACCAACAGGCTCCGGGACAGCTTCTTCCACCAGCCCATCAGACTAATTGACTCATGCTGATATGAGTGTATTTCCATGTTACATTGACTGTCCTATTTATTATAAATTATTATAAATTACTATGATTGCACATTGCACACTTAGACAGAGACATAACATAAAGGTTTTTACTCCTCGTGTGTGAAGAATGTAAGAAATAAAGTCAATTCAATTCATTTCTTATGAAGCAGATAGTGCTGCATCCTTTCATCTCCTTTGTGCCAGGTTCAATCCTGATCACAGGTTCTGTTTGCACGGAGGTTGCACATTCTCCCCATAACATACAACAATACAGGCCCTTCAGCCCATGATGTTGTGCCAACCCTTTAACCTACTCACAGATCAATGCTACCAATGCTACTGTGGGTGACACTGCAGTGCAGCAGTCACGTAGAGCTACTACACGGCCAAGAACCACTGTTCAATTCTGCCTCTGTAATAGGTTTGCACACTCTCTGTGTGAGTTACCTCCAGGTGCGTCGGTCCCCTCCCACATTCCAAAGACGCACAGGTTAGTAGGTTAATTGGTTATAGAGGTTAATTGGGCAGCACAGGTATGTTGAACCAGAAGGGCCTGTTACTGTACTGTATCTCTAAAAAATATAAATTTATCCTTTCCTTCCACATCGTCCTTCATTCTTCTTAGATTCAGGAATAACTTCCTCCCCTCCACCATCAGAATCAAGTTGAATATCATTGGCATATGTCATGAAATTTTTGTTGACTTTGCAACAGCAGTACAATGCAAAGCATAATAATAGAGGAAAAAAGCTGTGAATTACAGTAAATATATATATTAAATAGTTAAAATAAATAAATAGTGCAAAAATAGAAATTAAAAAGTAGTGAGGTGGTGTTCATGGGTTCAATGTCCATTCAGAAATTGGATGGCAAAGGGGAAGAAGCTGTTCCTGAATCACTGAGTATATGACTTCAGGCTTCTGTACCTCCTTCCTGATGGTAGCAATGAGGAGAGGGCATGTCCTGGATGATGGGGGTCCTTGATGATGGATGCCACCTTTTTGAGGCATTGCTCCTTGAAGATGTCCTGGAAGCTACGAAGGCCAGTGCCCAGGGACATTGAACCCAGGAACACTACTGCACTACTATATATATATATTTATATATTCACTGTAATTCACAGTTTTTATTGTTGTGTATTGCAATGTACTGCTGCCACAAAACAACAAATTCCACGACATATGCCAGTGGTGAATGTTGTCCAGGTTTTCTGCATTTTGCATGTGGACTTACAAAGTCCATTTCAGTCCTATCACTTTTTTTGTATTCTGTGTTCTTCGCCCGATCTTTCTCATTTTTTTGTGTGGGAGGATATTTGGGGGTCGATATGCCTGTTCCATTTGGTTAACTTTTTTGTGTGGGGAGGGGAGATTTGGGGGTTAAAGTGCCTGTTAGGTTTTTTTTGTGCGAGGACAGGGGATTTGGGGGTCAATGTGCCTGTTCTGTTCTGTTTGATTTTTTTTGCAGGGAGGGGGGATTTGGAGGTTGATGATTGCGCTGCCTTTCTTTTCTTTCCTGGTTTCATGGCTACTCAGAGAAGAAGAATTTCAGAGTTGTATACTTCGATAATAAAATAACTTTTGATATTAAACCAGATCCTGATTCTGATTCTATCTTCCATGTCCCAGTTAAAGTCGCTTAAATGTCCCTAATGTATCTGTCTCCACCACCACCCCTGATAGCATGTTCCACGTACCCATCACATGCAGTGTTAAAAACCTAATCTCTGACATCTCCCTTATACTTTCCTCCAATCATCTTAACATAATACCTCTCCTGGTAGTAACCATTTCTGCCCTGAAAAAAAGTCTCTGGCTGACCACTCGATCTATGCCTCTTATCATCTTGTACTTCTCCATCAAGTCATCCCTCCTCTCCCTTACTGCCAATGCTCAGTTTCCCTCCTTTGCCCTAAGGACATGCGGTGAATTGGGTTCTGTAAATTATTGCTCTCTGCAGGTAGGTGCCAAAAGAATCAAAGGGTGAGTTTCTGAGGTTGTGCGAGGGAAGTTACAAGCTTACAGGGGATAAAAGAGGAGGGGAAAGCACCGATGCGAATGCATTTCTGAAATGGTACGAACCTTTATACCTAGATTCTCAGTACCACGTCTGGGGTGACATACACAATTCTTCAGCTCTAGACCAACACTAGCACGCTTTCACGGGGCTGTCAGTGTACCCCAATAGAGGTCAAGCACACAACTACCTCGCCATGAAAATTATGTCAAGATGGCACTTGTTTCTGATGCACCATCAATAACTCTCACTGAGACGTGAAGGTGAGATATCGGGTTTTATTGACTGGAAGAAAGAACAAGCAGTAGTTGACCACCATACTACATCCTGGAGACTGAGAGGCTGGGCTCAGACCTCAATCACCTTTATACCGGGGTCTGTGGGAGGAGCCACAGGAGCAGTCAGCAAGGGGCGTGTCCAGACAGGTACATGCAGTTCACCACAGTTTCAAACCTGCAAAAACCACACATTTGGTCCTGTGGCTTGTGCTAAGTGTGCAACTTAATATTGATTCTGTACTTCAGAAGTTGCATTGAGTACATTTGTTACTATATCATACATTTAACTCAGGCAACCAAGGAAGAATTTCCACCCCCAGGCATCTGTTTAACACCACCAGCCATGTTCAGATAACAGCAATCGGGACCGAAATTGTCCAGGCTTTCAAAGTGATTGGGCTTACTGGTACTGAACACATTTAACACCATTTTAACCTTAGATAAAATTATCCTTCCAAGATTAGACAAAATTATCCTTGCATTTATATGTATGTTTCCCTCATTTAAAATATTATTTATAAAATATAATGAGCAGATAGAACAACAGGGAGCTCCTTACTCAGATAACATACTTGGATAGAGAAATACTGTGACTAAAATCCAGTCAGGTCTGCAATGTTCATCTCTTTTTCCATTCCCTTCTCTCATTTTCCATTGTCTCATTCCTCCTCCTCCTCCTCTTCTCTTTTTTCCATACGTCATTCTGGCTTGTATCTTACCCCTCCTCTTCTCCTCACCTGCCTATCACCTCCCTCTGGTGCCTCTCCTCCTTCCCTTTATCCTATGGTCTATACTCTTCTCCTATCAGGTTCATTCTTCCACAGTCCTTTGCCTTCTCTACCTATCATCTCCCAGCATCTTACTTCACCCCCTCTTTCTCCCCCACCTGGTCGCACCTATCACCTGCCAGCTTTCGCTCCCTCCCCTTCCCTCACCTTCTTCCGCACCCTTTCCTTCCAGTCCTGATGAAGAGTCCTGGCCTGAAACGTTGACTGCTTGTCCATTTCCATGGATGCTGCCTGACCTGTTGAGTTCCTCCTGCACTTTGTGATTGTTGCTCTGGATTTGGTCTGTTCGCTGCTGCAGAATCTCATGTTTGCTCCCTTCACGCTGAGGAGGATGGAAACTCGTGAACACCTCTCTGCTGACCCATGCTCAGAAAGGGAGGGTGGGATGGGACACACATATGAAGCTCAAAGCTGTTAAAAAGCCACGTGTACAAAATACTGCAGTCTGGAGTCCGGAATCTCACCCCAGAAAGCACAATGAATAAGATTATGTGGAAATTTAAAAATTAATGAATGGAATTGGCTTGAAGACCAGAGGTTACTAGAGTCAGCAGATGCAGTAGCCACAGCAGCTAATGGCTTGTTGAGAACCGTGTCTGAGAATACACCAAATCACACTTTGAACTAGATTCACAGCACAGAATCAGAACCAGGCTTAATATCTTTGGCATATGCCGCAAAATTTGTTGTTTTGCAGCAGCAGTACACTGCAATACATGATAAAAAAACTACAAATGACAATAAGAAATATATACAGTGGATTCCGGTTAATTGGGACACATCAGGACCAGTACATTTTGGCCCAGTTAGCCAAAGTTTCATGGAAATAATTAAACGGATGTAAAATAGAGAGAGTACTGTTTAATTGAATAACAAATTATGCATCTAAATGAAATACAAAACCAATTAGAACACTATCAATGCAACTACATTAACCATAAAACTGTGTATTCGTTCCTAAGAGTTATCGACAGAGGAATTCATCCAGTGTACCTATAAGCTGATTGACCATAAAAGAACACAATCAGTGCAGACACCTAGTGTAGATAATGGTCTCCTTTCATACAATGCTTAGACAATCACATCCTCCAAATCTTCACTTTCATTGTAACATTCAGGATGATAGTTGATACCTTCAACTTATTCATAATTCCTAACTTGTTGAAGTAGTGAAATCATTTCATTTTCACTCCTGACTATTTCTGGTATCTCCAAATCCGAATACTTGAAACCATAGTGAGCAAACTATTTTGAATTGTCTTCCTGCTTATTTCTTTCCAACCATCAGTGACAAAAATCATTGCTTTTTTAACACAAGCGCATGCAACTGCTGCTGTTTAAAAATAGTTGGCTCTAAGTACAATGCAGTGCTTTACAGCTACGCGATATGCACACAAGTGACACTAGTTAGAAGCTGTTCCACAACAGTCCCCTTTCCCAATGAAGCAGCATGGTGTTCTAAGTAAACAAAGGAATCCCAGTATCTTCTCTATTAGCTTTTCTTCTTTAAGAGTTGTTCCAAATCAGCAGCTGCCCCAATTGACCGATAGTTCAAATAAATGGAATCCGCCGCATGTATTTAAAAAAATAAATTAAATAAGTAATGCAAAGAGAGAGTAAAAAAATACTGTGGTAGTGTTCATGGGTTCATTGTCCATTCAGAAATCTGATGATGGTGGGAAAGAGACAGAGGAAACTGTTCCTAAAACGTTGAGTGGAAGAATGTAGAAGGTTGACAGAAGATCTACCAAGATGTTGCCTAGATTAGTAAATAGGTCTTATGAGGCAAGGTTGAGAGTATGAGGACTCATCTCGTTGGAGTGAAAGATGATGAAAGATGACTTGATAGAGGTGTATAAGATGATAAGAGGCATTCATTGTGTGCCTCATCTTTCACTCCTGACTATTTCTGGTATCTCCAAACCCGAATACTTGAAACCACAGTGAGCAAACTATTCTGAATTGTCTTCCTGCTTATTTCTTTCCAACTACCAGTGACAAAAATAATTGCTTTTTCCCCAGGGCAGAAATGGCTAATTCAAGGGGGCAGAATTTTAAGGTAATAGTAAAAATAGGGGAAAGCACGAGTTAAGTTTTTTACACAGAGGGTGGTGGGGTGGTGGTAGAAGCAGGTACATTAGGGACATTTATGAAACTCTTAAATAGACACATAGATGATAGAAAATTGGAGAGTTATGTAGGAGGGAAGAATTAGATTGACCTTAGAGTGGGTTAAAAGGTTGGCACAACATTGTGGGGCATAATGACTGTACAGTGCTGTACTGTTCTATGTTCTCTGCCTGATGTAGGAATAAATTTCTCTTCAATTATTTGCATTCTGGTAGTTCCTTAAATTTTTAATTTAGCACTAACCATCATTCAATACCGCTTAAATCCAATGGCAGGATCAGGCAAAGATTAAACAAACACTGAAAACTTGTAGATCTTTATTCATTTTGGTTCAGAAGTCATAAAACAAATGAAGCACAATTGTGATTGAAGGTGGGTGAAGGGTGAAAGAACTCTGCTGTAGATGGTCCAAAGCTGGGCTGCAGAAGGAGGAAGGTTAGGCACCCCATCCCATAAAAACCCAGTGTTAAAGAAGCATCAACAGAGGCTCCATAGACCTCACCCCTGAGAGAGGAAGGATATGCCAAGAAAATCTATTGAGATACATCATGGACTAGGCCCTACAGGCCCTTCAAAGCCACACTGCCCAGAAACCCCTGATATAACCCTAGCCTAATCATGGGACAATTTACAATGACCAATTAGCCTAGCAACCGGTACACCTTTGGATTGTTACAGGAAACTGGAGCACCCAGTGAAATCCCACGCAGTCACGGGTAGAACAGACAGCGACCGGAATTGAACCCAGGTCACTGGTACTGGAAACCACTGTACTAACCACTACACTACTGTGCCATCCCACACACTCCACCTGGGGACTACTTGAAAGAATGGCCCAGGACACAGGATTCTGGTGAGCTGGTATTGAGGGCCTACACCCCAGAAGGAGTGATAGTCTTAAGTAAGTAAGGGTGAAAGGTGAAATATTTGAGGGGCAATTTATTCACTCAGAGGGTGGTGTGAGTGTGGTACAACCTGCCAACAGAAGTGGTGGATGTGGTTTTGATTGAGTACATAAGTGGGAAGGGTAAGATAGGGCGATGGTCCAAGTCAGGGTTAATGGCCCTAGGCGCAGTAACAATTTGGCACAGACTAGATGGGCTGAAGGGCCTGTTTCTGTGCTGTAGTGCTCTATGACTCTATAATTTGCTAAGGTGTGTCAATGAGCTATGGCCTCACTCTAAGTGATAGCTGCTTTAGTTTTACGCTCAGCGGCCACTTTATTAGGTACACATGTACACCTGCTCATTAATGCAAATATCTAACCAACCAATCATATGGCAGCAACTCAATGCCTAAAGGCATGCAGACATGGTCAAGAAGTTCAGTTGTTCAGACCAAGCACCAGAATGGGGAAGAAATGTGACCTGAGTGAGAGATTGTTGGCACCAGATGGGGTGGTTTGAGTATCTCAGAAACTGTTGATCTCCTGGGATTTTCATGTACAACAGTCTCCCGAGTTTACAGAGAATGGTGCAATAAATGAAAAACATTCAGTAAGCGGCACCTTGTTAATGATAGAGGTCAGAAGTGAATGGGCAGACAGGTTTAAGCTGACCAGAAAGCGTCAGTAACTCAGATAACCATGTGTTACAACAGCGATGTGCAAAAGAGCATCTCTGAACGTACAACACGTTGAGACTTGAAGTGGGTGGACTATGGCAGCAGAAGACCACAAATGTACACTCAGTGGCCACTTTATTAGGTACAGGTCAGTTTACGGAACTAAACAAATGCTGTTTTATATATAAAGATCGGTTCGCATATTTCACAAGGTTACCTCATTGAAGCTGACTCCTGACTGCAATACCAGAGGTGTGCTCTGTTGTCAGAAGCACGACCATTTCGTTGAGTTATTTCAGATTCAGGTTCGGATAATTAATTTACTATTATTTGTCTAAACTGTTATTTGATTAAAACTGTTGCCCAAATTCTGTTTGAAAAGATTAGAAAGATTTTATGGACGCTTGGAGATGTCCTTGGAGGCTTTTTGTGACTGGATCAACAATTCCTACCATAATTAACGCTATAAAAGGTTAATTGTTCATCTCTGGAATTTCCTATGTTGACCTCTCTACCTCGCTCTCTCTGCTTTTAGTGCACTCCATAAAACTTACCGCTTGAACAGGTTTTGTCACTAGTCTTATTTTTAACCCAGCCAAACTGCACTTGCTTTCAATAACAGAGACGAAAGAAGAGAGTGCCAGTAGGTGAAGGAGGAAACACGTACACTGATCCTTCTGATCTTTTATTCCGAATGCCTCCTTACTAAACAACAGTTTTATTCGTCACAAGGATCTTGAAACATACAGGGAAATCCATTGTTTTGCGTCAAATGAAAGCAAAGGTTGCGCTGGGCAGCCTGCAAGTGTCACCTTGCTTCCTGCATCAAAGTAGCCTGCCCACAATTTACTAACCCTAACCCATACGTGGGAGGAAACCAGAGTATAGAGAGGGAACCCATGTGGTCACGGGGAGAACGTACAGACTCCTTACAGACAGTACATTCAACGTTCCGGCCCGAAACGTCGACTGCACTTTTTTCCATAGTCGCTGCCTGGCCTGCTGAGTTCCTCCAGCACTTTGTGTGTGTTGCTCAGATTTCCAGCATCTGCAGATTTTCTCTAGTTTATCATTTCCTTATGGACAGTGAGAGGAATCGAACCCCAAACTTTAGATGACATTGTAATACCATTATGCTAACCAATATACTACTGTGATGCCCTTATGCTACCATGTTGCCCTTGAGTGGGTGTCAAATTTCATTTACTGAAACACTGTTGTGTCCAACCTAAACTGAAGACCTTAATGTGGGACCTTGCTTAATGTACAATGGCTTCCACTTCTGCTGATCTATCAAGAGGCACTGCAGTAAGGCACAGGTCTGGTTTAAGACCCTCTTACTCTTCCAGTGTCTTGGCCACCTGTCCACTGCTGACTAATAGCAAAAATAAACACTAGCTGAGCTTAATTGCTATCCCCGCCGCTTCCTCTGGGCGCTCCAGTTTCCTCCCACAGTCCAAAAATGAACCAGTTGGTAGGTTAGTTGGTCATTGTAAATTGTCTGTGATTAGGCTAGGGTTAAATCGGGGGTTGCCAGACTGCGCAACTCAAACGGCCAGAAGGGCCTATTCCACGCTGTATCTCAATAAATAAAAATAGCATATTTTTTTAAAAAGACAAGAGCAGAGGAGGTAACTTAGAGAGACATGCTTGAGAAAAGAATTGAGAAAGAATCTGTCATTTCACAGAGCCTACCGGAGGAACTGAAAGCAGACAAAGGAAGCTCTTCTACACTCCTCATGGAGAAGCAGTTGGTTTTCCATGCCCTACCTAGACAGCCTGGTGCCAGTTAGTATGTTGATTTCCTCAGTGGACAAGGGACAGTGGCTAAGTTACTAATACTAATAGCATCCAGAGGTCTGGATCATTGAACTAGAATGCAAGTTCAATTTCTAACATAGAGTCATAGAATCCAAAGAGCACTACTGCTCAGAAACAGGCCTTTTGGCCCATCTAGTCCATGCTAAATTGTTAATCTGCCTAGTCATCAACCTGCACTTGAACCATACTCCTCCCATCCAGGTTCATGTTCAAACTTCTCTTAAACATTTCAATTTAATGGCATTGTACTGTTTGTTTGTTATGTGTCATACCATATGAGGTGGGCAACCATGGTCTTTCCATGATCATGATTTGTCCTTGGAAATTACAGAAGTGGTTTGCCATTGCCTTCTTCTGGGCAGTGTCTTTACAAGATGGGTGAACCCAGCCATTATCAATACTCTTCAGAGATTGTCTGCCTGGTGTCAGTGGTCACATAGCCAGTGCTTGTGATATGCAGATACGACCATCTACCACCTGCTCCCACAGTTTCACGTGATCCTGAATGGGGACCTAAGCAGGTGCTACCACTTGCCCAGTGGTGATCTGCTGGCTGCTGGAGGGAAGGAGCACCATACACCTCCTTTGGTAGAGACATATCTCCACCCCTCCACCAAAGCATTGCACTGTGGGTGTATCAGAAGAGGGGAGTTTTGTCTTTAAATGCTTATACAGTATACTTTCCACATAAATTCCATTGGAGTTAATTTTAAAGATAAAGATTAGCATGATTTGTCACATGTACATCAAAACTCACAGCAAAATGCATCTTTGGTGTCAATGACCAGCACACTCCGAGGATGTGCTGGGGGCCTAGTGTTGAGTTGCTTCTCACGCCAACATAGCATGCCCACAAGTTACTAATTATAACCCTAACGTGTACATCTTTGGAATGTGGGAGAAAACCAGAGCACCAGGAGGAAACCCATACATTCACAGAGAAAAAGCAGACAGTGGTGGGAATTGAACACCAGTCGTTTGCACTGTAAAGCATTAAGCTAACCACTACACTACTGTGCTGCCCAACTTTATGCCATATCTCAAATTTTTCGGGTCATGCCTTATAAAATCTGAAGGGTAAGTTTCCATTAGCAGTGGTCACCACTGTAGTGCAGCATTGGTTTGGCTAAAACTGGCCGTTTTACAACAAGAGTTTATGCACACACGTCCTTTTCCTGCGAGTAGAACAGGTAATCTTGAGAATCATGGAGCGACTAGGCTGCTGCAACACATACATCCTCTTTATTCGACTCTAACTTTTCCCACCCTTAAGTAACATTTCTTATCCTTCAACCATCAGGCTCCTGAACCAGCGTGGATAATTTCACTCACCCCAACACTGAACTCATTCCACAACCTACAGGTTCACCTTCAAGGTCTCTACAACTCGTTATTCTCAGTATTATTTATTTTGCATTATTATTTGCTTCTTGTATTTATACCATTTGTCTATTTTTGCACATTGGTTGTTTGTTAGTCTTTGTTTGTTTCATTGATTTTATTGTATTTCTTTATTCTACTGTGAATGCCTGCAAGAAAATGACTCAGGGTAGTGACGTATACATACTTTATAATAAATTTACTTTACTTTGAAACTACATGACACACATCACACATATATATCATACATGTTCATATATTCCAAGAGTGAAGTTTATGTGTTGGTTGGATAGTTACAGGAAAGCATAAAATTCACACCAAGTAGCTACATTTCTATAATGCCTTTCAGAATCTAATGACAGCCCAAAGCGCTGTACAGGCTACAAAAAGTGGTCAATGAATGCAAGCCTTTCTTCCTTTCTTTATACCTGACCTGGGAGTTCTTGATTCTTGAAAAGGGAAGATTCCTGTTCCCCTTGACAAATGCAAAAGAGGTTGAAGAAAGAATCAGTCTTCTGTTTCCAAATTAGCCAATCTCAGCTCAGTACACGTGCAAGGCTGAGAGTGGCATAGGAAGGCACGAAGCAGCCATTCCCCCTTCTTATCCAGTCAATACTCATCAAATAATATCAAAAGAAAATTGTAGGGGCTGGAAACCTTAAATAGAAATTGAAATACCATAAATATTTGTATTTGTACTTGGCACAATGACAATAAAGTTGAATCTAATCTAATCTAGTATTCAGCAGATCAGGCAGCATCTATGGAGAGGGAAATGGAATTAACTTTTCAGAATAATGATCTAGCATTACCAAATTTCAACAATTTCATCCTAGAAAAGACTGGCATGAAACCAATACTTTTGGAAACCGTTATCCAAAGGAAACTTTGCTATTTTGGACACATCTCCGGAACTGATGACACACTGGAACACACTGTGCTTGAGGGCAGAGTAGAAGGAAGCCGCTCCCGAGGCAGAAAGAGGACAACCCGGATCGACAACGTCAAGAAGTGGACCAGCCTCACTGCCAGAGATGCAAGAGGTTTGACTGCCGACAGATCGCAGTGGAAGAAAGTGGGTGCCAAGGCTCTGGCAGAGTATGGCACATGATGATGATTACCAAATGATATTATGAATGTGTACACATAGAACATAGGACAATACAGCACAGTACAAAAGCCCTTTAACCTACTCCAAGACCCTTTAACCTACTCTAAAATCAATCTGACCCTTCCCTCCTACATAGCCCTCCATTTTTCTATCTTCCACCAGCCTATCTAAGAGTGTCTTAAAGGTCTCTTAAATGCACATATTCCCTCTGTAAAATTAAAGATAGACTGCTGCAAAATTTTAAAGATTGGATTTATATTTCACACGTACATCAAAACATTGAAACAAACAGTAAAATGCATCATTTGTGTTAACGACCAATTGATGCACCATCAATAACTCTAGGAGACTGGAAGTGAACAATAGGCTTTTATTAACAGCAAAAATGGAGACGACCATGTCGAAGACTGAGGGAGGAGCAGTGCCCCAATCACCTTTATACAGGGCTCTGTGGGAGGAGTCACAGGAGCAGTTGGCAGAGGGGCGTGTCCAGACAGGTATACATGGTTTCCCACACCAACACAGCCCGACGGTGTGCTGGGGGAATTTGGCAAGCATTGCCATGCTTCCAGCCACAACATAGAATGCTTACAACTTTCTAGTTCTAATCCACAGAGTGTGTGAGGAAACCGGAGCACCCAGAAGTCTCATGTGGTAATGGGGAGAACATACAAACTCCTTACAGACAGCAGTGGGAATTGAAACCTGATCGCCCGATTGTTGGCACTTCAAAGCCATATACTAACCACTACACTATGGTGCCACCCAAGATACCCGACTTAGTACCCTGCAGATACCCTTGACCTCATATGTGTTAGAGATGAGGGTATCACTGTGGCTAAGCACTATGAAACAGAGAAGAGCAAGTTACTAATTTCACCTGTGATGCAGAAGGCGTTCATTTCAATTGGAAAAGTGGGATCAGGAGTAGCTGCAGAAAGACTTAAGATGGGAGTGTGAGAAAGGAAGGATAACAAGCAGAGTGCCGAAGGGCGAAGGCAAAATGGTGTCTAAGACAGAAGTATTCAGTGATGAAGTGGGAGAATAGAAAGACTTGGATGCCAAATCAGAGGCACTGTTCAGAGTTCTAAAGTTTAAAGTTCAGAGTAATTTTATTATCAAAGTACCTATACTGTATGTCACCATGTACAACCCCGGGGTTCATTTTCTTGTGGGCATTCACAGTAAATACAAGAAACGCAATAGAATCAATGAAAGACTGTGCCCAACCTTACTACCAATAGCTACTCTCACCTCTCATTTACTCTTCATATATCTGAAAAAACATTTAGTATCCTTGTTGATATTGCTAGCTGGTTTACCTTCATATTTCAGCTCCCCCCCTCCCCCCACAGCTTCTTTAGTTGCCTTCTGTTGGTTTTTAAAATATTCCCAATCCTGTAACTTCCCACTAATTTTTGCTCTATTATATGCCCTCTCTTTTGCTTTATGTTGGTTTTGACTTCCCTTGTCAGCCACTTTTGTGTCATCCTGCCTTTAGAATATCTCTTCTTCTTTGTGATATATCTATCCTGCACTTCCAAATTGTACCCAGAAACTCCCGCTTGCTCATGCTCCCTTCCAATCAACTTTCCCAGCTCCTCTCTCAAGCATCTGTAATTTCCTTTACTCCACTGTAATACTGATGCATCTGACTTTAGCTTCTCCCTTTCATATAGCAGGGTGATTTCTATCATATTATGATCACTGCCTCCTAAGGGTTCTTCTACCTTAAGCACTCTAATCAAATCTGGTTCCTTACACAAGTCCCAATCCAGAATAGCTGATCCCCTCGTGGGCTCTAAAAAGCTGTCTTGTAGGCATTCTATGAATTCTGTTTCTTAGGATCCAGCACCAACCTGATTTTCCTACTCAACCTGCATACTGAAATCCCCCATGACTATCGTAACATTGCCCTTTTGACATGCCTTTTCTATCTCCCGTTGTAATTCACAGCCCACATCCTTGCTACTGTTCAGAAGCCTGCATGTAACTCCCAACATGATCTTATTACCCTTGCATTTTCTTAACTCTACCCACAAGGTATGTCACCTTGTCACCTCTTTCTAATGACATGATTTAAATTTTTCCCAACAGAACCATGCCACCCCCACATTACCTCCCTGTTCCTTTGATACAACATATATCCTTGGATAGAGGAGTTAAGAAAGCTTATGGACTGTTAGCTTTCATAAGTCAAGGGATAGAGTTTAAGAGTCGTGGGGTAATGATGCAGCTCTATAAAACTGGTTAGGTCACACTTGGAGTACTGTGTCCAGTTCTGGTCGTCTCTCTGTAGGAAGGATGTGGAAGCATTGGAAAGGGTACACAGGAGATTTACCAGGATGCTGCCTGGTTTAGAGAGTATGCATTATGATCAGAGATTAAGGAGTTAGGGCTTTACTCTCTGGAGAGAAGAAGGATGAGAGGAGACATGATAGAGGTATACAAGATATTAAGAGGAATAGATAGAGTGGACAGCCAGCGCCTCTTCCTCAGGGCACCACTGCTCAATACAAGAGGACATGGCTTTAAGGTGAGGGGTGTGAAAAGTTCAAGGGGGGATATTAGAGGAAGGTTTTTCACTCAGAGAGTGGTCAGTGCGAGGAATGCTCTGCCTGAGTCAGTGGTGGAGGCAGATACACTAGTGAAACTTAAGAGACTACTAGACAGGTATATGGAGGAATTTAAGGTGGGGGCAGGGTTTAAAGGTTGGCACAACATTGTGGGCAGAAGGCCCTGTACTGTGCTGTATTGTTCAATGTTCTATGTTAAGCACTCAACTTTAATCTTCTTTCAGCCACAGCTCAATGATGCCCATAACATCTTACGTGCCAATCACTAACTGCGCTGCAGGATCATCTATTCTGTTATTCCGTCCACAGCATGCATTCAAATATAACACCTTCAGTCCGGTATTAGTCACCCTTTTCAATTTTGTGCCTATTACACTACAGCTCATTGCACTGACTGAAAATTTTCCCTATCAAATGCCTATCCTTCCTGACAATCTCACTACACACTGCCTCTGCTTGTAAACCAACAGCCCAGTTCTCAGCCCTCTCACTCCATTCCCATCCCCCTGCCTTAAAACTAATGGCATGTCTTTAAGGTCATCACTAATAATCCACTTGGAAATTCAGAAGAAACTGTGGGCGGCATGGTAGGGTAGTGGTTAGCGCATCACTTTACAGTTCCAGCTGTAAGATTGGGATTCAATTCCTGCTGCTGTGCATAATGAGTTTGTATATTCTCCTCATGACCACGTGGATTTCCTCTGGGTGCTCGGATTTCCTCCCACATATCATAGATAAACGGTTCGGATTAGTGTGTTGTGGGCTTGCTATTTCATGTGGTGACACTTATGATCTGTCCAGCGCAATCTTCGCTGATTTGATTTGATGCAAATGACACATTTCACTCTATATTTTGATGTAGCTGTGACATAAAAAGCTATCTTTAACACAAGAGATTCTGCAGGTGCTGGAAATCCAGAGCAACACACACAAAATGTTGGAGGAACTCAGCAGGTCAGGCAGCATCTATGGAGAGGATTAAACAGTTGATGTTTCAGGCTGAGGTCCTTCATTGGGACTGGAAAGGAAGGGGGAAGAATTCAGAAGAAGAGAGTGGCGAGAGGGGAAGAAGTACAATTTGGCAGGTGATGGGTGAGACCAGGTGAGGGGGAAGGTAGGTGATAATTCCTTCCATTACACTACATCCATACCAAATAATCAGGAATAAACATATGGATTGGGAGTGCTTATTATATTCATTCCCCACCCTTTTGCCCCAACTATTCTGAGAGTGGGGTATGATGTATGTTGCATCTCCTAAGCCATTACCTCAATGTACCTGTGTTCAAATACTCTGAAATGTTGCAATTAGCCCCTCTTTGACCATTTCCTGGTACTGCACATTCTAGGCCCTCACTATCTTCTGTAAAGAAGTTACCTTCGTATTTCTTAACATATCACCCCTACTGGGGCATGGGCTGCTGACCACAGGTTACCAGAATCCTCTGTCCTGAGCCACTCTCTCAAGTTTTCCCAGCTGTAGCCCATCTTCGTTCTGTATCCTTGCTCTCCCAGGGGTGAGGTCTCTGGAACTTCTGCTGGGACGTTTCTGTAGCACTGTGTTTTTAACAGGATGGGGTTGCTAGCCCCACACCCAACCCTTCTCCTTTCACAGTTGGGTTTGGGTCCATCCATAGCGGGGTTACAGGAAGTTACCTCTCAGGTCTCGTTTCAACCTCTTCCCTTTTATCTTGTATCTTTGTCCTCTAGTTTGGAACACCCCAACCCTGGACCACCCACCTTATCACCCCCCTCATCACATTAAAAACCTCAAACAGGAACTTATAAACTTCTGTGTTGTCATCTCTCATTCATGTTCCAATCCAGCATGGCCAAGGTCGCACTACAACTCAGGCCCTCTAGTTCAGGCAGCATCTTTCCTATAAAAGGGTGACCAAAGCTGTACACTGGTAAAATTCCTCAAACCCCGCAGTAAGCTAGCTATTTATACATTCAGATCCCCTTCCTCATCCCCCACCCCACAGCCTAATTCTGCTCCTATGTCTTATGGTCTCATTCACCCTTTCCAATGCCTCCCCTCTCTCTCCTAACCCAAACATTGAGCCATCGTCACAGAAAATAGGAACACTTCCAGTCAGCTTGTAATCTATTGGACTTCCCTGTAAAATTTATAGCTCCTTGTCTACATGTACAATTTGAAGAAGTGCCAGGTATTATCATTTGAAATTCAAAGGGACTTCAGAGCTCAGATCTTATAAGGAGTCCTGGAGTGGAAACTACAAGCCCTAATATACTTCATTTTTACTAGCTGGGTCAGGCAACCCAAGTTTACTGTGGGACCTTTAGGTGTCTCAGTACAACTATTGATCACCACTTGTCCATCCTGTGGCTGGGAGGAGTCATATTGAGTCACATTAATATGGAGTATGAGAGGTTGAAATCCCTGTATCTGAAGGGCTTCTACTCAGGTTTTGGTTGCACTTCAGCCCTGCACTCCTAACATATGAGCACCTAGTACAGAAGAGGCGGGTCACTCGGAGGATCTACTGCTGGGCTTGTTCTTGGGCCTGGCCAAGATGGCTATTCACAGGTGGAGGCAGTCAAAAGCTCTGCCTGGGCCTACTGTCTGCCCCTCTTCTGGAGATTGGTTCATGCACGGGTGTCCTTGGAGAGGGAGCACGCGGTCACCATGGGCACAGTGGCAGATTTCCAGCAATGGTGGCCCCTCAGGGAATTGACTGTTCATACACATAACAATCATATTTTAATTTGAATTTGTTCTCTGCCTTGTAAATGCTTGATGTTTGTATTTTGTCTATTCTTGTGTGAATAAATTCTTGTAGTTTTGATGTGCTAGAGCTTTAGAAAAGCATTAAGTTAGGTAAGTCACCGGGACCAGATGGGATATACCCCAGGCTACTGTGGGAAGCAAGGGAGGAGATTGCTGAGCCTCTTGCGATGATCTTTGCGTCATCAATAGGGATGGGAGAAGCATCGGAGGACTGAAGGATTGCAAATGTTGTTCCCTTATTCAAGAAAGGGAGTAGAGATAACCCAGGAAATTATAGTCCAGTGAGTCTGACTTCAGTGGTGGGCAAGTTGTTGGAGAAGATCCTGGGAGGCAGGATTTATGAGCATTTGGAGAGACATAATCTGGTTAGGGACAGTCAGCATGGCTTTGTCAAGGGCAGGTCATGCCTTATGAGCCTGATTGAATTCTTTGAGGATGTAACAAATCACATTGATGAAGGTAGAGCAGTGGATGTAGTGTATATGGATTTCAGTAAGGCATTCAATAAGGTTCCCCATGCAAGGCTCCTTCAGAAAGTGAAGAGGCATGGGATCCAAGGATACCTTGCTTTGTGGATCCAGAATTGGCTTGCCAACAGAAGGCAAAGGATGATTGTTGATGGTTTGTATTCTGCATGGAGGTCGGGGATCAATGGTGCTCCACAGGGATCTGTGCTGGGACCCCTCCTCTTTCTGATTTTTATAAATGACCTGGATGAAGTAAAAGTGTGAGTTAGTAAGTTTGCTGATGACACAAGGGTTGGGGGTGTTGTGGAAAGTCTGAAGGGTTGTCAGAGGTTACAGCGGGATGTCGATAGGATGCAGAACTGGGCTGAGAAGTGGTAGATGGACTTCAACCCAGATAAGTGTGAAGTGGTTCATTTTGGTAGGTCAAATTTGAAGACAGAATATAATATTAATGGTAAGACTCTTGGGAGTGTGGAGGATATGAGAGATCTTGGGGTGCATGTCCACAGGACACTCAAAGCTGCTGCGCAGGTTGACAGTGTTGTTAAGAAGGTGTATGGTGTGTTGGCATTCATCAACCATGGGACTGAGTTCAAGAGCCGTGAGGTAATGTTACAGCTATGCAAGACTTAGTTAAGCTCCACTTGGAATACTGTGTTCAGTTCTTGTCACCTCACTACAGGAGGGATGTGCAGAGGAGATTTACAAGGATGTTGCCTGGATTGGAGGGTGTACCTTATGATAATATGTTGAGTGAACTTGGCCTTTTTCCCTTGGAGCGACGGAGGATGAGAGGTGACCTGATAGAGGTGTACAAGATGATGAGGAGCATTGACCATGTGGATAACCAGGGCCAAAATGGCATAGTTTTGAGGTGCTTGGAAATAGGTACCGAGGGGATGTCATGGGTAAGATTTTCACACAGAGAGTGGTGAGGTGTGGAATGCACTGCCAGCGGCAGTGGTGGAAGCAGATACAATAGGGTCTTTTAAGGGCCTCTTAGATAGGTATGTGGAGCTTAGAAAAATAGAGGACCATGTGCTAGGGAAATTCTAGGTAGTTTCTAGAGTAGGTTACATGTTTGGCACAACTTTGTGGGCCGAAGGGCCTGTTATGTGCTGTAGATTTTTATGTTCTATGTTCTAAACAGGACTATTGTCAGCAAGAAGTATATCTAGAAAGATAAACCACCATCTGTTGTGGAGCCCATATACTGCTTATCAAGCTGACATTTGAATATGCAGATACACTGACGCAGATTAAAGGGGTCTTACAGATTCAGCCAATCAAGTGAACAAAGCTCACAGTAGTGTGTAAATGTCTTCGGCACATATATATACTGTATAGAAACCAGAGCTACGTGCATAAATATGGGCCAGAGACATTTGCACAATACTGCAGTCATTTTTTAGGTTTTTTTAGGTTTGTAGAGATGGTTTTGGCAAAGAGAGGGGAGATAGGGGGTCAGGTAAGCACTTGGAGTTGGGGAAATAGGAAAATTAGAAAAAAGGGCAAAGCCTAATGTTTTCTCCTTGAAACGACGGAGGATGTGAGGTGACCTGTTAGAGGTGTGCTAGATGATGAGAGGCATTGATCATGTGGATAGTCAGAGGCTTTTTCCCAGGCTGAATAATTTTTAATAATAAGCTTTCACTCCATGTTCGAAGGTCAGCAACAGGACCAGCAAAGATGAGAGTTGGAGTTGTCCATATGTTCTGGGAATAGCGTTCTGTGCAAGCACGAAGAACAAGGACCACTGACCCCCTAGGTATGTGAAACATAAAACCAAAGTTTGAGACTAGGTGTTCAGGGCCCCGCCATCAGCTAGTCTGGATGTTGGTTCCTCAACCAGGGCCTTCATTCATTGCCATCCATGGATGCTGGTTGATATCAGAAATTTAAGCCCAAAGGTCAATCAGAAGTTGAGATGTTGCAGCCTGATGACTGAAGCCTTGGATCTACAAGTCTGAAGACCACTGGAGAAATTGGAGGCCTGTTGCCTGTCAGTCCACAAGTTCACTGGAAGGTTGGAGGGCTGGAGGCATGGCGGTAGACATTTTTAAACCCAAAGTATTAACTGACCTTAAATTTCACATCTAATATGGTTCTAGATTACTAGTCCTGGTTTTCGATTGCTAGTTCATTAAATTAACAGTCACACCAGCTCATTAAATGGATGACTATTATTTTTAATGTTAAAAGTCTAAAAAGAAAAACAGAACATCCTGTCCCTTTAAGTCGTCCCACCTTGGTTCATAGCAATACTCAATTTTAATTTATTATTTGTATTGACAGGACAGGGGACCAATGGATGTTCAGACAGGGAAGGCCTGGCCCAATCAGTACATTGGGGGGCAGGTTCTATTAACTCTGGACCAATTAGTGAAAAAGTAGGTGGGACAGAAATAGTTTACTCTGGCGGTCAATCTGCTCAAGTAAGAGGACGAAACTTGGAACAACATGGTATCTTTAACTGTTTAATTACCAAATTGTATTAAATATTACAACAAGGCAGGGTGTAAGATAGTGTCCTGCTGATAAAACCTTCAAGAGGACCACAAACCTGTCATGATCTAGAGGTTTGTGTATGTCAATGACCCGAAGAGCTATGCTGGCTAGAGTCAGGACTTTATGGTTTGGGTCTTTGTGGGGTCACCCATGACAAACAGGTCAAAATGTAGAGGCAAGTCTAAGAACGGTCCACCAGTCCTCCAGGTTTGGGGGTTCAGCTCAGGGCTAACAACCCTGACTGGTCAAATAAATCTGTTACAGAAACAGCAAAGGAGAATCCTTCTACATCTGTGTGCAACGGTATTCCTGAGTCTCCGACCTGGGACTTGCATGACTGACTAATGAAAACCGAGAGGAAGATACTGACATGATGAAGGATATCCTGAGTGCCACAAGAGATGGAAGACCTTCAATCCTGCCCTAGACGCCAGCGGTGTAACGGGCAGTAAGTAAGTTGCTATTAGAAGATATAAGTACAGGGAGTCAAAAAGTCGAGGAAAGAGATCAAAAACAATTCATCATACCAGAAATGTTCAGGTACAAGTTTAATTGCCATGCATCTATACACATGTACACTGCTAAACAAAACAGCAACCTCTGTGGCCAAGGGGCAAAACACAGTGCAAACAGTCGCACACAGCACATAGCTCATGTAGTTCTTTTTATGTCTTAAGCAGTTTTATGATTTTCATTTTATATAGAGAGATATTTAATTTGACTCCAATAAAATTATTGGATTTGCTTCTTTGCACAAATCTTCTTGTCAGCACCAGACTTCAAGGCAAATGGCCCGGGGTTCGAATCCTGCCGAAGGGTCTCGGCCCAAAAAGTCGACTGTACTTTTTTCCACAGATGCTGCCTGGCCTGCTGAGTTCCTCCGGCATTTTGTGTGTGTTGCTCGGATTTCCAGCATCTACAGTTTTCTCTTGTTTTTGGCCGGGTTTGAATCTGGCCAGTTCCTTGCACGTTTCCCACCCATGTTGGGTTGAGCTTCAAGCTAGCAACTCGGCCTCGTAAAAAAAAAGGCAAAAATGCAAAAGAAGCACAAGGTTGTCACTGGATGCACCACAAGGCGTGGAAAGGAATAACAACCAGATCTCACAACATCTTTCAAGCAGAGAATTGATTGTTGCCCAGTGTACAGTTATCAACCATTGGAAAAATCATTAAATAAATTTGTTTTAGTTTTTATTACAGTCAGGATATCCTCAATAAAAAATAAATAGTAATGTAGTGTTGGTGGTTTCATAGACTGCTCAAAAATCTGATGACGGAGGAAAAGAAGCTTTTCCTAAAACATTGAGTGTGCGTTTTCTGGATTCTGTACCTTCTTAACAGCGGTAGTAATTAGAAGAGGGCACAGAGCCCAAAGCTGTAACAAAGCTCCAAGTGCAGTCTCACCAAGGCCCTATAATGCACCTTTACTTCAGTACCCTGATGGTTTCTCAGAATCTGGTTTGTTATCACTGACACAGGTCGTGAAATTTGTCGTTTTGAGACAGCAATAAAATGTAGTGCATACAATATACAAGGGATGATCGATAAGTTCATGGCCTAAGTTAGAAGGAGTCAATTTTAGAAAACCTAGCACATTTATTTTACAACATAGTCCCCTCTTACATTTACACACTTAATCCAGCGGTCGTGGAGCATACGGATCTTGGACCTGCAGAAAGTGTCCACAGATGGGTGATTGATACTTTGTGGCCTAAGGTAGAAGGAGATGAGTCATACAGCTCTCGTTACATGCACATGCAGTTCAACTCTTTGAGTGATTATGTAGAAAGCTTGAAGTTAATAACTCATCTCCTTCTACCCTAGGCCACAAACATCAATCATCCCTGATGAGCTATTAACTGATGAGTTATTAATTTCAAACTTTCTGCATAATCACTCAAAGAGTTGGTCTGCATGCACACATAACGGGAGCTGAATAACTCATCTCCTTCTACCTTAGGCCACAAACTTTTCAATCACCCCTGCTCTGGACACCTTCCAGAGGTCCGAGATCCATATGCTCTACGACTGCTGGACCAAGTGTGTAAATGTAGGAGGGGACTTTGTTGAAAAATAAATGTGCTAGGTTTTCTAAAATTGACTCCTTCTACCTTAGGCCACAAACTTATCAATCACCCCTCGTACAATGTTACAATAAGAAATGTCTTTATAAAAGACAAATAAGTAGTGCAAAAACAGTGAGGTGGTGCTCATGGGTTCAATGTCCATTCAGAAATCTGATGGCGGAGGAGAAGGAGCTCTCCCTAAAAGTTTGAGTTTGGGTCTTCAGGCTCCTGTACCTCCTCCTTGATGGAAGTGATGAGAAGAGGGTCTGTCCTGGATGGTGAGGATCCTTCTGAAGACGTCCTCAATGGTGGGGAGGTGAGTGTCCGTGATGGAGCTCGTTGAGTTTACAACCCTCCGCAGCTTTTTCCAGTCCTGTGCAGTAACCTCTCCAAGCCTGATGGCGATGCAAGCAGTTGGAATGCTCTCCAGGTCTTCAGTGACATTCCAATTCCCCTCAACCTCCCAATGAAATTTAGCCACTGTTCTGCCTTCTTTGTGATTGCATCAATATATCGGGCCCAGGCTCAATGTTCAGAAATGTTGATATCCGGGAACTTAATGAAGACTGGTGTGTGTTCCCTCAACTTCACCTTCCTGAAGTCCACAATCAATTCCTTTGTCTTCCTGACATTGAGTGCAAGGTTGTTGCTGCAACATCACCCAACCAGCTGATCTACCTCACTCCTGTATACCTCTCATTACCATCTGAGATTCCGCCCACAACAGTGGTGTCATCAGCGTTTGAGCTGTGCCAGTCAGAGTAGAGCAATGGGGATAATTTTAAGGTGATTGGAAGAACGGACAGGGAGGATGTCAGAGGTAAGTTTTTCTTTACACGGAGAGTGATGGGTGCAGGCGGGGTGGCAGTAATATAAATACATTAGTGCCATTATGGCACTTCTAGATAGGCACACGGATCATAGAAAAATGGAGGGCTATGTGGGAGGGGAAGGTTAGAATGACCTTGGAGTAGGTTATAAGGTCGGCACAACATCGTGAGCCGAAGTGTCCGTATCTTACCGCACAGTTCTATATTAGTTCAAAAGCTGCTCTCTCTAGCTGAGGGCATGGGGACAAGTCAGTGGAGACTGAAGTCTTTGGGCAAGAGTTCAGGTGATTTCAGGGAAGAATTTCCAATGCCATGTGTGAAATGACGCACAACTCACGGCTCGGGAGTGCAATGGAAATTGAGATGATCGATCATTTTGAAAGGAGTTTGGATTTCCACATGAGGGAAATACATAAATGTGTGGATATGAGGACAGATTGGAGGACTGGGACTGAAAAACCACTCCAATGTCAGTCCATGGCCTCCTCTTCTGCCACAATAACACCTTATGTTTTGTCTGGGTAGTCTCCAAACTGATGGCATGAACAGTAATTTATCGAGCTTCTGGTAACTATCCCCCCTCCTGTCCCTCACTATTCCCCATTCCTGTTTACCTCTCTCACCTTCTTTTCTTACCTGCCCATCACCTCCCTTTGGTCTCGTCCCCCTTCCCTTTCTTCCAGAGTCTTCTGCCCTCTCCTAACAGATTCCCTCTTCTCCAGCCCTTTATCTCTTCCACCAATCAACTTCCCAGCTCTTTACTCCACCCATCCCAGTTTCACATATCACATGCCATTTTGTACTTCTTCCTCCCCTCCTCCCACCTTCTTATTCTGGCTTCTTCCCCCTTTGTTTCCAGTCCTGATGAAGGCTCTCGGCTCGAAGTGTCGACTGTTCATTCCCATCCATAAATGCTGTCTGACCTGCTGAGCTCCTCCAGCACATTGTGTGTACTGCTCCAGTGACAGCCATCATGGATTCTATGGCACATACAGCCCCCTGATAATGGCTGATTAATTATCCCTCTCAACCCTATTCTCCCACCTTCTCCTCGAGATCCTTTGACACCCTTACTAATCAAGAACATATCAAGCTCCATTTCAACGTATCCAATGACTTGGCTTCCACAACCCAATGAATTCCACAGATTCACCACCTTCTGGCTAAAGAAAGTCCTCCTCAAAGTTCTAAGTAAATTTATTATCAAAGTATGTAAACCATACAAAACCTGGAGATTTATTTTCTTGCAGGCTCCCACAATGAAATACTTACAATAGAATCCATGAAAAACCATACATAATGAAGTCAGTGTCCCTGAATCTGAGTCTACAATCTGTGTAGTCAGTTTGGCATTGAGAGAATTGAATTTATTTAAATCTTACATCCGCCCCACAACGTGAGGGTGTAAAAATCTTTGCGTGCTCCGTCGCAATGTACATACACGTGAATTTACAGGTCTAATGACTTGTAGAAAGAAGCTGTCCCGTAGCCTGTTGCTCCTGGCTTTAACACTGCGGTGCTGTTTGCCAGATGGAAGCAGCTGAAACGGTTTATGTTTGGGGTGACTGGTGTCCCCAATTATCTTGCAGGCCTTCTTCTGCACCTACTGCTGTAAATGTCCTCAATGGAGGGAGGTTCGCATCCACTGATGCGCTGGGCTGTTCGTACCACTCTCTGCAGTGCCCGGTGATGAAGTGAAGACATCCATACTGGTTCTCATCGCTGTTCCAAAGAGACGTCCTTCTGGAAATATTTCTGAAGATGTGTAGCTCGGCTGGTTGATGGTTGTCCTCCGATTTTGGCTATTTACTTCATCACTTTTGTGGGCGTCTTGGGTTTTTTGTTCTGGTCTCACTGGTCTCAATAAGGCATTGAAACCTTATTGCATGTCTTAGTCAATACAACTGTTTGTCTTATCTGCTGTTGCATTTCTTCTGATAATCTGTTTGACCTAAGCATGTGTTCTAAACTGGCAGGATAGTCTTTGCCTGCCACTCCTTTGTCCTATTTTGAGGCTGTGCTTCAGGACAGCTTAAGAAGGAGATGTATTTGCCTAGAAGAAAGTGTAAGTTGCATATTGAAGATATATAGGTACTGTACTGAAGAAGATTTCTCCCTGGTGTCCTGCTCAATCAACATGGCCAAAACAAATAACTTTACCGTTATGAGATTGCACTCAAACGGTAAATGGTGTTCATAAGTTGCCTGTCACATTTTTTTTAGAGAAAAAGTTATTGGAGTGTAATGTAGTATATGAAAAAGACTTTATTATTTTTGATTGATAGAAGAAGGAGCAGTGCAAATTCAATATGGCAATATACACTCAGCGGCCACTTTATTAGTTACCTCCTGTACCTAACAAAGTGCACACGCTGTGTATGTCCGCGGTCTTCGGCTGCTGTAGCCCACTTCAGTGTTCAACGTGTTGTGCATTCAGAAATGCTCCTCTGCACACCACTGTAGTAAGGCGAGGTTACTTGAATTACTGTCTCCTTCCTGTCAGCTTGAACGAGTCTGACCATTCTCCTCTGAGCTCTCTCATTAACAAGGCATTTTCGCCCACAGAACTGCCACTCACTGGAAGTTTTATTTTGCCTTTCACGCCATTCTCTGTAAGCTCTACAGACTGTTGTGCATTAAAATCCCAGGAGAACAGCAGTTTCTGAGATACTCAAACCGCCCCATCTGGCACCAACAATCATTCCACACACTTAGATCAGATCTCTTCCCCGTTCTGATGCTCCTCCTTAACAGCAACGGAACCTCTTGACCACATCTGCACGCATTTATGCATTGAGTTGCTGCCACATGATTGGCTGATTAGATACCGACATTAACAAGCAGGTGTACAGGTGTACCTAATAAAGTGGGCACTAAGTGTACAGTATAATAATGAATGGAAATAGAAATGAAAAGGCACGCCAGCAGCTATATTTCATTAGGATTTTGAGGACATCTGGTATGCCACCAAAGATTCAAACAAATTTCTACAGGTGTAGCATGAAGAGAATTCTGGTTAGTTTCATCACCACCTGCTATGGAGGCTCCAATGCACAGGATTGAAAAAAGCTGCAGAGATTTATAAACTTGGCCAGCTCCTTCATGGGCACCAGCTTTCTCAAAATTCTCTTACATCTCCAAAAGGCAATGCCTGAAGAAAATGGCCCTCTCCAGCCAGGGCATGCCCGTTTCTCATCAAAAAGGAGATATAGGGGTATGTGCAGGCTCTTGTAGGTACAGCACATTCGCAATGTTTTAGGAACAGTTTCTTCTCCTCCTCCATCAGATATCTGAACAGTCCATGAACACATGAACACTTCACCTTAACTGTGTTTTACAGGAGCACCATTGAGAGCATCCTGACAAGCTGCATCTCCATCTGCTATGGGAGCAGCCGAGCATCAGACTGGAAGACCCTACAAAGGACTGTGACAATGGCTGGGAGGATCATAGAGGTCTCCATACCATCCATCGGGGACATTTATCAGGAATGCTGTGTATGAGGGCCTTTAGTATTATGAAGAACTCATCCATTCATCCAGCATCCTCTTTGTCTTTCTAGTATCAGGCAGGAGATTCCGATGCATAAAGACAAGAACGGTCAGGATTGGAGGTTTATTCCCCCAGGCCATTAGGCTTCTGAACTTCCTATCGCATTTGAAGTTTCATCGATGAATCTGTTCTGTACCCTGTACTTTACTTTGTTTATTTATGTGTAATTCATTTGTAGATTGAATTCTACTTTCCCAGGTTATTGTGTTATTGTTATGTGGACTATTGTACTTTACACCCTGTTTCGGAGAAACGTCTCATTTGACGGTACACGTGTATATAGTTAAATGACAATAAACTTGACTTGACCACTTCACCTTTGTTGCTTTCTCCTTGTATTACCGATTTTATAATATACAGTCTAAATATATAAATACATTTCTATTTTATAAGTAGTACACATATATATAATATATAGATTTAAATAGATTATATATCATATGTATATTTATTATTGTAACTTACAGTATTTTTATATATTACATCATCCCACTGCCACAACAAATTTCACGCCATAGGTTAGTGATAATAAACCTGATTCTGATTCTGATTCTGGTTCGGAGAAATTATCAGTGTACAGAATTAAAGATGAAGTTATATAAGTCCTTGGCGAGTCTGTACTTCGACCTTTGGACTCTGTACTTAAAAAAGGAGAAATGATATAGGGAGCGCATCAAAGATTTACTAGTTAAAGGAAAGGAAAGTTTCCGTATGGGAAGCAATTGAGTCGTCCAGACCCATATTCTTTCAAGTATAAAAGAATGAGAAATAAATACTTACAATATTCTCATAGAGCTTAGCAGACTGGATGCAGGGAAGAGAATAAGAAATTCTATATGTGTTTGCAGAGCAATTATGTCATTTACCAGGAGGTCATTTTGTGGATAAAGTTGATAAAGATTAGTTTTATTTGAACATAGAAGCATTAAAACGTACAGGTGAAATGTATCACCTGGTCAAATCAAAGCAGTGAGGTTTGTGCTGGACAGCCCTCCAGTGTTGCCATGCCTCTGGTGCGGATAGAGCATGCCCAGAGTTTACTAAGCCTGACCCGTACCCTCTTTGGAATGGGGGGAGACTGGAGCACCTGGAAACCCATCCACGGAGACAATGTACAAGCTCCTTACAGACAACCCCAATCGGTGATTGGTGATCGCTGGCGCCGTAAAACGATTGCACTAACTGCCACTGCGCCACCTTTTCTAAAAGGATTCATTTAGAAGGAAATTAGATAGATTCCCTTCATAAAGTAATATTTTGGGAAATAGTGCATCAAGAAGTGGGGCATACAGTGAAATGGTGGTGGGGTTCATGTGAATGATTGGGATCGGTGTGGTGCCAAAACTCTACACAACCATCAATCTGTGATGACATAGAATTTAATATTTATGTAGAATTGATGACACAGAAGGAGTAGATTCAACCCATTGTAGAACATAGAAGACACAGGAACAGATCCTCTGCATTCATCATCAAGCCCACCATATCCAATAGACAAAAACAATATTCATTTCAGTTCGATCTGAACCCCAACTCTCAATCAGAGCCCTTGGGGATTATAAAAAAGCCAGAAAAGAACTCAAGATTGGAATTAGGAAAGGCAGGAGGGGCCATGAAATGTCCTTGCAAGTACAATTAAAGAGGATCCCAAGGCATTCTACACATAGTTCAAGAACAAGAGGATAACTAGTGAGAGGGTAGGACCTCTCAAGGGAACATTTGCTTTGATGTGGCGGACGTGGGTGAGGTCCTTAATGAGTACATTACATTAATATTTAACAGGGTGAAAGACGTGGAGGATAGGGAGATCAGTGCCAAGCGTATTGGTATGCAAGGGCATTTTGAAGTAAAGGGGGAATTGTGTCTCTTAAAGAGCATTAAGGTATATAAGTCTGCAGGGACTTGGGATATACCCTAGATTATTAAGAGCGGCAAGAGCAGTCATTACAGGGCCTTGACCAATATCTTCGTGTCCTCCATAGCCTAAAGTGAAGTCCCAGAGCAAGTTGCTAATGTTGTTCCATTATTCAAGAAGGGAACCAGGATAATCCGGTGAGTCTTATGTCAGTGGTAGGGAAGTTACTGGAAAAAAATTCTTAAGAATAGGATTTATGAGCACCTGGAGAGCCAGCAAGTCGTGTCTTAACTAACTTGGCTGAGTTTTTTAAGAAGGCGATGAGGGTGATTGATGAAAGTAGAGCTGTGGGTGTTGTCTACATGGACTTTAGTAAGGTGTTTGACAAGGTCACTCATGGGAGACTCATCCAGAAGATAAGATAGGGTCTTTTAAGAGACTTTTGGATAGGTACATGGAGCTTAGAAAAATAGAGGGCTATAGGTAAGCCTAGTAATTTCTACGGTAGGGACATGTTCGGCACAACTTTGTGCTGTAGGTTTTCCGTGTTTCTGTGTAAGATTAGGATGCATGGGATCCATAGTGAATTGAATTCAGAAATGGCTCGCGCGTAGAAGACAGACAGTAGTGGTCAAAAGGACTTATTCAAGCCAGAGGTCTGTGATTAGTGGTGTCCTGCAGGGATCTGTACTGGGACCCCTACTCTTCGTGATGTGTATAAATTAGTTGGGTGAAAATTTAGATGGGTGGGTTATTAAGTTTGCATATGAAATGAAGATTGGTGGTGTTGTGCGTCGTGTAGAAGACAGGTAAAGAATACAGCATAATCAGTTGTCGATGTGTGCAAAGAAACGGCAGATAACCCAGCCAGATATGAAGTGTTGCACCTTGTAGGTCAAATGTGAAGAGACGGAAGAGTGTTGATGAGCAGAAGGATCTTGAGGTCCAAATTCATAGCTCCCTGAAAGTGGCGACACAAGTTGATAGCCTGGTTAAATTCATATGGCATGCTTGCTTTTATTATTCAAGGCATTGAGTTCAGAAGTCAGAAAGTTATGTTGCAGCTTTACGTAAAGTTATATAAGGTCATATCTGTGGTATTGCATACATTTCTAGCCACACCACTGTAGGAATTGAGGCTTTGGAGAGGGTGCAGAAGACGTTTACCAGAATGTTGCCTGGATTACAGGGCATCTGCTATAACAAGAGGTTGGACAAATTTGAGCCATTTTCTCTGGAATGATGAAGGCTTAGGGGAGATCAAACGGAGGTTTTAAGATTATGAGAAGCATAGATAGAGTAGGCAAGTAATTTCAAAGAGTTGAAATGTCTAATACCAGAAGAAATGGATTCAAAGTGAGGAGGGTACTTTCAAAGGCAATGTCAGAGGAAAGTTTTAGCATAGAAAGTGCTGGGTGCCTGGAATGCACTGCCTGGGATGGTGGTGGAGAAGGGAACACTAGAGACTTTTAAATGACATTTAGATAGGCACATGAATATGGGGAATGGAAGGACCAGGACATTTTGTATACCAAAGAGATTAGGTTAGCTTGACATTTAATTACTAATTTATTTGGTTCATTTCAACATTGCGGGCTGAAGGATCTGTTCCTGTACTGTACTGTTCTATGTTCTATCATCTTGCAGCTCGTAACTTCATATCAAATGTGAGGATGGTCCTACCTCTAGCAATTCCTTAAGGTTGTTATAGCCGGGGGTGGTAGTGGGGATAAGCTCCCACTATCTATTAAATGTTCCCAATGGCGTGCGTCTAAAAATAGCTTCTGACAACCAAGTCCAGCTCCTGGTCCTCCCGTGTAGCTTAGCTACTAATCCCAATGGAATTGCTTCTACTGACAGGAGAAGAGGCAAAGGCACCTTAAAACCAGTCGCTTCAGGCAAGATGGGGCTCGTCAGCCATGGTCGGCAGCTCATCTGGAAGAAAGAAAACCATGATCTCAAACCTCTGTTGTCTTGCAGCTATACCCACTCATGAGGAAGGTTTTAGGAATAAACCCCAGGGGAAAATCTGGAGCTGGAGTCCATAAGACAGTCCTACATTGAGTTCAATGCTGACTGGCAACCCCTATGTTTGAAGGCAAAGGATCTTTTCTGCCTTTTCTTCTACTAATTACCTTAAATCCATACTCCTAACCTATCTTTTCAGTGAATTAGGTTCCTCCTGTTCATCCTGTCTGAGCCACTAGTAATTTTAGACGCCACATGTAAACCGCCCTTTCTGCTCCCAGAAAAAAACAACTCAGTCCAGTTAGTCTCTCCTCATAACTATAATTCTCCTGATCTGGCAACATTTTTGTAAAGTTTTCTATGTCCTGTCTAGTACTATCACATCCGTCCGGTAGTGTGTTGACCAGAGCTATAGCCTAACTAGTATTTTCTGCAATTTCTGCCTGACTTCCAAGTTACTATATTGTACATACTGGTTAACCATAGTATATGTGTTTTACCTCTTAGCTATTTTATCAACCAACCCTGCTACCTTCAGGAACATGTGTAAGTATAGGGGTACCTTCTGAGCCCAATGAATTGACCAGTGAGTGTATGTTCATGGTCTTCTGCTGCTGTAGCCCATCCACTTCAAAGTTTGACGTATTGTGTGTTCAGAGGTGCTCTTCTGCACTCAACTTGATGTAACATGTGGTTATTTGAGTTGCTGCAAACATCCTGTCAGCTTGAACCAGTCTGGCCATTCTCCTCTGACCTCTCTCATTTACAAGGTGTTTTCATCCACAGAACTGCCACTCACTAGATTTTTTTTCACACTAGTCTCTGTAAACTTTAGAAGAGGTAAAACTCTAACCTTTTACCTCTTCTCACCTGCCTATTACTTCACTCTGGGTCCTCTCCTCCTTCGCTTTCTCCTATGGTTCACTCTTCTTTCCTAACAGATTCCTTCTTTCCAGCCCTTGACTTTTCCCAGCCTCCTGGCTTCACCTATCAGCTTCTAGCTTGTCCTTCTTCCCCTCCCTCCAAACTTTTTATTCTGGCATTTCCCCCTCTTCCTTCTCAGTCCTGAAGGAGGGTCTAGGCCCAAAACGGTCCACAGATGCTGCCTGACCTGCTGAGTTCCTTCAGCATTTTGTGTGTGTAACTTTAGAGACTGTTGTGCATGAAAATCCCAGGAGATCAGCAGTTCCTGAGATACTCAACCCACCCCATCTGACACCAACAAACATTATATGGTCAAAGTTAACTTGATCACATTTCTTTCACATTCTAATGTTTGGTCTGAACAACCACTGAACCTTTTGCCCTTGTCTGCATTCCTTTACACATTGAGTTGCTGCCGTGGGATTGGCTAGTTAGATATTTGTATTAATGATTAGGTGTAGAGATGTACCTAGTCAAGTGGCCACTGGGTGTAAATGTGCATGTAATTAAATGTACAGTAGATGTTCAGGAATATGTGTAAACATAGAGGCAGATACATTGGGGGGGATTTAAGAAATCCCTAGGTAGGCACAAGGATGATAGAAAAATGGAAGGCTTTGTCAGAGGGAAGAGTTAGTTTGATCTTAGAGGAGGTTAAAAGGTCAGCAGAACATTGTGGGCTGAAGAGCTTGTACTGTATTGTAATGTTCTGTTCAATGTTCAGTGTGGAAATGTACTCCAAGGCCTCTGTTTTTTACATTGAGTGTCCATGGGACAATTGTGACGTTACTGGTAAGACCCGGTTCCTGAAGGTTGTTATATCTGGGAGTGGCAGTGGGGTTAAGTTCCCACCGCCAACTAAATGGCATGAATCTCAAATTGCCTCTGACAACCAAGTCCAGCTCCTGGCCTTACCATGTGGCTTAGCTACTAATCCCAACGGAACTGTTTCTATTGACAGGAGGAGGGGCAAAGGTGGATTACTGGCGCCTGAAAACCAGTCGTTGTGGGCAGATGAGGGTGAGCACCCGTGGTTGGCAGCTCATCTAGGAGAAGGAAAACTCTGATCTCAAACCTCTGCTGCCTTGCGGCTACGCCCACTCAAGGGGAAGGCTTCGTGAGTAAGCCCCAAGGAAAATTCCGGACCTCGAGTCCCTATGTCAGTCTGCCTTTCCTTCGGATTCATCAGCTGCGTGGAGAGGGGGAGCCTGCTACATTGGCACAGCTTGCTCTCTATATTGTACTGCCTTGACTTACGTATCATGTAGGAGCTCAGACACAACATCCATGCTTGATCCTGACTGGCCCTTTGGTAAGACCACTTCCCAATAGGGGTGGCAAAATGTATCCACTCTCATTTCTCCTTTTTGTAACTGAAGTATTTTGCCATCCCACAACTTGGTTTTATTTAATTGTTGCAATTTTAATCCTGTGCCAATTTCCTCCTACGATGCTCTGCCCACAACCTCTCCAGCCAGGCTTCTCGTCTCCTGTCCTGATGTCTCTCTCTCTCTCTCTCTCTCTCTCTCTCTCTCTCTGTCTTTGGCTCATTGTCAATTTTGTTCCTCTGGTAATGCTCCTGGGAAACGCCTGGGGTTATTTTGCTAAATAAATCTTGAGTGGCTGCTTTTGTTGGTGATGATTATCCCTCCACCACATTTCTGCAAAATGGTAATTAACTTCTTCACTGGAAAGGCTCTCAAATTGGTGATTTTGAGGTCGGAAATATAGCATATAGCATATTTCCCTTATAATATTGGGTCAAACTCAGACCTCTTCAGAATGAACAAAACTAACCACTTATTAAAAAGGGAGTCTGCATCGGAGAATAATATTTATCAATTTTGTTTAAGGCATCCTTAATGGTTGCCTTTATATTGGCAGTAGAACTGAGATAAAATGAGGAATGTTTGCTTCTCTGGGGATGTTGTAATATGCTCCACCATTTCTGATCTAAAAAGGGAGGGAAGTGTTGGGTAGGGCTTCCAAATTTGCTTTGTTGTGTTCCTCAAGATTCTATAATTCCACCTCACTTCAGTGCAATCCAGCTGGACACACCATAGAGTCATAACTTAAAGCTGAAGTACAAAGATTAAGCAACAGTGACTTGAGGTCATAATTAATTGGCACGCTTATCATATCATAGACAACACACACAGAATGTTGGAGGAACTCAGCAGGCCAGGCAGCACCAATGGAAAGGAATAATAAACAGTTGACATTCAGGGCTGAGACCCTTCACCAGGGCTGGGGGAAAAAAAGACACTTCTCATCTTTTTTTTTCCTCGTCCTGGTGAAGGGTCTCAGCTTGCAGCATCAACTGTTTATTCCTTTCCACAGATGCTGCCTGGCCTGCTGAGTTCCTCCTGCGCTTTGTGTGCGTTGCCCCAGATTTCTGGCATCTGTAGATTTGTGTTATCATATCAGAGTCATCGAGCACTACAGCACAGAACATCGATTTCCCCTTCTGGTAATTTTTTTTCCCCTACCACTTTTTTCTTGTTCTATTCTCCACTTTGGCCTCTTACCTCTTCTCCTCACCTGCCTATCACCTCCCCGTGGCACCCCTCCTTCTCCCGTTCCCCCCAGCTTTTTATTCTGGTGCCTTCCTCCTTCCTTTCCAGTCCTGAAGAAGGGCCCTGCTTCAAAATATTATTCATATTCAGAGATGCTACCTGACCTGTTGAGTCCCTCCAGCATTGTGTGTGTGTGTGTGTGTGTGTGTGTGTGTAAAAAACACAGAAACAGGCCCT
This sequence comes from Hypanus sabinus, assembly GCF_030144855.1. NCBI lineage: Eukaryota > Metazoa > Chordata > Chondrichthyes > Myliobatiformes > Dasyatidae > Hypanus > Hypanus sabinus. The sequence continues at coordinate 40,276,370 of NC_082733.1, read as the reverse complement.
TCAGTCCATCTAGTCTCTGCCAAATTGTTATTGTGCCTAGTCCCATTGACGGGTAGCTGGTCCATAGACCTCTATACTCCTTCCACCCGTGTACCTATCCGAACTTCACTGAAATGTTGCAATCAAACCCTCACCCACACTTCTACTGGCAGATGGTTCCACACCAGTTCCCCCCCGGGCATGATGAGCCATTAAGAGATTTACCAACACATCAGTCAATAGCTGGATTTCCAACGCTACTCCTGAAATTTAAGCACAAGAATACAATGCAGTACCTAGGGCCAGCCCTATTGAATGGACCGAATGGCCTAATCTACAAGATTCAAGGTTGTTCAGTACACTAATGTAAGGGTCAAGGAAATTATTGTTACTCCATATCTGATCCTGCGTAAAAAACACAGCATAAAGTCTAAGTGCCCACTCATCATAAACACAAGGTTGCTGGAAATCTTGCGCAACACACACAAAATGCTGGAAGAGCTCAGCAGATCAGGCAGCATCTATCATCATCATGTGCCATGGCGTGGGTGATCATGGTCTTATCTATGACCATGACTGTTCTTGGCAATTATCTTTACAGAAGTGGTTTGCCATTGCCTTCTTCTGGGCAGTGTCCTTTCGAGACGGGTGACCCCCCCCCCCCAGCCATTATCAATACTCTTCAGAGATGGTCTACCTGGCGTCAGTGGTCGCATAACCAGCACTTCTGATATACGGCCATCCACCGCCAGCTCGCCTGGTTTCATGTGACCCTGGTCGGGGTCCAAGCAGGGTGCTACACCTTGTCCGAGGGTGACCTGCAGGCGAGCGGAGGGAAGGGGTGCCTTACACCTCCTTTGGTTGAGTCGTATCTCCACCCCGCAGAATAAGCAGTTGTTGTTGCTGGCGAAGACCCTTTACTTGGCGCGTTCTGGAGCTTCCCTCATGTGGACATTTAACGACCGTTTGACATTATTTCAAAGGGAAGGTATCACCAGTCCGAAACGTACCGTGCAATCAGGATCGCCAACCAGATTTTTTCCTAGATCATGGTCTCGAAACTTTATTGTCTCTCTCACTACGCTTACTGAGTGACCCGCTGACTATGTCTCTTACTGTAAATACAGATTATTAATGCATTATCACATTCCCAAATCCTATATTACAAATTTTGTGGTTGATAGCTTGGGATGTCCAACGCATAAATCCAACGGGCTGGGCGGACCCCGGCGGAATGAAGCGGCGTGGCCGGGGATGGAACCTCGACGCTTAAGGCGGTTAGTGTGAGGTTGAAAACCCGAACCTCCGGTCCAACAGGAGGGAGAGGACAGCTCGGAATCCTGTTCAGCTGGCATTCTTTGTCGATCCTTCCTTTTGCTTTGCATCATTTTTTACTGCAAACATAAAAATTGCGGTCAACGCCACGGGAAGAGGGTTTGCAATAAGACCTCTGGTGCACGAAGAGTTAAGAAACTAGAAACCTTGTTTGCGCAACAATCAGTAAAGATCTGAGCCGCGCCAAAATGTCTAGACTACCACATGATTGCAGACAGCCAATGGCTGGGATGGAACCTAGGAGGCCCAGTGTGTTGTAAAGAGAGAGAGAGTGAGAGAGAAAATCCGCACAGTGCAGTGTAACTGTCCGTACAGGGTGCATGAACGGACCCACAAATTTCTACTCTGCTACTCTACTTGTGTCCATTTTTTTTAAAAAAAAACTTGGGATTATTGCATACATCTGTAACTAGCACGTTGCACCGGTGGTCTGCGGCGTGCATTACTTGGAAAGAATCGAAATTACTCCAAGATCTCGCTTGCAAATTATTTGGATCTATTACAGAGGAGGCAAAAAAGAGCATTTGAAGACTGCAGCTTGAACGAAGAGAAAGCGAGAGGTGTTTTGTTTCTGAGGGAGGGGAACGGGGCAGTGCATTGAACAAGGAATTGCAAATCTCACGGTGGAAAATCGTTAAATATAAATTTCTGCCCTTCGTGCATTGCGTTTGTGGATGTGATTGTTGGAATTTTTTTTTGCATTGGTTACTGTTGGAGTGTTTTTTTACTCCAGTACCCTTTGCACAGTGCCCTTTTACAGCCGAATGTTGCAGATTGGTAAACTGTGTAGGTGTAATCTGGTCCCGGAGCTGCCTGGCTGTGCTGGCGCACGGCTCTCTCCCCGGCTTGATGCCGTCTGATCTCCCTTTTTAAAAAATCCCCTTCCCTCTCTCCCCCTCCCACCCCCCTCCTCCAAAAGAAGGACGAGAGCGATAGAGGGGGGAAGAGGAAAAAAAAGGACAAGGTTGCAATCTGAAGCTGCGGGGTTATAAATTGCACTCCCCGGCTATCGCGATCATAATCGTCGCATGTTCAGATCTAAACGCTCGGGCCTTGTACGGCGACTTTGGCGAAGCCGGGTAACGGGGAGCAATGGGCAGGAGACGGAGGATTGGAGCGACCCGGCCGGATCGCTAAATGAGCTCAAGTCGGTGACGCACTCGCTGCTGAAGAGGCTGAAAGAGAAGCCCCTGGAGCTGCTGTCTCAGGCGGTGGAAAGCAGAGGGGGGCTGCACACCGCTTGCGTCCTGATGGCTAGGAACGAAGTTAGGGTCGGCAAGCAGACCCTGGCCCCCCAGCTGCTGCTCTGCAGACTTTTCAGGTGGCCCGACCTCAAGCAGCTCTTCGAACTCAAGAGGCTTTATCCCTGCGAGGCTTTTAACAGGAGTGCGGACCACGCTACTGTATGCTGCAACCCCTATCACTTCAGCCGGCTGTATGGCCCAGGTGAACTTCTTTTTTTCTCTTCACCCCCACCTCCCCTTCCAGTTTAAAATCCCCCTCGAGATCCATCGCCTTAATGTATTTGCATTCGTGTTGAGCTCCCCCGTTTTCAGCTGGCAGAGGGCCGTGTGTTGCTGGGTGCCTTGCACGCCACCGGGTTTCAGAACCTTCTTTTCCGACCATGTTTAAACAACCGCAAAACCCCCTCCGGGGTTACGAATGAAAGGCTCTCATCTGAACCCCAAGAACCGGGTTTGGGGAGGCCACGTGATCGCCTCGGTCGGTACCTGGGTGCTCAATATTTATTTTGCGCACATGGGTTTAATCTCAGATAGCCCGCCACGAATGTCACATTTTTTTGTAGAAACGATTCCGAGCCTAAAGTTCAGCATAAATTGAGGGTCAATACATTAAACCCCCCCCCCCCCGGAATAATTTATAAAATATGCCAACAGCCAATCTCAAGGTTTATTCAGGATTCAAGACTGTTTGTCATCTCCAGTACTCCAGGAGAACGGAATAATTGAACTCCCTTTTCCAAAGTTCACTCGTATCATTTTGTGGAACCTAAATTCGCACATTTTTGTTAAAACCAGGAATTGTGCAGCGTATTGGCAATGTGCGTTTAGAAATAGATTTAGCGTGAATCATTTAAATAGCAAAAATAAATGCAAATTTATCAAGTCGAAAGGCCTGGCTACTTTTCATTCATGAGAGCCGTAGCTTTCATTCATTAGGGGATGTATTTTTTCAAGCCATTTGTAAGTTGGTTGTCTGTCTCACTCATTCATAAGGTTTCGACAAATATATCCCAGACAGATAATGACAGGGCCGGCGAACAGGTGAAATCTGATGTCCTTGGGTCTAGATTAGTGGGGTTCTGGGAGGAGGGGGGAGAAGGATAAAGATATTTCTACGCTCGGCAATCTGATCACTCTAAAGTGATTGAAGTGAAACGGGGTGTGCGGCCCCAGGCGCTTTAATGCACTTTTTTGTGATTTTTTTTTCTTCTTCCTCACAAGCAACATTAAGACTGGAACCATGAAACTGTCAACAGCATGTCCCAATAAATAAATGTTTTTAAAAAAAAATGTCCCAGCAGACAGGATCTGGTGGGCTACCTAATTTAATCTGTGTCAGCGCCTCGTGAGGACTAGGCGTTGGGTTTGTGGATGTTTTCGCAGAGTTCAGTTTGTGTTTCAAACTTTTGCATATATGGCAAGTGATTTTATTTTGGATACCCCGGTATACAATAACCTGAATGAAATTTGATCTGATTTAAATACATTCGCATAGTTTAGTATTTAATTTCTGACATTGTCGTTGTTTGGGTCACAGTCATACTGAAGGAACTTTAGAACTCATCCCTTTAAATTTTAATTTGTCATATTACTGTTCACAATGCAAGTTTCCATAATTGTAATGAACTGACGGGTGCTCTGCAATTCTGGAGGACATAAGGGTTTGGAATAACTGGGTTTTATGGGTAGTAGTATACCACCTAATCTGAGTTTTGCCTCTTCCCTATTGTACCTTTATGGAATGCCAGACTCCATAGCTGACAGAAGGCATGTAGGGGTGGGGGGAGGGGACACAAATTTTAAAAAAAAGTGTGTGTCTCACCTTGATACACACCTTGGAATACTAGTTGGCCTACTGATGTTACTGGGAAAATTCATGGTGAGAATTTATTCTAAAAATCACGAGTATGCTACATTTTGGCCCAATATAAAAGAACCTGTGTCTCCTTTTATATATTAAAAAAACTGCCTTGTCTCGAGTTCCGTTGAGTTTTTACAAATGGCTGAGTTACTGGTGCGTGACGCGACAACTTTATAATGTCACCGATGCAAGGTATCTGTCAGCCTTGCCCCGCATTTTTTTTAAATGGGGGGGAAATCGATCATTTGGATAGCAGGTTTCGCTTTGCTTTCTCCCGAGATCCGGTTGGAGAGAGATTGTTGATCTCTCGCAGTTCGGGAGGACTGGCGAGTCCCCTTCACCTGGCCGCGCCCTTTCACGTGGTGCTCTCAGAAACTCCCTTTCCTGGATCACCCGATTCTGCCAAAACGGTTTGTTTGAAACTCCCAATTGGACGGAGGGCTCCAAAATTCCAGCGAACGTGACTGAAAGATTTTCTCTCTCTCTCTCTCTTTGTGGGAGGAGATTAGATCTGGAATCATCCCTTTGAAATGAGATCGATTTCAACTCGTTTTTTTCTCTCCTCCCCCCCCCCCCAAGAAGTTCGAAAGCTATTTAGGTGAAGGAGTGGCGGTAATATGCAGTTTGCATATGCCTGGCGCCAGCCTGGCTCCGCGTTCATCTGACGACTGAATCTGGGCAATTACTGCATGCTCACTCTCTCCACATTTAAACCTTCACCTAGACGCAGGCAGGATTATTACCCCTCTCTCTTTACTTTTTTTTCTTTCTGTTAATTCCCATGTCCTCATTTTCAGATTCTCCACCTCCTCCTTACTCCAGATTCTCTCCGAACGACGAGGAAAAGCCATTGGGTACGTTTGTGTTTATAAAATTATAACTTTGTGGAAAGTCGATGTGGTTGTTACACTGAAGCCAGTATCACTGCAGGAATATGCGACTCTAATGAGTAATGCGATGTGTCTCTAGCAAAATATTTTAAATATTTTGTATGAAGTTAAGGATTTGTCAATGGGCACCTGCCGTATCAGAATTTGGGAAGGTTGTTGGGATTTACAAAGATTTTGTACATGTTTGTTTTTATAACAAGGGTTTTGTTATAGCAGTGATTTTTCTTGGAAGGATTTTAACTGGAATTAAGCTATGCCCTGCTCAGTTGAACTGGCCCTTTACTCTGACTGAGGGGAAGCCTGTGCCTATCTGGAGAACTCTGAGTGCGTTTGGTGGTTGCCAAACATCAAAACTGCAGCGAGGCTGGTCGTGGTTACCACAGTGTACTGAGCACTCAGCCTAGCTTCATTTTGGCCTAGATTAAACTTTTCTTCTGTTCCATAGTGAAAGCATTCCCCAGTTTGAATGATGTTTAGAATAAATAGTTTGTGTGAAGAAAAGAACTTTTAACAGTCATTTAATAAAACATACAGAAGTACTGCTCATAATACAGGGACATTTCCCCTGATGTATTCAGATGTCAATGAATTGGATGAGTGAGGGACTTTCAGGGTTGCCCAGCCTGGGGCCCCACAGACCTCTCTGGTACTGGTAGGAGTCCATGGAATTAAAAAATAGGGAACTCCTTGTTGGAACAGTACAGCACAATACAGGTCCTTTGGCCCACAATCTTGTGCCGTCCCTTTAAGATCAAGCTAACTCTTCTCTCTCTCTTGCCCTTCACTTTACAACATACAAACAGCACAGGCCCTTCAGGCCACAATATTGTGCCATCCTATTAACTTACTCCAAGATGAATTTACCCCCTCGCTCTCACATAGCACCCCATTTTTGCTATCATCCACGTGCCTATCTAAGAGTTTTTTTAAATGTCCCTGATGTATCTTTCTGGCAGTGCACTCTGTGCATACAGCACTCTCTGTTTATAAAAAAATATATAAAATCCCCTCCTTAAACTCTCCAATCACCTTAAAATTCTGACCCCCTCATATTAGCCATTTCTGCCCTGGGAAGAAGCATTTGGCTGGCCTCTTGACAGCCTGTGCACACTTCTGTACAGTCACCTCCCATCCTCCTTCAGTCCTATCTCATTCAACCTGGTCTCGGAAGACTTTGTTTCTTTCACTAGAAGCTTTGTAGATTTCTCCGCCTACCAATAACATCTAAAACCTTGTGAATATTATGTGATGTATGTCCAGTGGCCGGGTGGAGATTCAACCCTACCAACGGAGACGTAAGGTGCTCCTTCCCTCCACTAGCCTGCAGGTCACCCTTGGGCAAGGTGTAGCGCCTGCTTAGCAACCCCTCCCCTCCCCTTTCAGGGCCATGTAAAACCATGGGAGCAGGTGGTGGATGGTCGTACGAGCAGCTGGTGCACATCAGTCCTGGTTGTGCGACCACTGACGCCAGGCAGACAGTCTCCGAAGAGGCTGGGGGTCACCCGTCCTGTGCAGACACTGGCCAGAAGAAGGCAGTGATGATGAATGTACGGGCCCTCTGAAGTTGTAATATGGTTGAGTACACCAGTTTCTCTGCAACGTTGTGGGCTTGAAGAACGGTAGTATTGCAAAGATTTGCCCTTTACAATCTAACAGACACTTTAACTGGTGCACCCATAAAATCCTGTGATTCTTATTTCCTCAGAATGTACAGTGTCCTACACTGAAACGGAAGCCACCAATTCCCCAAACATCACACCTGGAGATTTCTCAGGTAAGCTGTCTTCTATTTTGTCAATGGACTGTGCAAATTGTTGGAAAACCTGCATTAGATTAGTACTGTCAGTGATATAGTAAGTATAGTGCACAGTTTTATGTTTAAGTGGTTTGGTAATTCCTTCTGAGAATATTCATGAGGTTTTTACCTGATGGGCGATGGACTGATTGCTTTTGAACATCCAGTGCCAGTCTGGTTTGATGCTGCATGGAGTCACTTGAATCCTCCTCGTGTTGTGTTACTTTGTGGTGAATTCTCTGTTTTGTGCTTGAAGGACTGGTTGCATTGGAGTGCCTTGTCCACATGAAATGTCTGTGGTTGTGCGTTAACCCAGTGCACCAGAGTGTACTGCTGTCATTCTGGGCTGGTTTGCGTGCCGGAGGCTGGATTGTACCAGTACTCCGAGGTGGCAGAGATGTGACACTTGTAGGCCGTGCCTTCCAGAAGTGTTCCAATGGAAAGGGCAGGCTGTGAGTTGACTGCTTGGGGTATCTTGGATTTGGCCACAGAGTGAACAGCTAGTCACTTGCTGAAGGAATTCTTTTCTGCCCAAAATCGGAGTGCTGTGTTGTGTTTTACATTAATTAATGTGAGAGGGAGGAGTTTAAGCATTAACTAGTTTTTTTGATAACTTCCCTGCTAACTCTGAGAGGATGTAACAGAGTGGAGGGGTAACTTCTTTCTGGGACCCACAGTAACAACAACTTCACTCACCCCAACATTGAACTGTTCCCACAACCGCTGGACTTACTTACCATCTCATGTTCTCCATATTAATTGCTTTTTTTTTTCTCTTGGTATTTGAACAATTTGTTTTTTGCACATAGATTGTTTGTCTTGTGTGTGGCTTTTTCTTTATTTTATTGTTTTTTTTGTATTTGTTGAGAATGCCTGCAAGAAAATGAATCACAGGGTTGTATATGGTGACATGTGTATGTATTTTGATAATAAAGAGAAGTGTGAGATAGCTAGGTTAAAAGATCAGCACAACATTGTGGACCAAAGGGCTTGTAGTATAGTGTTCTATGTTGAGATTCATCGTAGGAGTCCCATTCCTTGATTGACTAAATCAGATTCTACATGCTGTAAGATGGAGTTAAGATCTCAGATTGTTGACCGTTTCAAGTATTTTGCTTTGGTGCCTCAGTTAAACTGGCAGTCAAGTATTTTGCTGTTCTGCGTTCACATAATTAGAAATAACCTATTTTCTAGTGGTGAGGAAGTATTTCTTCAAAGAATGTATATAGTTATTTATTTGGTGGAAAAGTGGCAAACTGTGGAACGTTGAGGATAGAGCCTCTGCTTTCGTGAAATCTGGGTGTTCTCGTAATGAAACCCAAAGTTAGCGTGCTATTACAACAATTAACTAGGAAGGAGAATGGAATGTTGGTCTTCATTTCAAAGGGCATGGAACAAGAGAAGCTAACGTCTTCGCTTGGTGTGGTGAGAGCATGGATCGAGCTGCCAGCGGAACTGGGGGATGTGGGCTCGATTTCTTCATTTAAGACAAGTTTGGATAAGTACGTGGATGGGATGGGTGTGGAGGGCTTTGGTCCAGGTGCAGGTCAGTGGGACTAGGCAGAATAACAGTTTAGCCGAAGGATCTGTTCCTGTACTGTAGTGCTTTTTAACTCTTGTTCGATCTGTGCAGGACTTTGGACAACTGGAGGAACTATGTGTAGTTCTGGTCACTTTACTAGAGGAGGGATATACTTGCCAGTCCAGCAAACGTTCAGTTGAGATTGTTACATAAAGAAGGATTAGTCCTTTGCACTGCAGATTATTTGAGAGGTGATATGAGTGAAGCACATTAATGTTCTGTGGAAGCACAGTATGGTTGCAGTAAGGATATTCCAGATCTAGGGGGTGCAATGTCACGCTAAAAGGCCATTGGTGGGATGGAAAGGAGGAGGGAGTGCTCCTTTTAAGACCACAACAGCTGGATTTCTCCTCCTCAGTGGCCAAATGTTTTAATTGAACTACCTAATCCCACTCCCAGATATCAGTTCATGGCCTCTACTGCCATGAAGAGACCACTTTCAGGTTGAAGAAAGCACCATCTGGGTACTATCTAACATGGTGGTATGACCCTGAGTTCTTTAACTTACAGCAATTCCATCCCCTTCCCTCTGGCTCCCCTCTTACCTCGCCTCTTCCTGTGCTCCTCTTTCTCTTTCACCCACAGGGGCAGTCTCCTTCTCCAGCCTTTTACGTTTTCCACCAACCACCTCCCAGCTTATTACTTCATCACCCTTCCCCACCCACCCTGGTCTCACCTTCTAGCTTGTCCTCCTTCCAATCTTTCCTCCATCCTTTCGAGTCCTGAAGAAGGGCCTCAGCCTGAAATGTGGACTCTTTATTCCTTTCCTGCTGCCTGACCTGCTGAATTCCTCCAGTATTTTGTGTGTGTAATTCTCCACCCAGAGAGCTGAAGAGGCTGAATTATTGAGTATGCAGAGAGAGAGAGAGAGAGAGAGACCTTTGGTCCGTGGGTCAACTATTACAGAGACCAGCTGGCACTAAGATTAGATCAGCTGTGATCTGACTGAGTGGAAGAGATCCTGATTGGTCTACTCTGGTTCCTATCCGCTGTGTTTTATTTGCTCAGTGGTTGGAGTCATGCTACCCCTGGGCTTAAACGCTGGAATAAAATCTTTGCCAAGGTGTCTCCTTCAAGATTACAGTGGAGTGTAGTGACTGCTGCTGGAAGATGTGTGCGGACTTGTGGCTGGACGTCAGACAAGCGGCTTGCCTGGCCGTGACGCCCTCCCAGTGAATTGCTGCCAAACCCCAACGGAAAACAGTCACTTGGCTGAGCTTGCAGTCGGACCTCTGGTGCCATTGGGACCATCAAGTGGCCTGACCTGGCACACTCGGTGAACAGGGAGGGTGGGGGCTGCGTGTGTGGCTCTGTGTCCTATGCGATCGACACAATCTCCCACACTTGGTGTCGCCACGCATCAACAGTTCGAACTTAGGTGGCACCCCTGACACAGCAGACGTGTTTGGCACAGAGCCAAATGGTGATATTGGGATGGCAGCCAGTAGCTGTGCCCCTTCAGTAAATGAACGGAGAGTGAGGTGGGGAGGGTGGTTCCAAGGAGGGTACAGCCTTGATGGCACAGTCGCCATTGGTGAGTGCCATCATTACAAGTACACAAGTAAGGTTTTGATAGAATTGCTCGATAAAGAAGACACATCCACTGCACTGTGTCATGGAACACTACAACTCTGAAACAGGCATTTCGGCCCATCTAGTCCATGCCAAACTATTAATCTGCTAGGTCCCATTGACCTGCAGCCCTCCGTGCCTCTCACATACATTCTTCTCTTAAATGCTACAATCGAACTGGCATCCACTACCTCAGCTCATTTCATTCACACTCACACCCCCCCCCAGAGTGAAGAAGATCCCCCCTAGGATATCCCCCCTAGATATTCCCCTTCGAATATTTCACCTTCCACCCTTTAACTAATGACCTCTAGTTCTAGTCATATCGAACTTCATTTGCCCTATCTATGCCCCTCACGATCTTGTATACCACTATCAAATCTACCCAGGGATTAAATTCCTAACCTACTCAGCCTCTCGCTATAATTCAGGTCCTTAGATCCCGGCAACGTCCTTGTGCTTTTTCAATCTTATTGATTCCTTTCCTGTGGATTCTCTTTCCAGAAGCCTCTGATTAGTTCTATTAAATATTTTCATTCCATGTTTAAAAGTATCTGTTAAGCTCCTCCAGCTGTGCTGTTTGCTGCTCTTTTAAAACAAACCTTGCAGATTTCTCAGTTCTAAGCATGTTGTTATTGGTCTTTGCTTTGGTCACCTGGATCCCAGCTCTGGAATCCTCTCCTGTGCTGTAGTGCTCTATAACTTTATAAGATGAAACATTTAAGGCAAGGGTCTCTGGCCTGGGGTCCACAGACCCCTTGGTTAATGATAGAGGTCCATTGCATTAAAAAAAAGGTTGGGAACCCCTGGTTTAAGGGGATCCAGAGAGGAAAGAGTCTTCACTTGGTGGTATGAGTGTGAAATGAGCTGACAGCAGAAGTGGTGGATGTGGGTTTGATTTCAATATTTAAGAGAAGTTTGGGTAAGTACTTGGATGGTAGGGGTATGGAGGGCTATGGTCCAGGTGCAGGTTGATGGGACTCGGCAGAACATTAGTTTGGCACGAACTAGATGGCCCAATGGGCTTATTTTTGTACTATAGTGGTCTGTGACTCCTTAAACCTCTTCACTTACTTCCCGCCGGCCTTAAAATCAAAAGCTTTGACCTAACCGTTGGTCAAATGTCTTTGCTCTCCTCAATATCAGATTTTGCCCAATAACCGCTATTATCATCATATCTGAAAATGAGACAGTGAAGATTGTACAGTAGACAGTGATCCACAGCTAGTTGTGCACCCCACTGTGGTGAGAAACGCACAGTGTACTTGTACCCTAGAGGATGGGTTCCCAACCTGGGGTCCAAAGACCCCCTCAGCTGAAGGTACGGGTCTGTCCTGGAGGAGTGATCATCAGATGGTCATTGAGTGTGCAGCATATAAACAGGCCCTTCAGCCCATCTTGTCGATGCTGAGCAAGGTGCCTTTGTGAGCTAGTTCGATTTGCCACTCGTCCCGTCTAGCTTCTCAAACTGACATGAGGGCTAGGCGGTAAATGCACACCGGCCTCAGCTGTAACGTTTGTTAAGGGGACTGATCCGTTCCCAACCCAGTGAGCATCTTTTTTAGTTTCATTAACCACATACAGATGTAACCGCTTGCTTTGAAATAAATTACCGAGGGTGCCTGCCAGTGAGTTTTGGTATTGGGACAGGAGTCAGCCAATTCAGCAAATGCTAATAAAATATCTGTTTTCCCAATTCATTCCTTGATCTTTTAGCCAAGTTTAGTTATAAACCTTTGCAGAGGGAGAGGTGCAAAGAAGGACGGAATCCTTTTGGAGCTGGCCATAATTCGAATCACTTTCTATTTGCAATTATATTGCAGCTGAAAAACACTTAACCTTTTCTTATTGTTTGCTGTTTTGAACCCGAGTCTTTTTTTTTACTTAGACTACCCAGGCCATGTAGAATTTATTACATTTCACAGACTGAGAAATAGCATGTGACTTGTTATCTGTTATGATCTTAAGAGAAAATTTGGGAGGTTTTCCGTAATGGAAATGTTTAACAAAAACAATGTACCGATTAAAATGGAGTGCAGGCTCCATGAAATCGGATACTTGTCTCCCAACCGTGCAAGTTTGGATGCTGAACTACTAACAGTAAGATTGATGCTTTTCCAACAGACAGACCTAGTTTGAGTTTTCAAAATGACCCTTTCTCTGCATTGAGGGAAGGGCTCAGTTTAACTCTTTGTGGGAAGCTAGTGACAGCTTGTATACACACACAGATTGCTGGAGGGACTCAGCAGGCCAGGCAGCATCTACGGAAAAGAAGTTCAGTTAATATTTCGGGCTGTTTGTGACAGCTTGTACATAGTTGTTATAGAGTCATAAAGCACGATAGCACAGAAACAGGCCCATTGGCCTATCTAATCCATGCTAAACTCTTATTCCGCCTAGACCCATCAGCCCCCACCAGACCATAGCCCTTCATACCACTTCCATCTATGTACTTATCCGAACTTTTCTTAAATGTTGCAATTAAACCCACCAGCAGCTTATTCCACACTTGTGCCGCTCTCTGAGTGAAGAAGTTCCCCCTCAGTTTCACCTTAAATATTTCACCTGCTACCCTTAACCCAGGACCTCAATTTCTATTAACACCCGGCCTCAGTGGAGAAAGCCTGCTTGCATTTACCATATCTATACCCCTCATAATTTTGAATACCTGTATCAAATCTCTTCCCTTTCTCCTACACTGCCAGGAACGAAGTCCTAACCATTTCAACCTCTCCCTATAACTCAGGTCCTTGAATTCTAGTAATATACTTGTAAATTTTCTCAGCACTCTTTTAATCTTATTGACATCTTTCCTGTACATAGGTGACTAGATGCACACAATACTCCAAATAAAGGGTCACCAACATCTTGTACAACATCAACATAACATCCCACTGTTCTCTCATTCATAAACACAGGAGATTCTGTTTGCTCCTGTCTGTTTTTCTTTGCAGCCCTGTTTGTCCACCCCTTGCCACTGACCGCCACCACCCAGAGTCTCCAGATGAATCGTGGTATTTCATGAAGCTGCCATCCTGTACTCCAATGTAAATTTTCATAGGCGTTTACACTCTGCATTTGAAATTCTGTTTGCTCAGCTGAGGTTTACAGGGCTGGGGAAAGTTATGAGTTAACGTCAGATTTGGATTTGTGAAATGCGTCGTTTGTGTTAACGACCAACACACCCAAGGTTGTGCTGAGGGAAGCCCACAAGTGTCGCCACACATTTTGGTGCCAACATTGCAAGCCCACCATTAGCAGCACAGCAAGCCCTTTTCCTGCCCCTCAAGTTTTTAGAAGCATTGAGTATTTTGTTGGGTGGTTTCTGCGCCGTGTCCAGTTGCTGAAGGCGGCTTGCTGCAACATTGCACACCCAAAGCCTTCTGATTCCAAGTACTCTTCCATAATGCAGTAAAATCTATCTGTTTTCATCAGAGTTTTTCACTGGGAGGTGTACCCTGGGATTTAGCACCTGCACACGCAGGTTGGGATTTTCCATGAGGGAATACTGCCTAGGCAGCTCCTCCAACCAGTGATTACCTTCTTTCCTTTCAGATTCACTCTGGTACAGAGCAGCGCGTTGTGCAACTGGCCATCGCAGGATGATTTCTCTTCCCCCTCCCTCCTCCTCACTCTTCCCATTCTCCATTCTAGTTCCTCTCTCACCGCTTCTCACCTGCTTATCACCTCCCTCTGGGTCCCCTCCTCTTCCCCTTTCTGCCATGGTCTACCCTCTTCTCCTGTCAGATTCCACCTCTTCAGCCTATTGCCTTTTCCACCTATCATCTCCCAGCTTCCTATTTCAAAGCCACAGTTCAGATTTGTTTATAGGAAATGCAGTGAAATGCGTCACATGCTTTGGCATCCATCACACCTGAGAGTGTGCTGGGGGCTGTCTGCAAGTGTCACCATACGTTCCGGTGCCGAACTGGCATGCCCACAATTCTCAGCAGAACAACCCTGAACACAACAAGCAAAAACAAGCCCCATTTCTCCCTCTCCCCGTTCATTCCCCCCCACCCAAATACTTTTCCCCTCACTTATCACCTTAATCCAGCTTCTTCGCCCACCCCCCAATTCTTATTCTGCTTTCTTCCCCCTTCCTTTCTAATCCTGATGAATAGTCTCAGCCCAAGACTGTTCATTTCTCTCCATGACCTGCTGAGTTCCTCCAGCATTTCATATGCATTACTCTGGATTTTCAGCATCTGCAGAACCTGTAGTTTTTGTGGAGTGGGATGGGGGAAAGAGGAGGGCAGCAGACTGGGTGGCTTTCCAGCACTGACATGGTTAATTGACTCTTGTCATTGGAATCTGATTCGGGATCTATCGGGCCAGAGTGTTAGTCAGGATATCATTGTGCGTTTAGAAATCTGATGGTGGGTCCTGTACCTTCTCACTAATGGCACGAGTACTTGTAAATTTAAAAGAAAATAATTAGTATGTTCAATTATAGAAACAAAACTCTGATCAGTGTAGGAATGAAAATTTAAAAAAACACAAAATCTGAAGACCTGAATTAGTGTAGGGATGTCCCAAAAGGGCAAACACAAACAAAAGAGCTTGTTTACCTCATTTTGGGTACTTCAGATTGTGCTGTGTTTCACAGAAATGGCAAACAATCCTTGATTCCACTTCCTGGGGCCTCTTCCACCACCCCTTTCAATTACAGCCTCCTAAATCTTGCCCTTTTTCCTTGCTCCTGTTCCTTACTGCATCAGCCCCAGGCATCCATCTATCCATCCATCTCTTTATTCTCACATACCCTCTCCCCCTCTCTCCAGCATTTTCTCTCTTTCTCTCACCTCTCCTCCCTATTCCCTCCATCTCTCTCTTCTTGCCCCCTCCTCTGTCTCTCTTTTCTCACGCCCTGTCTGATTTCTGTCAACACCCTCTCTCTGTCTCTCTTTATCCTCTCGCCCTCATTCTCGATAGATACTATCAGAGCTGTGAGTTGCGTGTAGACTGGGATCTGGGGCGCGTGGGTTACTACGCGATGTTATCAGCACAGGCCTTTTGACTCTTCGCCCATGGCATGCTTCAAAGACGAAGCTTCAGTTTGTGCTGTGATTTACGTGACCACTTCAGCTAATTCATCATAGTAACCTTTGTGAGGCACACCAGCAAGCTGGAGCCAGTTAGGTTAATAGTTGTTGAATTCATTCATGAAAACCATTTTTACAAAGATTACATCTCCAAGTGTTTTTTTTTTAATCATCCTTTGAGTTCCTGAACTGGTTTGCAAGCTTTTTCTTTTAGTTAGTGAATTCTTTAACAGCCTCCAATCAAATACTTCCCCTAAAGAGACCAGCCCTTCCTGAATCCCATTGGTAAACTTTCATGTATACACTGAAAAATCTGTTCCCATGTGGATGCAATCTGGTGACGGTGCTAAATCACCACATATTCACATTCTCATAAATGCACTTTTCTAATATTTTGTTTATGTATTATCCTTACACCATGGCCTCCCAACCCCTCAGTTCCCCTGCTTGGAGGCACCAACACTTTCTGGATTGAGAACATTAGCGATCTTGCTCTATTTCTTTATCAGAGTCTTTGTGTTGGTGTATTAATGAATATTGGGCTAATTCAGGGGCTCCCAATCCTTCTTGTGCCATGGAATTCTGCCATGAGCCAACGAGTCCATGGACCCCAGGTTGGGAACGCCAAGTTTAATCCTTCCCTTCCTCAGATCCTCCTGTGATTTTATTTCATCCTGTCTTAAATGACCCTATGTATCTGCCTCTAACATCACCCCTCACAGTGCATTCCATACACCTACCACTCTTAAGTTCAATAAAAACTACCTCTGATATTCCCCCCCCCCCCCCACCATTTTACTTTTCTTCAACAACCTTAATATTATGTTCCTAGTATAAGCCAGTTCCATCCTTGGAAAGACTGTCTGGCTATCCAATTGATCCATTCCTGTTGTACACTTCTATCAAATCACCTGTCATCCTCTTTCGCTCCAAAAGAGAAAAGCCCCAGCTTGCTCAACCTTACCTCATAAGACAGTTTCTCTAATCCATTCCTGGTAAATCTCCAATGCATCCTTTCGAAAACTTCCCCATCCTTCCTGTGAGGCCTGCACAGCTAAGCTCAGTATTCCTAGTGTGGTCTAACTAGAGTTTTATAATGCTGCAATTTTGTCTCGTAGTTCTTGAACAGCAGCCACACGGTAGCGTAGTGCAGTTAACAGCACGGGGCGCTGGATTTCAATTCCAGTGTCCTCTGTAAGGAGACACTGTACGTCCTCCCCATGAACTGCATATGTTTTCTCCAGGCCTTCTGCTTTCCTCTTAAGGATACACATGGTAGGTTAATTGTCTCGTGATTAGGGTGGGGGTGAATTGGGGTTGTTGAGGGTTGCTGGGCAGTGTGGGTCCAGAAAGGCTGATTCCACACTTCATCTCCAAATAAAATGAATAAATTCAGTCTTCCGATTGATGAAGACCAAAAACACCATACACCTTAACAGCACTATCAACGGATCTACAGATGTGAACCCCATGGTCCCTCTGCCCCTCCAGGTTGCCAAGAATCCTGCCGTTAACCCTGTGATCTGCCTTCAGGTTGGATTTTCAAAAGTGAATCACTTCACGGCTTTCCAGAATGAACTCTTAATCTGCCACCCCTCAGCCCAGCTCTGCATGAAGCAAGCCCTTTCAGTGCTGTAGGTCTTTGGCTGGCCCATGTGTAGCCATGCGGGTTGTCTTGAGTTCATAGGCTATGTTGCTGAGGCGCCTGGTCACGGTGCCCAGAGGAATCTTGTCCAGATCATTTAATGAGCTCAGCAAAGTAAAGCTAGGATGTACAAATGTTGAAGAAGAGCAGACTCACCTGGACTGCTCTTGGGAAGCACTATCTGTCTTCTCAGTGGCCCAAATGAACTCCCAGTGAACAAGGCACTTTTTAATGACACACAAAGTGCTGGAGGAACTTGGCAGGCCATGCAGCATTGGTGGAAAAGAGTAAACAGTCGATGTTTTGGGCTGAGACCCTTCATCAAGACTGGAAAGGATGAGGTCAGAGTGAGAAGGTGGGTGGAGGGGAGGATGAAGTACAAGGTGGTAGGGGATAGGTGTAACCAGGAGAGGGGAATGGGGTGAAATAAAGAGCTGGGAAGTTGATTGGTGAAAGGGATACAGGGCTGGAGAAGGGAGAATCTGATGGGAGAGGACAGAAAACCATGGAAGAAAGAAGGGGGAGGAGCACCAGAGGGAGGTCATGGCCAGGTAAGGAGATAAGGTGAGAGAGGGGAATGGTGGGGAGAGGTACAGACATTACCGGAAGCTTGAGAAATCGATGTTCATGCCATCAAGTTGGAGGCTACCCAGACGGAATACAAGGGGTTGCTCCTCCAACCGAAGTGTGGTCTCCATGGCACTATAGGAGGCCATGGACTCTCATAGGGGAATGGAAAGTAGAATTGAAATGGGTGGCCACTGGGATCTTTCTCTGGCAGATCATGTATTTTAATGAAAGGATGTATTCTACGTATAGTGTGAAACCCATTCCTTTGCTTGCCAGTGTCTCTCTGTCCTCCTTTCTTTAATATTCAATTTAATCCAACTCTCTACCCCAGCTGCCGATAAAATAAATTATTTTTTGATTTAGTGTCAGATTGTGTTCAATGCTCCTCAGAGGTGAACTGGGATGTTTGAGCACAGGCATTGATAATTCAATTCCCATTGCTGTCTGTAAGGAATTTGTATGTTGTCCTGTGACTGCCTGGATTTCCTCCAGGTGCATGTTCCAAAGACATGCGGGTCAGGATTAGTGAATTGTGGGCGTGCTACATCGGCACTGGGACCTGGCGACAAACTTGCAGGCTGCCCAGCACAATCCTCGCTGATTTGACTTAGTGCAGAATGATGCATTTCATTGGTGTGGTGTTGGATAACGGTTTAATGGGGTGGCATGGTAGTGTTCCAGTGCCAATTTTGTAAGGAGTTTGTACCCTGTGGCTGTGTGGGTTTCTCTGGGTGCTCCGGTTTCCTCCCACATTATGTATATGAGCTAGGGTGACAAAGACTGTTATACCCAAGACTTGCACGGTACTATACATGAATTAATACAATTTTTTTCCAACTTAGCTATTATTTACATAATATATAATTACAATGCCCCAGTTGAATAGCAAACATGGGTGTGATGAATTAAAGGAAAGAATTACTGTACTGTCTAAAAGTCTTATTTTATCATCACTCTCATAGGTCATAAATTTTTTTTGAGGCAGCAGTACAGTGCAAGATATAAAATTAATACAGTTACACCTAACAGCATGAGCACCACTTGACAGCATTGGAGGTGACAGATCATGCAAGGCTTTCTCCTTTGTCCATGTGCCCTTCTCTAATAGGAAGAGTGAACCCGAATTGTTTCAAAAGTTGATCCAGTAAAGTAGGAATAAACAGAGCCAATTTAAAGGAGACTATGTTTAAGGCAATTACCAAAAAGAATCCTTTACTTGAAAGAATATTGGTTTATTTATTACTTGTTTTATTTAGAGTTGCAGTGTGAGACAGATCTTCCTGCCATAACCAGCAACCCCCGATTTAACCCTAGCCTAATCGCTGGACAGTTTACAATGACCAATTAACCTGCTGACCGGTACGTCTTTGGGCTGTGGGAAGAAACCCACGCGCTCGGGAAAGACGTACAAACTTCTTCCAGATACCATTGGCTCTGAACTCCAAACTTCAGCAGCCTGAGCTAAAATGAAATTGCGCCAACCGCTCTGTTACCATGGCACCCGAGCGTCCAAGTGGCCACTCTTAATGATCATCCAGAAACCCTTGTTGGGAATCCCACACAGGCAGCACTCCATCCAGCATCAGGTGCTTTATTCAGGTGGATAAATATTGCCCTATTATCACAATCGGGTAGCAGTCAGCGTGATGCTATTATGGCTCAGGGCGTCGGAGTTCAATACTGTCATCTGTGAGGAGTAGGCCGTTTAACTGGTTCCATGTAGACTAGATGGGCTGAAGGGCCTGTTCCTGAGCTGTACTTTTCTATGACTCCAAGTCTATGCCTCGCCACCCTCGGAATGCACGGATTTTCACCGCTTTCCTCTCAACTGTCCAAAGACGTACCAGTGGCTAGCTCAAATGGTCATTGTAAATTGTTCCGTGATTAGGGCGACAGCTGGGGTAATGCGGCAGGAAGGGCCTGCTCCACACTGTACCTTTAATAAGATGTGCCCAGATACAGTGAAGAGCTTGTGTATTCCATTAATACAGATCAGATCATTGCTCAGTGCACTGACCTAGAATCGGGTAAACCAGTAACAATGCAGAATAAAGTGTAAAAGATAACAGAACAGGTAAACGATAAAGTGCCAGATCATAATGAGGTAGATTGCGAGGCAAAGAGACCAATTGATTGTATAAGTGGTCCGAAAAGTCTGATTACAGTGCGGTAGAAACTATCCTTGGGGTAGAAGTTGAACGAGCTTTCAGGCTTTTGTATCTTCTGCCTGAGGGGAGAAAAGTGAATGTCTGGGGAGGATAAATAAGAAATGTTTGAAATAATTTGCCAGGATATTTGGAAGAATGTTGCTTTTGGAATTTTCCAAACTGTTAAAGGATCAAGAATCAACTTTATTCACCATATATTTTGCATATATGAGGAATTTGCTGTGGTATGTTGGCATGACATATGACAAAAAGTAACATTCAACAATTATAAAGAATTGTATAAAATAAAAGTTAGCAGCGTTGATAGGGAATAAAATGTGCATAAATACCACCATGTATTTATAATGTAAACTTTGTTATAAACAGTGATTTTAAAATGTTTATAGTGCAATGACTGATGTTTTAAGTAGAGGAGGTGGGGGGGGGGGTGGTTGCGGCTAGCTAGAATGGATGGTCAGATTAATTGCCTGGGGGAAAGACCTTGATAACATGGTTTTTGTTTTAATAGCCCTATAGCAGTGTCCAGAGAGACTTTTTGTAAAGTACAGTTTGCTGGGTGGGTATCCCTGCCCACTTCTTTGTCCTGGACACACAGAACACTGGAGGTGATGAGAGACTGCAGTCTGCCATCCTGACTGTCCTAAATATGGGGCATTTTATGCTGGTGGGTTAGCAGAGCTTGAGTGGGCTGAATGGACTGGTCTCCCCGCCAATAACATTCTGTGTGCTTCAAGTTCCCTCGGCAGCCTGGAATGTTTTTCCATGCATTATGTTAATGAGCGAGCGCGAGGGAGAAGCCAGTGTCAGCTGCTCAGAATTAATATTGTGGTCTCCTCCCTGTCTGCAGGCAAATCGCCCAACACAATTATACATTGCAGTGGAGCATATTTTTTTAAGTAGTAAATCTTAAAACTACGCACCCCAGGCAGAATTAAACACAGCTGTTTGCAGCACTTCAGTAGAGTTGGTTTCCCAGAAACATCCTGTGTAAACTATCACTGCATAAAGAGCTGTCTTTTATATTTTGAGAAAATTGCACTTTTTTTTTGTAATGCTTATCACAGTGAAGGATATCTGCCAGTGGGACTGTCCCATTGCAGGTTGTGTATGTAGGATCAGGGCAGGCATGGATCCCCTCCTCCATGTACTGCCCTGAATTGGCTCCCTCAGGGCAAAGTTCCTATCCATCCAGTGGTTCCTACGGAGGCCATGAGGATTAGACTGTGGGATATTCCTTAAAATATTTCAGTGTCCCATCTCGATAGACTTATAGGGCGTGGAATGTACCTTTTGGCCTCCAAAATTCTCCTATCCATGTAAGACCATAACTATGCTCCTACCATTCAGCCCTCAAATCTGCTCCTCCATTTGATCATGCCTGATTTCTTTTCCCCCTCAGCCTCGTTCACCTGCCTTCTCCCCTTAAATTTTGTCACCCTAATCAATTGAGAATCTTATCTACCTCCACTTTAAACATACTCAATGACTTGGCCTCCACAGCCATTTGTGATAGTGCATTCCACAGATACACTGCCCTCTGACTAAAGAAATTTCTTTTCATTTCTGTTCTAAAGGGATGTCCCCCTCTTCTGAGGCTGTGCCCTCTGGTCCTAAACTGTACCACTATAGGAAACATCCTCTCCATGTTCACTCTGGGCCTTCCAATATCCGATAGGTTTGAATGAGATCCCCATTCTTCTAAACTCCAGAGAATACTGACCCAGAGCCATCAAACACTTCTCACGTTAACTCTTTTGTTTCCAGGATCATTTTCATAGAACTTGTCCGGACCATCTCCCAAAGCCAGTGCATCCTGTCTTGGATACATTCTACTCCAGGTGCGGTCTGACCAGTGCCTCATAAAGCCTGGGCTTCTGCGACTCACCTGATTGACGACTTGCTTTGCTGCTGTGTCCGGCAGCTGGCTGTGAATGCTCATCACCCTTTGCATGGTGTGGCTCCCCGCAGGTGTCACTTTTAAATCTTCTTGCTGCTGGTCTTGGGCCTGTGGCCTCTTGTTTTTAGCACCTCCCTCTGTGGGAAAACGACAATGTGCTTTTACCCTGTCTGTGCCCCTCACGTTCTTGCACACCTCTGTCATGTCACCCCCCTCAGTCTCCTACGTTCCAGTCTGTCTGTGCGGCCTCTCCTTGCAACTCCCTTTGCCAAGTCCATGCCACCTTCTGGTAAATTTTTCAGGGTAGCACGACATTATTACAGCTCAGAGCGTTGCCCCCCCCCCGCGGTCAGGTTCTTCTACCTGCTCCAGTTCCCTCCCGCAGTCCAAAGGTGTACCTGGTTGGTTAGCTGGTGATTGTAAATTGCCCCTTCGTTAGATTAGGGTTAATCGGCTTTGTCAGGGGTTGCTGGGGAAGGATGATTAAACTATTCCGCGCTGTATCACTAAATAAATCCCACCATGGCTGGATCTCTGATCAATAACTGTTGCGGAGAGTCCACGTGAGGCTTGCAGTTGAGTTTTCACGTTGTTCTTTGGTATTTACTTAATTTGGTTATTGTTGGTAGTATATGCTGACACACGTGTACTTTGATAATCACTTTGAACTTCACACTTAGATTGGGATTAACAAGATGATCCATGCACCTTTCAGGCAAATTTGACTGACTAGAAAGGCGGTTTGATTTAACCCCATTAGCTGCTGCATTACAATAGCTGTGACACCCAAATTCCGGGACCAAGTGGTCAACAGGCTCCATCTGAACATTGCTTATGAAAATGAGCGCCAGGCTGGGTTAAGTGTTTTCTCTCCTCTACCACAGCTTTTATCTGCTCTCTCAAATGCAGTTGTGCCTATAAGCAGGAGTTAGTGTACCTGATACTTTGTAGGTCAGGTTGAGCTAAATTTTGGCTGTCCATAAAGAAGCCCTGATTGGTGAACCTGCAGCACATTGCTCACATTTAAGCCTTTTTTGTTCTACATGCAAGACCATAGGATATAGGAGCAGAATTGGGCCATCTGGCCCATCAAGTCTTCTATGCCATTTCATCATGGCTGATCCATGTTCCCTCTCAGTCCCAATCTCCTGCCTTCTCCCTGCATCCTTTCATGCCCTGACTAATCAAGAATCTATCAACCTCTGCCTTAAATACACCCAGTGACTTGGCCTCCACAGCCGCCTGTGGCAACAAATTCCACAGATTCACCAATCTCTGGCTAAAGAAATTCTTCCTCATCTCTATTTTAAAAGGACGCTCCTCTATTCTGAGGCTATGTCCTGTGGCCCTAGACTCTCCCACCATAGGGAACATCCTCCACATCCACTTAATCAAGGTATGTAGGCGTCCTGCTTAAGATGCTGGTTAGTGTGGGCAATTAGAAGGCATAGCCTTAGGGACATCCCTTTAGAAGAGAGGTGAGGAGGAATTTCTTGAGTCAGAGGGTGGTGAATCTGTGGAATTCATTGACACAGGCAGCTGTGGAGGCAAAGTCATTGGGTGTATTTAAGGTGGAGGTCGATAGGTTTTTGATTAGTAATGCCCTCAAAGGTTATGTGGTGCAAGCAGAAGAATGGGGTTGAGGGAGATAATGAATCAGCCATGATGGAATAGCAGTGCAGACTCAATGGGCCAAATGGCCTAATTCTTTGTCTTTTGGTTTTAGAATGTGGTTCTCTATGAAGTCGCACTTATGGTGACTTTCTTGGTCAACTCGTCAGGTAGGGATTTAATTATAGGTCTCCTTTCTGAGGAAGCATAATCCAATGAGTCATCGCTATGGGTGATTCTTAGTTGGAGCAAAGCAAATACTAGTCGTATTTTGTTACTTAGCTCAAAGGTAGGATGAGAAGAATTGGGTGATTGGTCATGCCGTTGTCTGAACGTGTTCCTCACTGGTTCTCAATCCTACAGTAACTTATAGTGAGCCCATAACCATTACTGTGCAGCGACATGGGATCTTCTTAGAACCAGAAGATCGGGAAATACCCTTTGTCTTCCTGGGTCTCAGGGGACAATATGGCGTATGACTTCTCTACTCCTGTATCAAAACCACCACCTCACTCCGGGAAAAAAAGAATGTGTATAGTTTCCCGCCATGTATCCTCCATGAGTCATGCCCAACTATCAATTTGCTTTAATTGGTCCCTCAATCATCACGTTCTTGAACTAAAGGGGATAACTTCACTCAACTCTATTTGCCTCGTCATTGAAATGTTCGCACGACCTATTAGCTCATCTTCATGGACTCTTTATCTTATGTTCTTGGTATTTATTGCTTGTTAATTATTATTATTTTGTTTGTTTCTGTTGTATCGCACAGATTGTTTTGAAGATTGGCTGTTTGTGATTTTTCATTGAGTCTGTTGTGTTTCTTTGTTTAATCTCGGGCGACATTTATGTACTTTGATTTTAAAATTTTGAAGTTTGGTCATTCCTGGTAAGATGCACCTAGATGAAGGAGATCTTGTATTGGGTAACACGCACAAAATACTGTAGGAACTCAGCAAGTCAGGCAGCATCTATGGAGGAGAATGAACAAACCTCAGCTACATGAAAGACCCTTACCATCCAGGACATGACCTCCTCTCATTACTACCATCAGGGTGGAGGTAGAGGAGCCTGAAGACACACACTCATTGTCTTATGAACAGTTTCTTCCCCTCCACCATCAGTTTTCTGAACGGTCCATGAACACTATTTCACTATTTGGCTCTTGTTGCACAATATTTTTTAACAAGTTACAATATATATTAAATGTATTGCGCTGCACAAATTGCAAAACAACAGATTTAATGACGTGTCAGAGATAATAAACTCGATTTCTTACGATGCATCAAGGTTGTTTATCAAGTGTAAATTGATTCTGAGATTTTGTCCCATAACCTCCATGGGCACAGCGTGAAGTGAATATGTTAATACGTCTTAAGGACCACTCTTCCCACCCCCACCCCCACAAAAAAAAACTATGAAGAAAAATGCAGGGATATTCAGGTCAGGTAACGTTTGTGGAAGGAGAAGTGATGGGTCATTGAACTGTTCACTCTCCACAACTGCTGCCTAACACAAGGGTATCCCCACATTCTTCTGGTGGTTTGCATTCCAATGAAGGAGGTTTGATCCACGTGGCAACTTGTCCGGGAGCACACTGAGGTTCAGCACACTCAAATTAAGGCACAGAACCTCAAATCTGGGAATTCAAATCACCCAGGACAAGGTTATGATTACCGATGTCGCTCAGATTGGAGGAGCAACATCTCATATTCCATCTTGATAGCCACCTCTTTTCCATTCTCCATTTTGTTTGTCTCCTCACTCCTTCTCTTCTGCCCGTCACCTCCCTCCGGTTCCCGTCCTCCTTCCCTTTCTCCCATGGTCCACCCTCCTCTCTTAGTGGATTCCTCCTTCATCCCTTTATCTCGTCTATGTTTCACCTCCCAGCTTCTCGGCATCTCACATCACCCTCTCACCTAGTTTCACTTATCACCTGCCAACTTGTACTCTCTTTCCTCCCCCCACCCCAACCTTATCCTGACATCCACCCTTTTCCAGTCCTGATGAAGGGTCTCTGCCTGGAACGTCATCTGTTTATTCCTGACCTGCTAAGCTGCTCCAGCACTTTGTACGTCTTGCTCTATTATACCAGTTTCTGCAGAATCTCTTACGTACGTTCTTAGGACAGGTTAAATGGCCTTTTGTGCATTAATTGCTTCAGTGATGCTATAGTGGTTCAGCTTTTGCTGGGGAGGGGTGGGGGCATGTTTGGAAAACACATACAGATCAACCGAAATACAGGCTGCCAGTAATGGGGTCGCAGAACATTCACGAGTTGTAACTCCCCCCTCCACTCAAGAGCATTAAAGAGTGATACCAGGAGTTCAAAGTAGGTGTACATATCTCTATATACTACCCTGAGATTCATGTTCTTACAGCCATTCACAGTAGAACAAAGAAATACAACCAAATCAGTGAAAAACTACACGCACAGAACTAATGTGCAAAAGGTGACGGACTATGCAAGTCCCCAAAAAAAAAGTAATACTGAGAACAACAGTTGTAGAGTCCTTGAAAGTGAATCTGTAGGTTGTGGAATCAGTTCAGTGTTGAGATGAGTGAAGTTATCCATGCTGGTTCAGGAGCCTGATGGTTGAGGGGTAATCACTGTTCCTGAAGCTGGTGGTGTGGGACCTGATGGTTGAGGGGTAATAACAGTTCCTGATCCTGGTGGTGTGTGACCTAAGGCTCCTGCACCTCCTTCGTGATGGCAGCAGTGAGAAGAGAACATTTGGCCTCAGCCCAAATGTATTTGTTTCTGTTGATAAGAAAACGGGGCTGTTGATTGGTTGCTGCTAGGTGTAGCAGCGTGCTGTCCTTTTATTAACTTCCTGACGGTGGCTTTGTTTACTTTTATGCATTTTACGTGGAAAATGACCCACCCCCACCCCTCACGCTTCTTTGCATTCATTGAACTCCTCAGAGGTTTGGGAGCCTGCCGTGATGCTCGCCGAATGCCCAGGCCATTTTCAGTGAAGTAGGCCCGATGCAAAAGAAGCTGGCTCCTTTCATTTTGTCATTCCTGTCCAAAATGACAGGCCATTTTCTTGTTTCTCCCCCCCCCACAAAACCTCTCCCTTACCTACAAGTAGTTTGGTGGAGCCGTGTCAGTGAGAGGAAGCCTGGGGGTTGGTTTATCGACCGTTGATGTCTTCTACAGTGCCAGTGGTGGGGCAGTCCGCCCAGGGTTGCTTCCAGCTCTAGCTGTGTTTTAAAGCGCTGCGTACTGAGAGATTCTCAGTGTCTCCCAGGCAAGCTCGATTGATTATGGTAATGAATGTGGAAAAAATAAAGGCTTGAGTACTTCCACTTGGTGCCTTGCACTCTCTGAATTGGTGGTGAATTGTTTACTTGAGGGAAGCGTGGGTCTCAAGCTTGTTTCCTTTCTCATTACGGTATTGTTCCAGGCGTGTGATAGCTCCCAGTTACTGTAGTTCATGTTTCAGCCTTGGACGTGCTGCTTTTGGACTTTGTGTGGTCATTCTTTCTGACGTCGTTGCAGCCCCACTGACGGCCTGCACGCAGTTGGCTTGTCGACCAATAACCTTGTTCAACTGCATTGCGGCCAGAATTAGGCCACTCGGCCCTTCAAGTCTGAAACTGTTCCCACAACCCACTGATAAATTGGTATTAGACCCTAAAAGATAGGAGCAGAATTGGGCTATTCAGCCCATCAATTCTGCTGTATTATTCCATCATGGCTGATTTATTTTCCCTCTTAACCCCATTCTCCTGTCTTCTCCCTGTAACCTTTGACACCTTTACTAATCAAGAACCTATTAACCTCCACTTTAAATATACCCAATGACTTGGCTCCACAGCCATTTGTGGCAATGAATTCCAGATTCACCACCTTCTGGCTAAAGAAATTCCTTCTTATCTCTGTTCTAAAGGGATGTCCTTTTATTCTGAGTCGGTGCCCTCTGGTCCTAGTCCCCCACACTGTAGGAAACACCCTCTCCACATTCACTCTGTCTAGGCTATTCAACATTCGATAGGTTTCAATGAGTCCATACCCACCCCCCACCCCCCCACCTTCCCACTTTTCTAAACTTCAATGAGTGCAGGTCCAGAGTCATCGAGTTGTTTGCTTTGGTGTTGAGACAAGTTTGTACAATTTCTCTTCTTCAGCACACTGGTTGTTTTTCAGTCTTCGTGTATAGTGCTTCATAGATTCTGTTGTATTTCTTTATTTTCCTGTAAGAAAATGAATCTTGGGGCAGTATATGTTGACATACATACTTTGATAATAAATTGACTTTGTGACTGCTTACCCTTCACTGCTGGTTGTACTCCTTCCCAGGCTGAGGGAGGGAACTGTAGCTGGTTACCTCTCCTAGCTGTCAGGTAGTCTGTCCTGAAATTTCCGCCTGTTAATTTTGTGTCACGTGCACTTACTGCCCTTTCCACCCGCCGGTGTTCAGGGCAGCGGTGAAGGTCTTCCACCTCTCCCTGTCCTTGGCCATCTCTGACAGAGCATCATTGTGCCAGGAGCTTCCTCTCGGTTTTCACTGCTGTCAGTCACGCAAGACTGAGGCAGAGACTCGAGAATGCCATCACGCTCAGATGTAGAAGGATTTTTCGTTGTCGTTTCCAAAACAGATTTGTTTGATCAGTCGGGGTTGTTAGCACTGACCTGAACCCCTGAACCTGGAGGACGGGTGGACCGCTCTTAGTCTGGCCTCTGCCCTTTGACCTGTTTGGCTTGGGTGACCATACCAAGAGCCAGAGCATAAAGCCCTGACTCCAGTCAAATTAGCTCTCCACAATATTGAGGCATGCAAGCCCCCAAACCTCGACACGTTGTGGTCCTCTTGGAGGACGTGTACACTCAGTGGCCAAGTTACTAGGTACCTCCTGTGCCTACGTAATAAAATTCAACCTTCAAGGTCTGCAGTCTCCAGGCTTCGGCCATTGAGCCCTGGCTTCCAAGATTGTTCGCTGTCATGTCCTGTACACAAGTGTAAGGAGAACAAAATAATTGTTACCGTGGATCCAATGCACCACCCAAATACCCACAAAAGATAAAGAATGCAGTAATAATTAAAAGACCACACAATAAATGTAAGTACATAAGATAGCATGTGTACATTGATAGTATATCTGTAAAGTGACGTTAGGCTGTACTATAGTTGTGGTGGAGTTAGTGGGTAGAGGTGTTGATCAGCCTTACTGCGTGGGGAAAGTAACTGTTATTGAGTCTTGTGGTCCTGGCCTAGCCTCCTCCCTGATGGGATTGGGACAGGCAGCTCTCAGCAGGGTGTGTGGGATTCTTCATGATGTTCCTGTGCCTTTAATGTATCTGTCCTTGACTGTGGAACAGAGCCAGAATAGAAAATGCACACAACAGGACTGGCTGAGGATGGAATCCCTTGATCCAATTACTATCGTAAAGGTTACTTGTAATTAAAGGAACTGGGAAACAGAAACCTTTTTTTGTGCAAGAGTTGAAGCTTGGAAATGCTGAACCTAATTACACAAAGATTTATTTAAAATTGGACTCTTTGTGGTTCTGACTTTGCTTTGGACGTTAATGTGGTGCTGATACTGAACGTCGAGCACTACAGCGCAGTGCAGGCCCTTTGGCCCACTATCTTGTCCTGACTTCCTTCATTGTAAAGAGAAAAGCCCGAGTGCCTCAACCTTTCCTCAGAAGACATGCTGTCTAATCAAGTTTGTGGTTAGTCTGCTGTGCACCATCTCTAAAGCTTCCACATCCTTCCTATAATGAGGCCACTGGATTTGAACACAATACTCCCAAGTGTAGTCTAACCAAGGTTTTATAGAGCTGAAACATTAGCTTGAACTTAGTCCCCTAATGAAGGCCAACACACCATATGCTGCCTTAACTACCCTCTCAACTTGTGAACTTGGAGGGATCTATGGACCTAGACACCGAGATCCCTCTGTTCCTCCACACTGCTAACTATCCTGCCATTCACCCTGTACTTTGTCTTGAAATTCGTATTTGGTTTAGATTTCCCTGTTTTCCCTTGTTCCTCCCTCACCCCAATCTTTCAACTGAATCGGGTTGCCTCTGATATTATCATTGTACCTCACTGACTGTTCTCAAGTTTTGGGAGCCCTTTACCTCGGGCCACAAAGTCACGTAGTGGTTAGTGGAATGCTATTGCGGCACCAGTGATCTGGGGGTCATTTCCCACTGCTGTCTGTAAGGAGTCTCCCCATGACCACGCAACTTTCCACCGGGTGCTCCGGTTCCCCCTCACATTCCAAAGATGAACGTGCCAGCAAGTTAATTGATTCAAAGGTTCATTTATCATCACAGTATGTCTGCAATCTGAGGTTTGTCTTCTCCAGATAGCCATGAAACAAAGAAAACCATGGCCGAACGTTCAAGCAAAAACATCAACCAACCCCACACAAAAAAAACAAATCTCGCCAATGGCAACATAATCATCAACGGACCCCAAACGAAAAGAAAGCATGCAAACAGCAACACGATCATCAACACCCCCACGTGGGAAAAAATTGCACAATGGCAATAAGAACATCAAACCCCAAACCCCCAATTCTCTCGTGCACAAGAAACCTAACACAACGGGTGTAATTGGGCGGCACAGGCTCAGTGAGGGGCCTATTACCATGCTGTATCAAAATAAAAATTTTAAACTTGGAGAGGGAGATTTAAAACTCCTTCTCTATACACCTCTGTTGGTTTGTTTTATTTTAATGAGTTTTGGCAGTTTTATTGAAAATATTGTGATAGGTTTGCTGATTAACATCTGTTGGAATATGTTCTGAAAAACGACAGAGACCAAAATATTCATGAACATTGCCATTCCTTTGAGATCCTATTCCTTGATCTTTGCTTTCCTCACTAGTTTTTCCCTTTCCATTTGTTTCTCCCCTCTGCCGTCTCCTCAGCACCCCCAGAGTAAAATGGGCCAAACCACGTACCCATGTTGGCACGCAGTTTAATCATCAGCACGGGTCTATGGGTTGCATTTAAAGCATAAAATGCAGATAGCGTTTAGAAGTTTAGGCAGCATCTTTAAAGGTTCACTTTATTTGATGCATGTACATCGAAACTTTGGATGGCAAGGTAGAGGTGTGACTCTACCAAAGGAGGTGTAATGTGCTCCTTCCCTCCACTAGCCTGTAGGTCACCCTTGGGAAAGGTGTAGCACCTGCTTAGCCCCTGATCAGGATCATGTGAAGCCATGGCAGCAGGTGGTGGATGGTCGTACGAGCAGCCGGTGCATATCACAAGTCATTGATAATGGCTGGGGTCACCCGTCTTGTAAAGACACTGCCCAGAAGATGACAATGGCAAACCACTTATGTAGAAAAGTTTGCCAAGAACAGTCATGGTCATGGAAAGACCATGATCACCCATGTCATACGACACAGCACATGACAAACAAACATTGGAACCTACACTGAAATGTGTCTTTTGTGTCAACGATCAACACAGCATACGGGCAACTTGCTAACTCTAATCCGATTGTCTTTTGGAATGTGGGGTGGGGGTGGGCGGGATGAGATCAGAGCACCCGGAGGAAAACCAAGTAGTTGCGGGGAGAATGTACAAACTCCTCACAGACAGTGGCTGGAATTGAACCCTGATCTTGCAGCAGGTGCTGTAACGCATTGCTCTAATTGCAACGTGACCATGCTGCCCACTACGTTACCATTCTGCGGAGATGAAGACGGGGTTAAAGTCTCAGGTCAATAAATATATGCTAAGGACATAAGCTTGGACAAACACTCCTAGAAACACATCTTAAACCATCCATAGGAGTTCATAAACAACGAGAAAGTCTGCAGATGTTTTAAATCCAAAGCAACACACACAAAGTGCAGGAGGAACTCAGCAGGTCAGGCAGCATCCATAGAAATAAATAAACAGTCAAAGTTTTGGGCCAAGACCCTTCTTCAGGTCTGGAAAGGAAAGGGGGAAAAAACAGAATAAGAAGGTTGGGGCTGGAAGTGTAGAAGCTGGTAGGCGAGTCCAGGTGAGAGGGAAGGTGGCTGAGTGGTGGAGTAGTGATGAAGTAAGAAGCTGGGTGTTGATAGGTAGAGGTAATAGACTGGAGAAGAAGGAATCTGATAGGAGAGAACAGTGGACCATGGGAGAAAGGGAAGGAGGACGGGAACCAGAGGAAGGTGATCAGCTGGTGAGGAAAAGAGAAGGGGTCAGAGGAGAACTGGAATGGTGAATGGAAAAAGAGAGGGGGAGTGCCAAATTACTGGAAATTGGGGAAAGCGATGTTCATGCCATCAGGTTGGAGGCTACGCAGATGGATTATGAGGAATTGATCCTCCAGCCTGAGTTTTGCCTCATCGTGGCAGTAGAGGAGGCCATGACTCTATGTGTGTGTGTTGTTCAAGGTTTCCAGCATCTGCAGATTTCTCTTGTGTTTATGATTGACTGTTTGTCTAAATGCCTGCTCCTTATCAAACTGGGTTCACAGGAGATCATCTCTGAGGGAACCGTGACTATTGGTACTGGTGGAAGATCAGCATAGTTAACCCCAGTGAGGTGTTTCTGTTTTGTTTGCTGAGAGATATTAAGGTCAGTGTATTTGGCACCTGGTCAGTTGAATAATGCAAAGCAAACGAAGTGTGTTTATACAGTGCTCTCAGGTATGCTGAGAGGTGATGGGTCACAGTTTTACTGGTCGAAATGGCAGATACTTTATCTGAGAGAGGGATCCTACAAAGGGAATATCTTTTGACCAGTCCTGACGAAGGGTCTCGGCCCAAAACATCGACTGTACTCTGTCCCATAGATGCCACCTGACCTGCTGAGTTCCTCCAGCATTTTGTGTGTGTTGCTTTGGATTTCCAGCATCTGCAGATTTTCTCTTGTTTGTAACAGGAATGTCTACTTGATTTCCTTTTCAGCGGGATTTAGACAAGGGCTGAATATTAGCAAAGATGACAGAAGAATTTCCTTGCGATAGATCTTTGGGATCTTAAGTCATCTATTTTAATATTTTTTAAAAAGTCACTCGCTCAATCAAATTCGTTCTACTTCTCAGAGCATTCCAGTTAGTCCCATTCCCCACTTCCGTCCATTATTTCTCTCTATACTTGCCCTGTAATAGGAGGGACAGGGCAGCATGGTAGCATAGTGGTTAGCGCCGGCGACCACTGATGGTGCTTCGATTCGCGCCACGGTCAGTAAGAAGTTTGTGCGTTCTCCCTGTCACTGCGTGGGTTTCCTCCCACACTCCAGAGACGTACTGGTTAGGGTTAACGGGTTTTATTTTACTTAGAGATACAGTGTGGAACAGGCATTCGAGTACAACCTGCCACACCGCCAAGCAACCTGCCTATTTAGCCCTAGCCAAACACAGGACAGTTTACAATGACCAATTAACCTACTGACTGGTCCATCTTCGGAAGGAAACCGGAGCAGCCAGAGGAAACCCACACGCGCAAGGGGAGGACGTACAAACTCCTTACGGGCGACGCCAGAATTGAACTCTGAACTTCAACACCCAGAGCTGTAATAGTGTTTCATTAACTGCCACACTACAGTGGTGCCCCCACCCCACCTGCCAAGCTGTGAGCATGCTATGTTGGAGCCAAAAGTCTAGCGACAATCATGGACTGCTCACAAAGGACACATTTTGCTGTAAGCTTTGATATGACAAGTAAAGCTAACCTTTGATTTTTCTCTCTTTCACCTGCACTTGGGTTAAATTACAGTAGCTGGCTAACCTACTTTGGGTATGTGGAAGGATCCCAGAGCATCTGGGGGAAACCCACATGACATTGGGGGTGCATGCAAACTCCTCTTAAAAAGCACCCAAAGTCATGGGCCAGGAAGCTGTGAGGGAGCGTCACCAACTTCTGTGCCACAGGGCTTGGCCCGAACCTGTGAGGCAGTTGCATGGGATCTGCACTGCAAGCAACGTGGCAAACTTGCAGTACTGCCCTGGTATGTCAGCCAAACATTAGATGAAGGATCTCAGCCTGGAACGTTGACTGTTTATCCCCCTCCATAGATGCTGCCCGATCTGATGACTTCCTTCAACATTTTGTGTCGTAGAGTAATGTAACGGGTGACAGATGACACATATTGTTCATAACTGTTCTACGTAACTCACCAACACCATCATTGAGTTGTTGTGTTCACTTTAAGAGACAATGTCTACCGTAAGGACGTCAGTGTGAGGCTGCTGCCCTTGGTTTGGTCATAATGGGAGTAAAGGGCTGCGGCTTTTGTTAAGTACATAAAATGGCTCTCGTGTGTTTCATTCACAAAGTCCCACAGAGCCTTAGATCTGAGGTCTGAGAATTTGGTTCTTTCTTAACGCGTTTTGCAGCAGAGCAAAATGTCCCACTCCCATCGGGGAGGAGGCTATGTAGCATCTGTGTCAAGACCACTAGACTCAAAAGTGGTCACGTTCCCCAAACTGTAAATCCAATTAGCCCCTCCACCCACCAACTCCACCACGACCTCATTACTTCCCATCGGTCAGCTTACGTACAGCCTGTCGTCACTGTATAGACACACAGTCAATCTGTGCATGCAAGTTATCTTGCATATTTTGTGTTTATTGGGTGTGTTTTTCTTCAGTATATTGTGTTCTTTATCTTTTGTGGGGTTTTTTTGTGCAGCATCGGATCCAGAGTAACAATTATTTCGTTCTCCTTACACTTGTGTACAGGAAATGACATTAAACATTAAACAATCTTAAACAAAAAACTACTTGGAACCAACTGCTTTGCTGCGTTCAAGAAAAAAAATTCAATAAGGTTCAGTTGGAGGAGATCCAGGGCCACTTTAGCAGTTAAGCATTGAGGAGAAACATTGTTTTTGTGCGGTGAGGAGTTGGGATTTGCAGTGCTGAGAGGACAGTGGAGGCGGGTTCAATAATAAACTCTCGAAGGGTATGGGATAACAAGTTTAAAAAGGAAGTACTTGTTGGGCTGTATGGGACCAGCAAGAAAGAGGGATTATTTGCATAGTTCTTCCAAAGGCCAAAATGGGCACCTTTGCTCTATAATGAAGCATCATGGTTACCTTGGTGACAGGTCATAGTTACTTAGGTGGGTTTCTCCCAAGTAGATAGGTTGAATAGGTTTGAACTTTGATTCATTATCTTACGTTACAGGGAATAAAGTCAAAGTAAATTTATTATCAAATGCACACATATGTCGGTATATAATACCCAGAGAGTCATTTTTCACCGGCATTCACAGTAGAACAAAAAAAAACAATAGAACTGACGGGAAAACTACACATGAACAAAGACTGACAAAAACCAATATGCAAAAGATGACAGATTGTGCAAATACAAAAAAAGCTATAAATAAATAAATGCTGAGAACATGAGCCCTTGAAAGTAAGTCCATTGGTTGTGGAATTAGTTCACTGTTGGGGTTAGTGAAGTTGATTTGATTGAGATTTCCAGAACTGAGTGGTGCAGATAGGTAAGTACAAGCAGATTTCCCCCCCACTGAGGTTGGGTGAGACTAGGTCATAGGTTATGGGTGAAAGGTGAAATATTTAAGAGTAACCTGAGGGAGAGCTTTTCTGCTTGGAGGGTAGGGTGAGTGTGGAACGCACTGCCAGCGTAAGTGGTGGATGTTGGTATGATTTCAATATTTAAGAGAAATTTGGATGTAGAATCTGGGAGAAATTCAGAGACCAGCAGAGGAAGTCAAAGGGCTTAATTAGGAAAAGGAAAAAAGATTGAGAGAAAGCTGGCAGGGAACATAAAAACTGACTGTAAAAGCTTTTTATAGATACGTGAAAAGAAAAAGATTGGTCAAGACAAATGTAGGTCCTTTACAGTCAGAAACAGGTGAATTGATCAGAGGGAACAAGGACATGGCAAACCAATTGAATAACTACTTTGGTTCTGTCTTCACTAAGGAGGACATAAATAATCTTCCGGAAATAGTAAGGGACTGAGGGTCTAGTGAGATGGAGGAGCTGAGGGAAATACATGTTAGTAGGGAAGTGGTGTTAGGTAAATTGAAGGGATTAAAAGCAGATAAATCCCCAGGGCCAGATGGTCTGCATCCCAGAGCGCTTAAGGAAGTAGCCCAAGAAATGGTGGATGCATTAGTGATAATTTTTCAAAACTCCTTAGATTCTGGATTAGTTCCTGAGGATTGGAGGGTGGCTAATGTAACCCCACATTTTTAAAAAAGGAGGGAGAGAAAAACTGAGAAATTACAGACCAGTGAGTCTGACATGGGTGGTGGGGAAAATGCTAGAGTCGGTTATCAAAGATGTGATAGCAGCACATTTGGAAAGGGGTGAAATCATTGGACAAAGTCAGCATGGATTTGTGAAAGGAAAATCATGTCTGACGAATCTTATAGAATTTTTTGAAGATGTAACTAGTAGAGTGGTTAGGGGAGAGCCAGTGGATGTGGTATATTTAGATTTTCAAAAGGCTTTTGACAAGGTCCCACACAGGAGATTAGTGTGCAAACTTAAAGCACATGGTATTGGGGGTATGGTATTGATGTGGATAGAGAATTGGTTGGCAGACAGGAAGCAAAGAGTGGGAGTAAACGGGACCTTTTCAGAATGGCAGGCAGTGACTAGTGGGGTACCGCAAGGCTCAGTGCTGGGACTCCAGTTGTTTACAATATATATTAATGATTTAGACGAGGGAATTAAATGCAGCATCTCCAAGTTTGCGGATGACACGAAGCTGGGTGGGGGTGTTAGCTGTGAGGAGGATGCTAAGAGGATGCAGGGTGACTTGGATAGGTTAGGTGAGTGGGCAAATTCAGGGCAGATGCAATTTAATGTGGATAAATGTGAGGTTATCCACTTTGGTTGCAAGAACAGGAAAACAGATTATTATCTGAACGGTGGCCGATTAGGAAAAGGGGGGATGCAACGAGACCTGGGTGTCATTGTACACCAGTCATTGAAGGTGGGCATGCAGGTACAGCAGGCGGTGAAAAAGGCAAATGGTATGTTGGCATTCATAGCAAAAGGATTTGAGTACAGGAGCAGGGAGGTTCAACTGCAGTTGTACAAGGCCTTGGTGAGACCGCACCTAGAATATTGTGTGTAGTTTTGGTCCCCTAATCTGAGGAAAGACATTCTTGCCATAGAGGGAGTACAGAGAAGGTTCACCAGATTGATTCCTGGGATGGCAGGACTTTCTTGTGAAGAAAGACTGGATCGACTAGGCTTATACTCACTGGAATTTAGAAGATTGAGGGGGGATCTTATTGAAAAGTATAAAATTCTAAAGGGATTGGACAGGCTAGATACAGGAAGATTGTTTCCGATGTTGGGGAATTCCAGAACGAGGGGTCACAGTTTAAGGATAAAGGGGAAGCCTTTTAGGAACGAGATGAGGAAAAACTTCTTCACACAGAGAGTGGTGAATCTGTGGAATTCTCTGCCACAGGAAACAGTTGAGGCCGGTTCATTGACTATATTTAAGAGGAAGTTAGATATGGCCCTTGTGGCTAAAGGGATCAGGGGGTATGGAGAGAAAGCAGGTACAGGGTTCTGAGTTAGATGATCAGCCATGATTATACTGAATGGCATTGCAGGCTCGAAGGGCCGAATAGCCTACTCCTGCACCTATTTTCTATGTTTCTATGTATATGGATGGGAGGGGTTCGGAGGGCTATGGTCAATGTGCTGGTCGATGGGAATAATAATTCAGCATGGACTAGATGGGCTGAAGGTCCTGTTTCTGTGCTGTAGTGCTCTGTGACTATGGAATGATTTAATTGAATACTTTGCCTGTGTTAAAAAGAATGGGGTGCAGGAGGTCGCAAGGTGAGGGCATAAACAGTACCATTGACCGGGTGGGTAGAACATGCTTCCTGCATGGTGTACAACTCAGAGGGCAAAAGCTCCCAAGTGGATTTGTGTTCCGTCAGGGAGGACCTGTACGGGAGGGGTTAACTGAGTGGAAAATGGGCCGCTGTCCAGATTTCTGAAATTCTGGAGCCGAGGCAGGCGAGGAACTTCATACTGATTAACTGGCCCGTTTTTAGTTGTGGGCTGGCTCTGCTGAGCTCCCACAGCTAAAGCCATGAAGTGGTTTCAGTTGAACAGTGCAATGTCTGGCTCTGTTTCAGCTACAACTGGAGGTGCGTAGAATTCCATGCTCCGTGGGTGCTGCCCATACACAACCCTCCGAGACTGCAGCAAGTCTGCTTCTTGGTGCAAATGTGGGTCTAAGCCCCACACACGTGTACTGGTCCGGAAACCAAATTGGTGAAGTCTTCTTTACTTTATATATTTAGAGAAACATCATGGTAACGGGCTGTTCTGGCCCAACGAGCCCGTGGCGTCTGATATCACACATGTGTCCTATTAACCTACTAACCCTTTTGGAGTGTGGGAGGAAACTGGAGCACCTGGAAGAAACCCACGCAGTTTTGGGGAGAGCGTACAAACTCCGTACAGGCAGCGGCGGGAATTGAACCTGTGTCACTGGCGCTGTAATAGCGTTGTGCTAGCCACTATGCGATTGTGCTGCCCCTAGAACGAACATCGCCAGCACTGGGAGTTGGTCTTTTCAGTAAAACAATGCAGGGAAAAATTCCAACTCCGTGTTCTGGAAATGTTTCTCCAGTGTGGAGGTAGACCTTACCCTTTACTGGTGACGCTTTACAGCTACTTGGATGAAGCTCTCAATGATCTGCGATTGCCCACGGACCCAGTTGTCAACTGCCAACCTTGCATTGGGGTGGAGGACTATTGTTCACAGAAAGCACTCCGAGTTCCTTTGTAGTTGATTGAGTTCCCTGTGTTAGTGTAAATGTCTGAGGCACATAGATAAAGCCAGGGTGCCCAAGTCTTTTGCACAGTACTGTAGTAATCTTACATTTTGCACTGTACTGTTGCTACAAAAAAAAACAGATTTCATGCCCTGTGTGAGTGATGATAAACCTGATTCTGATCTGGGTCTCTATTGTGGACTGAGAGTGGGAAGGGGGCAGGGAGAGGGGAATCATGGTTGGGAAAAGAGGAAGAGAGAGGGGAGGGAGCGGATAGCACCAGTGAGACATTCCGTAATGATTAATAAACCAATTTGTTCGGAATCAAGTGGCTTTCCTTGCCTGGTATCTCAGGGCAGTGTGTGTCTGCACCCATACCAGCCTGTACCCTGACATTCCTTTGTCATCTATCCCACACCCTTCTCGTAGCGCTCCACCCTCATCGTTCTCAACACCCTTTGATTTACAGACTCGCTCTCCACTCCACATTGACAGATACAGTACTGTGCAATTTTATCTTTAGAGATGTACCACAGCAACAGGCTCTTCTGGCCCAACAAACTTCTGCAGCCCAATTACACCCTAATGACCTGTACGCCTTCGAGGTGTTGGAGGAAACTCACGTGGTCGTGGAGAGAACGTACAAACTCCTTATGAAGAGTGACAGAACTGAACCTGAGTGTCTGGCGCTGTGATAGCATTACATTTACTGCTACGCTATCGTGCTGCCCCATGCTGTGTAGTGTAGGGGCATGAGTAGTCCTGTGAG
Source organism: Hypanus sabinus (assembly GCF_030144855.1). Taxonomy (NCBI): domain Eukaryota; kingdom Metazoa; phylum Chordata; class Chondrichthyes; order Myliobatiformes; family Dasyatidae; genus Hypanus; species Hypanus sabinus. The sequence continues at coordinate 40,237,710 of NC_082733.1, read as the reverse complement.
AGATGAGCTGTGACCAGGGAGCCCTGTTCATCATTCTGTGAGAAGTCTGGCAGGACACCACCCTTTTCCTCCATATTAATTTCATCCGTCAGCAGTGCCCTTCTCTTCATGTTTGAGAATGTAGAACAGTATAGCCCAGTATGGTCTTTTTGGCCAAGAATGTTATGTCAACATTTTAACCTATTCTAAGATCCTTAACCCATAGCCCCATAACTTTCCATTTTTCTATCAACCATGTGCCTATCTGAGAGTCTCTTGTATGTCCCTAAATGTATCTGTCTCTGCCACCACCCCTGGCAGGGCATTCCACGCACCCACAACACTGTGTGTTAAAAGGGCAGAGAGTTTAGCAAAAATGCTTTACAGCACCAGAGATCGGGGTTCAATTCCCGCCACTGTCTGTAAGAAGTTTGTATGTTCTCCCTGTGACCACTTGGGTTTCCTCTGGGTGCTCCGATTTCCTCCCACATTCCAAAGATGTGCAGGTTAGTAGGTTAATTAGGTAGCTCAGACTCGTTGGGCTGGAAGAGCCCGTTACCGTACTGTATCTCTAAATTTAAAAAAAAAACAACCTTTGACATCTTACCTAAATCTTCTGCCCCTCGCCTTAAAAGGACGTCCTCTGATGTTAGTCATTACCACGCTGGGGATAAAGATGGGAGCTGTCTTTGCTTCATAACTTGTACAGCTCTACCAAGTCACCTCTCATCCTCCTTTGCCCCTCGCTCACCCAACCTACCTTCGTAAGACGTGATCTGTAATCCAGGCTGCATTCTGGTGAATACTTTTTAAAGGCGCTGAATACTTAAGGCAGAGGTTGATAGATTCTTCATTGGCTGGGGCATGAAGGGATACAGGGAGAAGGTAGGAGATTGGGGCTGAGGGGAAAATTGGATCACCCCCTAATGGGGTAGTGGGCCAGACTCGATGGGACAAATGGCCTAATCCTGCTCCCATATCTTATGGTCATTCTAATAAATCTCCTCTGCTCCCTCTCTATAAAGTTGCCGCATCCTTCCTATAATGTGACTAGAACTGAACCCAATACACCATCTTCCAGAGCCTGCCATGAAATATAGACTGGCAAATTAGTGAGCCAATAAAATGGATTGTTTTATTGATATGCGGGCTGGAGGGAAAAAATGGTGTAGAAATTTGCGGTGCTCTCAGTGCCAGATGGGCTGTGGCCACTGCGAGCAATCCAGTGACGCCGAGCTCCAGGGATAGAGAGGCATTGATAAGAACTTGGGTTGGCAGAGTTTGCTCACTGTTTCAAATCCCTCCTGTCACAGCGTGTGCGGTGGGGGTATCCCTGGCTCGGCAGCCTACAGCTGCCAGCACTCTTGGACTTCCTCCACGTGTTCAATGATCGTGTTGGCCAAGATCGAGACTGTCGGCAGGCTGTTTGGTAATCCCCTTTCCTTGGTGTTAAGGGACTGCTCTGTTTCCATTGGGCCAAGGAAAGGTGTGCGTTAAGAACGGGTTTCCTCCCCGGTACCATTCCTTCAGGAAGAGTTGATTACATGGACGTCAAAGATTAAAAGTGAGTTTATTTGTCACACATACATCGAAACATACAGTGAAATGCATCGACGACCAACACAGCCCAAATATGTGCTGGGGGCAGCCCGCAAGTGCTGCCGTGCTTTGGCGCCCTCAAAGCGTGGCTGCAGTTTACTAACCCGACCTGTACGTCTTTGGAGTGGGGGAGGATACCGTAGCACTCACGTGGTCACAGGGAGATCATATAAACTCCCCACAGACAGCGGCAGGAATTGAACCCGGGTTGCTGGCACTGCAATAGTGTTACGCTATCATGCTTCCTTTCTCTTCCACTTTGTACTTCTATTCATTAACTCCAGATTCGTGCATGATTTTAACCACTTTTTCAGCCTGTCTGTTCTACAAACTATGCACACACCTTGTGCTCCGATTAGACTGGTGTCTTCAAGTTTTAAATCCCCTATTTTTATTTTTCTCATTCTCCTTCTGTTACAGGGAATAAAATCCGAACCTATTCACTCTTTCCCTGTAACTCAGATCCTCAGCTCCCAGCAATCTCCTGGTAAATTTTCTCCACACTCTTTCAGGCTTTAGGTAGCTCACCAGAACTACTAACAATTCTCCAAATTTTGTCTCACTTGTTTCATATAACTTAATAACATCCCAACTTCTGTACTCAATCCCCCGACTTATGATGGAAAAGTGGATCATAGGAGTTGGTGGTGGGATTAGTTGGAGCTACCTAGTTCCTGTTCTGTAAGAAAGAATTTGTAGACGTCAGAATTGGGGCCATCTGATCAATGATAGCTGAATCCTGTTTCTTAGGGTACTTTAGTCAGAGAATGGTAAAGCTATGGAATTTGGTGCCACGAGCAGCTGTGGAGGCTGTGGGTGTATTTAAGGCGGAGATAGATAGGTTCATGATTAGCCGGGGCATCAAGGGGTATGGGGTGAAAGCAGGGGAGTGGGGATGACTGGAAGAATTGGATCAACCCATGATTGAATGGCGAAGCAGACTCAATGGGCCAAATGGCCTGTTTCTGGTCCTATATCTTATGGTCTTATGGAGTCTGGGAACGTTTGTTTCCCAGGAATAATACTAACCGTACGGGTCTGCGTTCACCCTGGTCTGCGTTCCGGCCAATGTGTAGGGTAAAGCAGTAAGTCTCTAAGAATTGTTACTACCCATTCCTCTCGTAAGTGGGCTTGACAGAGCCGGTGTTAATAGGGTTCCCCTTTCTTTGTGCTCACTTTGGTTCGACAGCCCAATCTAGACAGCAGAAAAATGGCTTAATGAACTCTTTGGGAGTTGTATTTATTGTGTTGTGGTGAGCCTGGAGTTCAGCGTGCTTTGTATAAACTGCTCTGGGTCTCTGCTAGTGGCTGTTTCCTTTCAGTCAGAGGCCCACTCTGTCAGGGTCGTGACACTTGACCTTCTGGAGAAAGCCATGTCATCCTGTTTAAAATATGGAGAGTGTTCCCCCCTCTCTCCCCCCCCTCTCTCCCCCCCCCCTCTCCCCCCCTCTCTCCCCCCCCTCTCTCTCCCCCCCCTCTCTCCCCCCCCTCTCTCCCCCCCCTCTCTCCCCCCCCTCTCTCCCCCCCCTCTCTCCCCCCCCTCTCTCCCCCCCCTCTCTCCCCCCCCCTCTCTCCCCCCCCCTCTCTCCCCCCCCTCTCTCCCCCCCCTCTCTCCCCCCCTCTCCCCCCCCTCTCTCCCCCCCTCTCTCCCCCCCTCTCTCCCCCCCTCTCTCCCCCCCTCTCTCCCCCCCCTCTCTCCCCCCCCTCTCTCCCCCCCTCTCTCCCCCCCTCTCTCCCCCCCTCTCTCCCCCCCTCTCTCCCCCCCCTCTCTCCCCCCCTCTCTCCCCCCCTCTCCCCCCCTCTCTCCCCCCCTCTCTCCCCCCCCTCTCTCCCCCCCTCTCTCCCCCCCCTCTCTCCCTCCCCTCTCTCCCCCCCTCTCTCCCCCCCCCTCTCCCCCCCTCTCTCCCCCCCCTCTCTCCCCCCCCTCTCTCCCCCCCCTCTCTCCCCCCCCTCTCTTCCCCCCCCTCTCTTCCCCCCCCTCTCTCCCCCCCCCTCTCTCCCCCCCCCTCTCCCCCCCCCCAATCTGTGGCTCTGACTCTCAAGACCACACCCAATGGAATGGACAAAAACCAGCATGCCAACAAGAAACAAACTGCAAATACGGAAAGAAAGAACAAATATATAATAATAAATAAATAGGCACTAAGTATTGCGAATATAAGATGTCGAGAGTAGTCTGTAGGTTATGGGAACAGTTCAGTGTTGGGGCAAGTGAAGTATCCCGTCTGGGTTCAAGAGCCTGATGGTTGAAGGGTAATAACTGGTATGATCTTCCTGAAGGCAGCAGTGAGAAGAGAGCATGGCCTGGGTGATGGGGGTTCCTGATGATGGATGCTGCTTTCCAGCAGGAGCGCTCAGTGTCGATGTGCTCAGTGGTGGGGAGGGTTTTGCTCGTGATGGACTGGGCTGTATCACTACTTACTGTAGGATTTTCTGTACAAGGGCATTGGTGTCTCCACACCAGGCTGTGATACAACTAGTCAATATATTCTAGACCCCATACCTCCCTTTCTTTCTGTCTCTCCACCCATGTCTATCTCCTTCCCTCTTTCTGTCACTGTCCCCTCTCCCTCACCCACACTCTCTCCCTCTCACACACCCTCACTCCGTCTTCTCTTTCATTGTCTCCCACCTCTCCCCTTCATTCTGGTCTTTGGCTCAGAGTTTTCTTTAATCCCAACGAACAGTCACCTTGGTTTCATTCCAGAAGCTTGTTCGTGGGGTAACTGTTGTGGGCAAGTTGATGTTCTTGTGACAGGAAGTCAGAACAGCCCATTATAAACTGCCATTTCCAAAAGAACCGGGTGGAGGAAGCCCATGGGGTTTTGTTGCCATGGTGGCCATCTTGGATCAACCCCCAGAGTTCCCAACATCTCCTAATCGAAGATGACAACATAATTTAGAGAATTGCAGACCTTTATCTCCTTGGGTTTCTGGTGGATTTCGGCCATGAGAACATTTTGGCCCACTATATAATTTAGGCTCTGTGGTTATCTTGGAAGGGTGTAAAGGTTATAATTTTCATTGTATGGTTTCATTCTAGAAGATTGTGGGGTAGCTGTTTCTTCATAAGTTGATTTTCCTGTGAAGGAAAGTCAGAACAGTCCGTTGTTCTGATGAAGGATCTAGACCTGAAATGTCAACTGTTTATTCCTCTCCATAAGTGTGCTGCCTGACCTGCTGAGTTCCTCCAGCATTTTTAGTGGGTGTACCTCAAGATTTCCAGCATCTTATAATTTTCATTGTTAAAAGCTGGGTTAAGTTTTCAGCTACGAAGTAGATCATTAGAATATCAAATTAGGACCCAGTTTACTAGTTTACCAAGTATTTTAGTGTCATTTGCCCAGTTTCCCCCTCTCGCTTGAAGATAATAGTCCCTGTCCTGGGTTCCTTCAGATATCCCCTCGGAAAGGGCCGTGCTCCCTTGTCTAACTGACAACATTAAAAAGGCCCATCAGGTCATTGGTTTTGGAGGTGACCCAGGATTCTTATTTATCACGTGCACATTGAAGCATTCAGTGAACTGCGTCATTTGTGTCAACAACCAACACAACCAGAGGATCTGCTGGGGGCAAGTGCTACTGTCGCAGCTCCTGTTGAGCAGGAGGTACAGAGATCTGAAGTCCCACACTAGCAGGTTCAGAAACAACTGCTTCCCTTCAGCCATTTGGTACACAAACCAGTTGGCACAGCCTTATAGCAATGGTATGACCATTTTGATCACTTTGCACTGAAATAGACTATATACAACCCTGAGGGCCATTTTTTTATACAGAAAAATAAATGCAATAGAATTTACAACAAGCTATGCATAAAGCCTGACAAACAGCTGTTTCTCACACACAAAATGCTGGAGGAACTCAGCAGATCAGGTATCATATGTGGAGAGGAATAATGAGGTTACTGCTTTCAGGAAACTGGCAAACAATCAGTGTGCAGACTGTGAATTAAAGATTAAATAAGTAGTACTGCGACATGTGTTGCGGAGCTGGAGATAAAAGTTGTGGAAAGGCTGGGTAGAACAAAGTAGAGTCCGGATGACTTAATGGGTGCAGTTACAAGCACGTTATGCTGTTTTGCCTATGTAATGTATGCTGAATTCTGGCTAATTGGGACATAACAGGACCAGTACACTTTGGCCCAATTAAGCAGCAGTTGCAGTATGCCAAAGTTTCATGGAAATTGTTTAAAAAAAAGTATTTTTTTAAAAAAAGACAAACTGAGTAACAAGTGATGTATTAAAATAAAATGCAGAACAAATTTGAACTCTTTATCAATACCACTATTGTACTTTAAAACTGTGTATTAGTTCCTAATACTTATTGATGGAGGAATTCTTACGCATTATGTTCTTTTGACTGTAAATGAACAAAGTCAGCACTGACACAGAGTGCAGGAAACGGGCTGCCTTCAAACAATGCTGTCAACAATTGCATCTTCCAAATCTTCATTTTCGTTGTAACATTCAGATGATTGTCAATACCTTCAAATTTTCCGTAGTTCCTAACTTGTTGAAGTGTTGAAAGCATTTCATTTTCACTCCTGGCTGAATGCTTGAAACCGCGGTGAGCAAAACAGTTCCAGTTGTCTTGCTGCTTATTTCTCGTCAGCTATCAGTGACAAAAATCACTGCTGTTTGAATGTAAACACACACAACCAGCGCTATTTAAAAACTGTTTTCCTGAAGCACGGTGTAGTGTCTTAACAGCCATGCAAACTCTCACTGCTGACGCTGGTTAGAAACTGGCAACAGCTTCCTGTCCCAGTTAAGTGGAATAGTGACCCAAATAAACAAAGGGAATCCCAGCTATTTTCTGGATTGGTGTTTGTTCTTTAAGAGTTGTTCCAATTACCGATGGCACAGTTAACTGTTTTGTAAACGTCAACGCTTTTGAGCATGCTAACCAGGCCAGGCTATTTGATGGGGTAAAAATAATCAGATTGAAAACGGTGACTGGTAGAAATGGCCAGTTCTGAGCCTGCAAGAAAGTTACGTGAGGACAGAAAATTCTCTATTCGGTCCTGAGTTTGTTGCTGTCCACGGCCCCTTCCTGGAGAGGTGGTTGTTTATGGGCTATGGAGCTTTGAGACCAGATTGAGCCTAGTTCCGATGCCCTTTGTGACTGACACACTCACCTGAAGAATGGGTGCTTTGTGCTGGGGGAGCCAAGGTGCCACAGGGGGCTGCTGGTATTAGTGAAACCTGAGCAGCCCTTCTAGGGAGGGGTGGAAGAAATTTGAAGGGGGTAGGGAATGGAATATCTCATAAAAAATACAAGTTGATTTGTATTTTCGTTGGGTCTACCAACAGCTGTAACCTTAAGGGAATGGCTAACAGTGAGTGCAGTGTTCCATCAGGAAATAATCACAGATCGTCAAAAGACCTTTTCACAAGGTGTTCGGCCATGGTTCACCTCTGGTACGCCTGCAGTAGCTGTAATGTCGTCATATCGTTCAGCTTCAGTGTCCTGAGAATATATTAACTAGAGGCAGGGAAATGACGCATCCTCTCAAGCCTGCTGTGCCCTTCATTGCCGTAAGTAATCCTGTGCCCAGATCCCATGATTCCCTTGGCATCCAGTCTCCAGCCCATCTCTGCCTTGAATGTGTGACTATTCTGGCTTCTTCCCCCTTCCTTTCCAGACCCGAAGGAGGTCCTCAGCCCGAAACAGCGTCACTGTATCCTTTCCATAGATGCTGAGTTCCTCCAGCATTTTGTTTGTGTGTGTGTTTTACCTTGAATATATGACCTGGCTTCCTGCAGTTCCAACATCAATATGTTTTGACTGAATAGGTTATTTGGCTAATAGTTGGGGGGGGGGGGGGTTCCATGGTATATAAACGGTTATGGATCCCTGCTCTAGTAGAGCATCCTGACTGGAATCGATTCTGGGGAAATACTCGGGGTACTGGGATTAATGGGGATTCTCTAATACCTGAGCATAGACTTGATGGGCCAAATGGCATCCTATCACACAAGAACAAATGAGGAAATGCAAGTCCTCACACTTCCTGTATCACCTTCTGACAGATGGTTCAAATCCTAGTTCGTAATATTGAGCATGTAGCACTGAGTATGAAATGGTGCTGAATTATGGATGAGATATTAAACTTGGTAGATAAACTATCTAGTGGGACTCTGATGTCCTGGTCAGTATTTGGCCCAGAATCATAAAGTAGACAATGTGGCCATTATCTCATTGGTGTGTGTGGACACTGCTCTCTCTGCAAATTGGTTTCTTGCTTTCATCTGCATTGTGACTCCGGCTGTACTTCAAAATATGTGCCATTTTCTTCAGGCACTTTGGGTGTCCTGAAGTGGTGAAAGCTGTCATTTGAAATTAAAATAAACTTATGCAAACACAAAAGTTTGCAGATGCTGGAAATCCAAAGCAACAGACACAAAATGCTGGAGCAACTCCCCAGGTCAGGCAGCATCCATGGAGAAGAATAAATAGTCAGTGTTTCACACCGAGACCCTTCATCAGTGCTGAGGAGGAAGGGGTGGGGAAAGATGCCTGAATAAAAAGTTGTGTTGGGGGGGGGGGGGCAAAGAGGCCAGCTGGTAGGTGATAGGTGAAGCCAGGTGTGTGAGAAAGGTAAAAAAGGGCTGGAGAACAAAGAACCTGACAGGACAATGGACAATAGGAGAAAAGGAAGGAGGAAGGGGACCCAGGGGGAACCAGTAGGCAGGTGAGAAGAAGTGAAAGGTCAGAGTGGGGAAATGGAGAGAGTAAACTTCTGCATTGCTTCACATGATGTTTACTTTCTGAGATACAACTTCTGATAAGAAGATGAATTGGTTTATTGTTGCCAATGGCTCATACAAGGGGGGTGTAATTTTAAGGTGATTGGAGGAAAGTGTAGAGGGGATGTCAGGGGTAAGTTTTTACAGAGTGGTGGGTGTGTGGAGCACACTGCCAGGGGTGATGATAGAGGCAGATGCATTAGGGACATTTAAGAAACTCTTAGATAGCAACATGAGTGTCAGAAAAATGGAGGGTTACGTGGGAGGGAAGAGCTAGGTGGATCTCTGGTTCAAAGGTCGGCACAACATTGTGGGCCGAGGGGCCAGTGCCATTCTCTGTAGAGGTACAGTGAAAAGCTCGTTTTGCATCCAGATCAGTTCATTACACGGTGTGTTGAGGTAGAACAAGGTAAACAGGATGAAGTGTTAAGTTACAGGGAATGGGCAGTGCAGGCAGACAATAAGGTGCAACAAAACAGATTGTCAACAGTTTTCATAGAAAGCTATCACTTTGAGGTTCCCCGAGAAGTGAGCTTTCAGTGCTCTTCCATCAACTCAAGTTGATTTCTGCATTAGGGCCGTCACTCTGTACTCCAGATAACGTTTTCCTGGATGTGCAGTGTTGCCAGGTCTGCTCAGATGTAGTCATGAATAGAGATTGGGGTTGCTTTCCTTGGAACGCTAGAGGCTAAGAGCGATTTAAGTGAGGGTTAGAAATATCTTCTACACCAATGGACAGAGAAGCAGATTTAGGCCATTCGGCCCATTGAGTCTGCTCCACATTTTTCCCTAATCCAGGGGTTCCCAACCTTGCCGTGGGCCCGTACAATTAACCAAGGGGCTCCCATTTTGAAAACTCCTGTGACCTAAGCCAAGGGGTCAAAACCCAAGAGCAGGAACTCAAAAAGCAATTGGTAGACGGATTAAATTGGGTGGGGGAAGTAACAGAAGAGCTTTTTTTCCCATTCAGATGATGGTGGGGGTCTCAATCTAACTCTGAGGGGGTGGGAGGGACAGGAGCTTCAAGTAGATGTCCAAAATTCAAGTAGACATCAGTGTTCTTACAGAACCATGGGCTGATTGCAGGAGATTAGGCAGGGAAGATTATTAAAGTGAGTACTTCACACCATTTTGCAAGTCTCTTCCCCAGGCAGTTAACCTGATTAACCATTCTAGTTAGGCCCCCCCCCCCGCCCCCCTCTATGTATTACCTCAATCACAGCACTGTAAACACGTAAAACCACTTTTTACAATGTCATTTACGTTGTTAATACAGGCTGTCATTTATGAACACTTTTTTCCCCATATCTGTACTACTAACTTCCTATATAATTCTTTATAATTGTTGAACGTTGTTCTTTTTGATGCATATCATGCCCTGCGGTAATTCCTAATACATGTAAGTGTATTGGGTGAATAAAGTTGATCCCTGTTGTCATCTGGCACATGCATGACAAAGTTTGAAAAGTTCGAAGTAAACTTTATTATCGGAGTGCAGATATGTCACCACATACAACCCTAGAGTAATAACTATAACAGTAAGATCAAGTTGAGTGTAGACGGACCCTAATGGCGTTCTGTGTTGAACATTATCTTTCTGTGATTCTAAAATCCAGGTTCGGTAGGATATATCTGCATGTTTTTTCACTGTCCAAGGTGCAGATATCCACCAGCATCTTAGTGAAATGAGTAAGGTAGCATTAAGAAAAATAGTAAACCGCCATAATTTCTCCCCTGGGAAGTAATAAATGAGTAAGATAATCTGTAAACGAAGGGAAACTCGCGTTGCATAGACCTGTGGAGAGATTTAATTAGAGGCCTTGACTGCACAGCTCACCCCAGGTCGAAAAGTAGCCAAAACCTTCACTTCTCAGGCTGAGGAATTCCAGGAATTTTCATTTTTTTTTCAATGGGAATTTGATAGGCCTGAGTTGCAGGGAAAAGTTACCACTGGTCTAAAAGGCGAGTGTGTGTGTGTGAGAGAGCAAGCACGTGTGTCGTCAGCCCAGAGTGCCTTTCTGCACTCTTTCTAACTAATACTGTGAACACCTATCGTGGAGGGTGCAGCTAACCTGTTGGCAAGCCCCAAAACCCGCCCTGTAGAGATGGCTGTGATATTAAAGAGGCTCTGTTATTCTCCCATTGCTGGAACTAGATAGGTATGCAAATCAGTGGGTCGACCCACAGTGTAACAGAGATTGCGATCGTAAAGCGTCTTTAATCACCTATAAAGCACTCTGGAGATATACCCATTTACCTGGTGCGGTTGCTCATCCGTTTATTGCAAGCACACAAAGTGGGAAAGAGTTGTCTTGCATGTTATAAGCAGAAGTGCAGATGCTGGAAATCCAGAGTAAAACACACAAAATGCTGGATGAAGGGTCTCGGCCTGAAATGTCGACTGTTTATTCCTCTCTATAGATCCTGCTTATCCTGCTGAGTTCTTCCAGCATTTTGTGTATCTTGCATGTTATAAATGATTCCGGATCAATATGTTCTACTGACCTCTTGGACTGAAGGATGGGATGTGGGATGGAGCTGGTTTACCTTCCTTGAACTTCCTGTATGTCTGTCATTTAGGAATCCGGGGCTCACCTTGTTTAAAGTTTTGTTCTGATTACGAGGGGGGGTGGCATGACAGCATGGTTAGCATAACACTATTACCAGCGTCCTGGGTTCATTTCTACTGCTGTCTGTAAAGAGTTTGCATGTTCTCCCTTTGACTGCGTGGTGCTCTTGATTTTCTCCCAGATTACGAAGGGGTATGGGTTAGTAGGTTAAGTGGTCATACGGTGTAAATGGGCTGTGCGGGCTTGCTGGGTCAGATGGGCTAGTTGCCACACTATCCCTACATAAACACAGGCAGTCACAGTCTGTGAGGCTCTAAATATACCAGCCTTCCAATTTGTACTTTATACATTTTTTAATTGTTCACTACTTTAGAAACGATCCTCTCTGTCCTCCAGATTGATAAAGTCCCCAAAAGAACAGATGATCAGGTATCAGTAGTAATGTCTCCGTGTTTTACATCTCCAGAGCTCCATAATCTTCTCCAGAGCTCAAAAACGATTCCCTGCAGTGTTCCTACTTGAGCTCCTACGTATTCCTGATTTTTATTTCAATGTTCCATCCTCATCTTCCCAATTTCTGGAATTCCTTAAACTTCTCTGTCTGTCTAACCAAATTAGGCCTCAAAATACCATGTACAATGTCAACACAACATCCCAGTGTTCTCTCTCTTCCTCTCTGCCCCATGTCTCTCAAAGTTCAAAGTAAATTTAAAATCAAGGTGCATGTATGTCACCATATACCAGCCTGACATACATTGTCTTGTGGGCACACTCAATGAATGTATAACAGAATCAATGAAAGACCACACCAATTTGGGCGTTCATCTAGTGTGTAAAAAATGACAAACTGTGCAAACACGAGAAATAAATAATACATAAATAAGCAAGAAATGTCAATTACATGAGATGAAGAGCCATGGAAAGCGAGTCCAAAGGTTTTGGGAACAGTTCAGTGATGCTGCAGGTGAAATTAAGTGAAGTTATCCACTTTGGTTCAGGAACCTGATAGTTGAGGGGTAATAACCTGGATGTATGGGTCCTGAAGCTCCTGTGCCTTCTTACTGATGGCAGCAGCAAGAAGAGTGCATGTCCTGGGGGTCCTCGATAACAAGGCTTGTGTAGAAGTGTTCAGTGGTTGGGACAACATTTTGTGTTGCCTATTTCTCTATCCGCATTTCTGTATGGGAGGGGGGTTCTCACTGAAACTTATTGAATAGTGGAGGAGTCTAGGATTAAAGGCACAACTCACTTTAGAACAGAGATGAGGAATTTCTTTAGCCAGAAGTTGGTGAATCTGTGAAATTCATTGCCACAGACAGCTGTAAAGGCTAAGTCATTGGGTATATTTAAAGTGAAGGGTGATAGGTTCTTGATTAGTAAGTACATCAAAGGTTACAATGAGAAGGCGGGAGAATGGGGTTGAGAGGGGGTAATAAATCAGCCATGATCGAATGGCAGACTCAATGGGCTGAATGGCCTTACTCTGTTCCTGTGTCCTCTCACTTATTTTGCCCCTTCAAAACCTTGCAGTTTGATGACACCCCTTCGTCATTAGTCCTTCTAGCTGTATGTCCAAATGTGGCTGAGTAGCAAGTTCTGCCAGAAGTTTTCTGTGTGTTTACGGCACAAATTTTGTGCGTGTGTGTATTTTGTAGGATATTTGTGGAAATTATTAGTGGAAGGCTATGAGAACGTGGACTTGGTGGTCTGACTGTCCTCGTCAGTGAGCCTAATGACTGGAAGGGAGCTACAGGAAGCGGTTTGTTGTCTTGGAATGCAGTGTGTCTTTGAGATTAACTTGTCATGAGGTCCAGGCCAGGCCCATCACGACGACTGTGAGGACTGTGTGGAAAACGAGGGGCGGCGAGTGTCAAAGGAAGGAAGAGTTGGAGTCTTTTGAGGGTTGAGTGGCAGGGGGAGTGATTTATCGAATTGAAATACTCTGCATATTCTTGGCTTCCATTAAGATCACTCACAGTGAAGTGCTCTGAACCCAAAGGACAGTTCTGGCACACAGTGTTGGAAAAAGTATACAGGAATTAAAACTTACAAGATTTTTTTTTGGAAAGGAAAGACTGCTCCAGCCAAAAAACATGGGGTTTTTTTGAACAAAAAAAATTGTACTTAAACTGGTTATTTGGGAATAATTGAAAAAGTCTGGATTGGGAGGAGCAGTTTCTTCTTGTAGGCTTAGCCCACTGGGACAGATTCCTCTCTGGTCTATATCCTATGTGGAGATGCGTTAGGAAGAATTTTGCTTACATCTCTCGTTGCTTAGAATGTCTTGTGGATGGTTCTGTCGTGAAAGAAACTAGTCCAGGAAGCTTCACTCTGGAAAGGGAGTGGAGCATGGATTCATATCTAATTAAGGGGAAGTGACACACCAGTAATCATTATTTGATTCATTTCTTCATTGGGTCAGACCAGCCTTGGTTAACAGTGCAAGAACTAGATTTAAAATCAGGAGAATGAGGCTGAGAGGGAAATTAAGTCAGCCATGAGCAGGCTCAATGGGCCGAATGGTAATTCGCTTCTTGTGTCTTAGTACCGACATACAATCTGCCGTGAAATTTGTTTTGCAGCAACAGTGCAATGCAATACAAAAGTTAGAATAAGAATGTATAAAATATTAAAATTCACGCAAAAAGAAGGCAAAGTATTGAGGGAGTATTCATTGTCCATTCAGAAATTCTAATGTTGGAGGTGAAGAAGCTGTTATTAAAATGTCGAGTGTGCGTCTTCAGCCCCTTGTACCTCCTCCCTGATGAAGATAGTTTGACTTGTCACATGTACATTGAAATATACAGTGAAATGCATTGTTTGCGTCATCGACCGATACCGTATGAGAATGCGCTGGGGGCAGCCCACGACCGTCACCGAGCACTCCGGTGCCAGCAAAGCTCGCCCTGAATTTACTAGCCTTAACCCTCGCTCTGGAATCTGGAGTTCCTGGAGGAAACCCACGTGGTTACAGGGAGAACATACAAGCTCCTTTCAGACAGCGGTGGGAGGGAAACCTGGCTCTGTGAGATTTCGCTGTGTAGCGTCTCAGTTGTTGAGGCACCAACCGTACTTTTAAGGGTAATTTGTTGACTGAAGGAGTTTGCAGCACCCTGGGGGTGTGAAGGGTGCTACAAATGGAGGGATTTGTCAGAGGGTTGCCGTCGGCCCAGCAGAGCACCCTCACTGAGAGCTGGAGCAGAGGAAGCTCTGGCCCAATCCACACAGATTGCACTGGAATGTGTGCAGGGCTGGCACTTGCATGGGGAAAACTCCGTACTTGATCACTGACTTTGCCAGCTTGCACAGATCCTGGCGAGCGGTCGTGCACACACAGCTTCCCTGGTCGTGCTGCTTGCCGGTGTTTACTTCTCGGGCACTGATGTCGCACACTCCACTCAGGGTGCTGGAGCCACTCGACGTCAGTGGAAGAGAGCAAACATTTCAGGCCGAGGCCCATCCTCGAGTCTGGGGGGGGGAGGAAAAGGAGCAGAGTTTCCCGCCCTTTTTTATGCCATGGACAGTTACTGTTAACCGAGGGGTCCGTGGACCCCTGTTCTGGTAGGTGATAGGTGAAGCCAGATAGATGGGAAAGGTAAAGAAAGGGCTGGAGAGGAAGGAGTTGAGTCAAGTTTATTGTCTTTTTGTTCATAAACTGCTGGTACAGTACACATTAAAAATGAAATAACGTTCCTCAAGGACCCTGGTGCTACATGAAACAACACAAAACTACACTAGACCATGAGAGACAATACAGGGCTACTCTAGACTACGTAAAACAACATAAAAACTGCACTAGACTACAGACCTGCACAGGACTACATAAAGTGCACAAAACAGTGCAGGGCAGTACAATAATTAATAAACAAGACAATAGGCACAGTAGAGGACAAATTACAATATAATAAATGATGTAGATGTCAGTTTGGACTCTGGGTATTGAGGAGTCTGATGGCTTGGGGGAAGAAACTGTTGCACAGTCTGGTCGTGAGAGCCCGAATGCTTCGGTACCTTTTGCCAGATGGAGGGAGAAGAGTTTGTGTGAGGAGTGCATGGGGTCCTTCACAATACTGTTAGCTTTGCAGGTGCAGTGTGTGGTGTAAATGTCTGTAATAGCAGGAAGAGAGACCCCAATGATCTTCTCAGCTGACCTCACTATCCGCTGCAGGGGTCTTGCGATCCAAGACGGTGCGATTCCCGAACCAGGCAGTGATGCAGCTGCTCAGGATGCTCTCAATAGAATGTGGTGAGGATGGGGAATCTGATAGGAGAGGAGAGTGGACCTTAGGAGAAAGGGAAGGAGGAGGGGACCCGGGGGAAGCAATTAGCAGGTGGGGAGAAGAGGTAAGAGGCCAGATTGGGGAGCAGAAGAAGAGGGAAGGGGAAAAATTACCGTTAAGTTGGAGAAATTTAACACTGATGGCTGGGTGGGAATCGTATAGAAACACAAAGAACTCCAGGTTATAGAATCTGGAACACCACACAAAGCGCCACAGGGACTCTGCACTGCGATCAAAATCAGATTTATTATCAGTGACTTGTATGACGTGAAATTTGTTCTTTTGCAGCGGAAATACAGTGCAAAGACATAAAAACCCATAAATTACAACCATAAATACTGCAACAGAAAAAACAGGAATCGTGAGGTAGTGTTCGTGGGTTCATGAACCGTTCAGGAATCTGTTAGTGGAGGTGAAGAAGCGGTCAAAGGTTCATTTGTTATCGAAGCCTGTATCCGTACACAACTCTGAAATTTGTCTTCTCCAGATAGCCACAAAACAAAGAAAGAACATGGAAGTTGCTCAGAGAGAAATATCAACCCCCCACACATAAATAACTAACAAAGCATCAACCCCAACCCCCTCCCCTCGCACTACAAAATGGAAAAGGAACGGGTGATTTTTTTTTTTAAAAAATAGTATAAATACCCCTAGTCTGAATAAGTTACATTTCAGTTCCCACCACCACCTGTAAGGAGTTTGTGTGTTCTCCCCGTGACCACATGAGTTTCTTCTGGTTTCCTCCCCGTTTCCAAGGAAGTACCAGCAGGGTTAGTGAGTTGTGGGCTGGCTGTGTTTGGCATTGGAAGTGTGACGACACTCGACCGCACCCAGCGCGGTCCTGGCAGATTAAATTTGATGCAAACAATCCATTTCACTGTGTGCTGCGACGTGTGTGTGACAGGTAAGCTGATTGTTGTAAATAAGTAGTGGGATCTGATTAATGAAGGCATTTGTTAAGCAGAGGGTGCCACGGAAGCTATTACAGCTGGTGGCATTCCAGAGTCCAGTTCTGGTGCTGTTCTGTAAGGAGGCTTTACGGCCTGCCCGTGGAATGCATGGGTCTTCCCCAGTGCTCCGGGTTCTTCTCTCAGTCCAAAGATGTACCTGGTGGGTTAATAGGTCATTGTAAATTGTCCTGTGATTAGGTTAGGGGTTAATCAGCGTTGTGGGGAGGTGGGGGGGGGGGGGGGCAGCTTGGCCAGAAGGGCCTGCTCCATGTTGTGTGGCTAAATAAACTAAATCAATGGAGGCCGTGCTGGGTGAGGGACGAGAAGCAGGCCTGCTTCCTTGGGGTAACACGTTCAGAAATTAAACGTGAGAGATTCTGCAGGTGCTGAAAACCCAGAGCAACACACAAAATGCCGGAGGAGCTCAGCAGGCCAGGCAGCCTCCGTGGAAATGAATGAATAGTCAATATTTCGGACTGAGCATTTGAAGATTTCCCGGGTGTGTGATCGATCGTTTCCCCTTGAACACTCCGTATTTTTTTCCTTCTCTTTTTTTTCAACCACTCACTTAATTTCCTTTTTTTTTATTTGTTGTAAATTTGTAGTTTTCATTATTTTTCAATACTGCTGTTGCAAAGCAACAAATTTCACGATATATGCCGGTGACGTTAAAGGTGATTCTGGTTCAGGGTGCGAGTGAGAACCACTTGCCTCTCTAACCCTGCTGCTCGCTGCCCACCTCCTGAGACGTAACATGACTCCCTGCTCGGCCTGTGGTGGAGATAAGGGGAGGACGGTTTGCCTTAGGAGAGAGGCAGCAGTCGCCCGGGCCCTAACGTGGGGGTGGGACAGGGCTATTTCAGGAATCCTTTCCCTGTGAAAACAAGAGCATTCTTTCAGAGCCTTTCGCCAATGGGGACGACATCCCAGGAAGTGTTATTTTTCAGCGGTACATTGCTGCTATTGTGGAGCATCAGAAGCAGAAGACAGAGGAGGCTGTTCAGTCCATTGTGCCTGCTATCCCCACTGAAAAGATTGAGGCTGAAATTTTTTCCCTAGAACCAGTTAATGTGCACTAATATCTCTTAATATCTAATAATCAGTATCGAATAACAGTACCTTTTTCCCTGGGTTGAAATGTCTAATACCAGAAGCCATGCTTTTAAGAGGTGTTTAGCTAATCACACAAGTGTGAGGGAAATGGAAAGGTATTCCCCTTGTGTAGGCAGAGGGGAATAGTTTAGTTGGCCATTTGATTACTAATTTATTTGGTTGGCACAACTCTGTGGGCCAGAGGGTCAGATTTGGCGCTGTACTATTCTGGACCAAGCACTGTGTCAGCCCAGCAAGATCCCACGGGCGGCAATGTGACGACGATCGGGTAGCCTGCTGGTTGAGGGGCAGATGTTGGTACGCAGTTTGTGTGTACGTTGTGCTCAGGAGCCTATGCAAGTAATGCCCAGTGCAGTGATGTTGCACCATTTGTTGGTACTTGGAGCAGACTCGATGGGCTGAGTGGCCTAATTTTGCTCCTCTGCCTGGTGGCTTACTGTTCTGACATGTACCAAGATAAAATGAAAAGTTTGCCCTGCGTACTGTTAACACAAGGCATTACTGCACAGTGCAGACTCGGCCCACGATGTTGTGCTGACCTTCCCCATCTTCTCCAAGATCATTCTAACCCTTCTCTTCTACGTAGCCTTCCACATGCTTAAGAACTCCGTAACTGTCCTTAATTACCAACTGGGTGGCGGGGTAGAAATGAATCTCTACTAAAGAAGGTTTATGGTACACCTTTTCTCCGCCAGCCTGCAGGACACCCTTGGGCAAGGTGTAGGATCGGCTTAGACCACACCCCTCCCTGTATCAGGGTCACGTAAAGCCAGCTGGTGGACGAGCGTATGAGCAGCCAGTGCTTATCGCAAGTCCTGGTCATGTGACCACTGACGCCAGGTAGACTATCTGTGAAGAGTATTGATAATGGCTGGGGTCACCCGTCTTGGAAAGACACTGCCCAGGAGAAGGCAATGGCAAAACCACTTCTGTAGAAACATCTGCGAAGAACAGTCATGGTCACAGAATGACTGTGATCTACCATCACCCCTGGCAGGGCATTTCATGTACCCACACTGTTAGTGTGAATTGAAAAAACACCATGTATCCCCCATACAGATGGGAATGCATAGACAGGGGAACATTTAATGCTTTGTTCATACAGATCAAATCATTACACTGTGTCTTGAGCTGGAACAAGGTAAAACAATAACAATGTAGGATAAAGTGTAACCGCTACAGAGAAGGTGCAGAGCAGGTAATCAAGTGCAAGGTCATAACGAGGTAGTTTGTGAGGCAAAGAGGCCATTTTATTGTACCGGAGGCCCAAATCTAAAAGTGCATTTATTGTCAGAGTATGTATACAGAGTACGGGATTCGTCCTCCCACAGGCAGCCATGAAACAAAGAAACGCCGTGGAACCCATTCAAGAAAACACCAAACACCCAACGCACAGGGAGAAAAGGAAAGAACAAATTGCGCAAGCAGCAAGTAGAACATCACCAACATCAAACCAGGAGTCCAGTGGTATTCATTTCAGTTCAGCATCACTCCACTGGTCCACTGCGGGCCGCGGGGCAAAGCATTCTTTGCTGAAGCGCCCCAAACCATGTTGATCGAACTGCTCGAAAACAGCAATAAAAGGAGGAAAGAGAATCCAGGAACGCAGGCAACATGAACCTCAAGGTCCCCCAAAATGAACCCGCCGCCTCCTTTATCAGTCCTTGTAAGGTGGATCCCAAGACTCGTGCGCTTCACTCAAGAGGCAGCGAGAAGCCATCCTTGAGCCTGGTGGTTCATGCTTTGTATGTTCTGCCTTAAGGGAGAATCTAAATTTTATTATAATATTTTTAATAAAGTCTTGGGCCAGTGACACAGGTTCAATTCCCACCGCTGTCTGTAAGGAGTTTGTACGTTCTCCCTGTGAGCGCATGGATTTCCTCCGGGTGCTCCGGATTCCTCACGCATACCAAACACATACGGGTCAGGGTTAGTTAACTAAGGACATGCTATGTTGGCACTAGAAACATAGCCACATTTTCGGCCTGCCCCCAGGACAGTGTGGCTGAAGGAAATGGTGAATTTCACTGTATGTTTCAGTATTTCAATGTACTTATGAAAAGTAAAGCTAATATTTAAAAGCAAGGCACAAAAAATGCAGGAGAAACCGAGCAGGTCAGGCAGCATCTGTAGAGGGAAATGAACAGTGGACATTTCTGGCTGAACCTCTTCATCAGGACTGGCCAGAAAGGCCTGCCCCCGACCTCTTCCTCTCCAGTTGTGATGACGGGTCTCGGCCCAAAATGTCAACTGTTTATTCCCCTCTATGGATGGTGCCAGACCTGTTCCTCCAGCAATTTGTACATGTTTTGCTCAAGATTTCTAGCATCTGCAGAATCTCTGGAGTGTATAAATGCAAGATCTTTGTTTCATAGACTTTGCCAGTCAGGCGTTTCCTGTGGTTTCATCAAGTTCAAGGCACCTTTTCCCCTCCCTTCCTGACTTTGATGATATCCACCCAAATATTGTGGGTTTTTGTTCCTCTTTTCTTACTTAATCCTTCGTATTTTTAGAATTATTCTGAAATTCACATCTGAAATGCAAGAGGTTCTGCAGATGGTGGAAATCCAGAACAACACACACAAAATGCTGGAGGAACTCAGTAGGTCAGGCAGCGTCAATGGAGAGAAATAAGCATTTGAGCGGAGGGCGGCATGGTAGGGTAGTGGCTAGCTCTGGTTTCCTCCCTTGGTCCAAGGGCATACCGGTTGGTAGATTAATTAATCATTGTAGATTAATCGATGATTGTAAATTGTCTCATGATTAGGCTTGGATTAAATTGGGTGTTTGGAAGGGCCCAATGTACCTCAATCAGAAAAAAAAAATTTTTTTTTTGAAGTTGACTCTTTATTCCTTTGACTGTACACAGAAAGGTGCAGAAAAGAGCCAGGAATATCATGAAGGATCCCACCCACCCTGCTAGGCACTGTTTGTCCCACTCCCATCGGGGAGGAGGCTACGTAGCATCCACGGCAGGACCACCGGACTCAAAAACAGTTACTTTCCCCAAGCAGTAAGGCTGATCAACACCTCCACCCACTAACTCCACCACAATCAGAATCAGGTTTATTATCACCGGCATGTGACGTGAAATTTGTTAACTTAGCAGCAGCAGTTCAATGCAATACATAATATAGAAGAGAGAAATAGTAAATTTAATAACTACTTTATTTCCTGTCAGTCGCCTTATGTACAGTCTAGCGTCACTTTATGGGTGTACAATCAATTTGTGTATTTAAGCTATCTCAATGTATTTATATTTATTGTGTTTATTATTATGTTCTTTATCTTTTGTGTTTTTTATGCTGCATTGGGACCAGAGTAACAATGATTTTGTTCTCCTTTACAATCGTGTATAGGAAATGACATTAAACAATCCTGAATCTTTTTCATAGATACTGGCTGCCCTGCTGAAATACACATCTATTTTTCTTAAGCAGATTTAAATTTGCTTGGACTGTTGGTCTGCCTGCCTGCAAGCACAATTCTTGCAAAAGGGAAGTACTGGCTGCCTGAAACAGCCCCATATATAAACAAGGGCTCTGTTTCAGTGTGTTTGTCTGGCTGATAAGTTGGCTTTCGATGGGAGAGATAGCAGTGTCGCCAGGCTGAATGTTGCTGTTAGAAGTTCTTGTTGTCTCTGTAATAATAGTTGTTTTAAAGTACTGGAACGGCACCACTTCCTCCAAACAGGGAAGACAGCGGGAGCGATTATATTAAACCTCTGTAATTTCGAGTCATAATATTGATCAGGTTTTAACGCCATGCCATTGGACCCTGGGTTTAAATGCTGCTTTTACTTCCCAATTTATCTGCCAGAATTGTTGTACGTTCAAAGCTTTCAGGGCCCCTCCCCCGCTGTCTCCATAATGGCATCACCTAATGGTTTGAGGCAAAAGCTCCAGATGAGAGGGTGTAGGCCCCTTGTGTTCGCGGCTGGCTGCAAGAGCTCACATCTTCAGGGGCAGGGCGATCTGTTGGCTCACTCCTGTCTTTTTGAGGTTTTGTTTAAAAGTATGTCTGAAAAACTTTAAAGGTAAAAGGAAGCGAATGGTTTGCATTTCAGTAAAGCGTTGCTGGAACACTCGCAGGATGTGTTTGGGGGGAAGGGAGAACATAATCTCCTATTTACTGCCTAATAGTTTCCTTAAGGCACCATCTCTTTATTACCAGCCCCTTCTCTCTCCCCTTTCACCTCGCTCTCCTTCCTGCTAATCTGTTTTGTTCCTGTTTCTTCTCTCTCATTCATTTACACATTCTCGACATTTTATCGCCCTCCTCTCCCTACCACTGCCTTCCATCGCCTTTTGAAGACCCTTCCCCTGAACTTTGTTTTTCTCATCTCTTTCTTTCTCTTCTCGTTTGTCTCTCTCCTTCCTTTCCCCTCTACTCTCTCCCCCTCTTCCCCTTCCCCCTAACCCCTTCTCTTTTCTTCTCCCTCACCCTCTCTTCTTCCCCCTACCTTGCTCACGCCCCCTGCTCTAGCTCATTCTCTCTCCTCCCCCCCCCCAGCTCCCCATCTCCCAGTATCTCCCTCTCCCTCCCCACCCCTTCGTGTCTATCGGCAATATTTTCACATACAGTTCTTTCCTCTGATTTAACACTTTCACTTCACTAATCTGCCCGCGTGTAATCACTGAGTCAGTTAGGTCTCCGGGTTTAAGTCCAAGTCCGTGCCTGGAGTCGCCGTGTCTGCACGCACATTTTAACCACGTCAGTGCTGGAGCAGCCCAGGGATAAAAGGAAAGGAGTTTCATTCAGCCCTGAAGCCATTCGTTGACTAGTCTGCTGTTATTCCATTTCAGAGCCTTGATTCCATGCCCAGCAAATTTGAAGTTTTCATTTGACTCCCAACATGTGGGGGACAGAATCCCAGATTTTTACTCACCTGTGTCTGCCTACGCAGAGAATTATCTAAGTGGAAAGGAGCCACACAGTATAGACAAGCGAGAGGTATCTGGGTGACTCTGCACACAATCACTAGCAATATGAGGGTACAGTGAATAATTAGGAAGACCAGTGGAATGTTGGCTTTTATTGTGAAGGGAATAAAAGTAGCAATGTCTTACCACAGTTGTGAGACCATACCCAGAACCCTGTGCGAAGTTTTTCGAAAAATTTCCTATATTTAAGCAAAACTGTTCAGAGAAGCTTCGCAAGGCCAATTCTGAAAGAATAAATTTAAAATAGAACACTGAGGGAGGATCTCACTGAAACCTATCGAATTGCTTAGACAGAGTAGGCATTGGAGAGAATGGTCCCTATAATGGGGTGTGGAATCGAGGACCTGAAGCCTCAGTAGGACATCACTTTCGAACAGAGACAAAGGAGGAATTTCTTCAGCCAGAGGGTGGTGAATCTGTGGAATTCATTGAAACAGGCGGCTGTAGAACCCAAGTATTTAAAGCAGAGTTGGATAGGTTCTTGATCTGAGCAGTTGGTGAACACAAAAGTTTCTGCAGATGCTGGAAATTCAGAGCAACACACACACACAATGCTGGACGAACAGGTCAGGTAGTGTCTGCAAGAGTTGATAATTTGAGTTGAGATGTTTCATCTGGCCTGGTGAAGAGACGCAGCCTGAAACACTGTCTGCCTATTTCCCTCCATCAACGTTACCTAACTTGCTGAGTTCCTCCAGCATTTTCTGTGTGTGGTGCTCAGATTTCTAGCATCTGCAGATTTTCTCTTATTTAAAATGTCTTCTGCCTGCACACGATCCCCATCCCTCTGTTTCTGCTCATTTATCTATTCACTTAGAGACAGCGCGGAACGGACCCTTCCGACCCAACGAGCCACCCGACCCCGCCAACCCACCTATTTAACCCTAGCCTAATCACGGGACAGTTTACAATGACCAGTTAACCAACTAACCAGTATGTCTTTGGACTGTGGGAGGAAACCCGCAGGGAGAACGTACAAACTCCTTATGGGGTGGGCAGCGCTGGAATTAAACTCCAAAATGCCCCAAGCTGTAATAGCGTTGCACTAACCACTGTGTGTGTTTATCATGTCTGCATCCTCCACTCCCCCTGGCTGCCCATTCCCGGCACCTTCCACACCCTGTAAAGACAAACTTTACACTTTAAACTTCCTCCCCTCTCACCTCAAGTGCGTGTCATTTAGCAACGAAAATCTCATCTGAGGCTCTCAGAATTGAGGCAGTTTGGTTAGGACAGCATTCAGAGACGTGCGGGTTAGGGTTAGTACGTTGTGGACGTGTTACATTGGTGCTGGAGGCATGGCGAAACCTCCCGCCGCCCCTCCATCACATCCTCAGACTGTGTTTGTCTTTGATGTAAATGATGCATTTCACTGTATTTTCCGATTTACATGTGACAAATAGAGCTAATCTTTAAATCTTCAAGCCCTGTGTTACACCCCACAAACATGACCTGTTTAATCAGTTTCTGCACTCACTGGGCTGGTGGCTGTGACCAGAGTCAGTCTGACTGAGTTCCAGCTCTGAACTGATGTTAAAATTCCAGAGTCCTGTTATCAGTCAGTGGAAGTATTAAAGCGAGGAGCATTGAACACTCGTCAATCAGCAGATACATAACTGTTGGGGAATCCAGTCAGATAAGGGGAGGGCGAGAGGAACAAAGCCAGGCAGACCCAGGGGCACCAGCCAGCGAGACAGCTGCCGTCATCTTCAATGTTTCCCCTTCTGGTTATCTGATAACTCGAGCCTATTAAGCGCTTGGTTCCCGGTTTGTTATTTGCATAGATTAGATTAGTTTTATTCGTCACGCGTACATGGAAACATACAGTGAAATGCACTGTTTGCGTCAACGACTGACACTGTCTGAGGATGTCCTGGAGGCAAGTGTAGCCATGCTTCTGGTGCAGTCCACAGTCCTGAGCCTGTACCCTTTGGGATGCGGGAGGAGACCAGAGGAAACCCATGCGGGCGGACACATAGATCATACAAACTCCTTACGGCGGTGGGAATTGAATATTGATCGCTAACATTGTAGCGCGTTACGCTAACCTCTACACGACTGTGCCACCTGTTAAATACCTTAATTATTGTGGGTTTTAGTACATAAAAAATATGTTGAATTGTTGCAATGGACATTTCTGTACCTGAAGAGACCCTGGAGTAGATCTTGAAATGGAATGGATGAGGGTGGGGTGGGGGGGGGTGGGGTTGCTGGGAGATCACTCTATGTTCACGCCATTACGCAAAGACACTTAATTTCCCATGTCTCCCTGCAATTCCAAGGAGAGAAATCACACTTGGTAGGTTCCTTTCAATGCTTTCTAGCTGAAGTTCATTGTCATTTGAAACATGCACAATTCTGTGCACTCTAGCATATGTATAATGTGTGTGTGTATATGTGTATATACAGCTAAGAGATGTATACAGCTTGGGTACGTAAGACTTTTGCACAGTACTGTCTATATAAGCAAATGATACAACTTTCTTCCCGACCACAATGCACTCTCAAATCATGTATCTCACACAGCACAAAAATACAAAATATTAACACAAATACTGTATGTTAATAAAATATAATCCAAAGTGCAGGTAGCACTCAACACGAGTAAACAGTAAACAGCTCTCGGTCCTAGTGACGAGACCCTGGTGCTGATGGGGTATACAGTAATCTCACAGCCTGAGGGAAGAAGCTGCTTCCCAGTCTGGTGCTCCTGTGCCTCCTCCCTGGTGGTGGTGGGGCAAAGAAATTGTTGGACAGGTGGGTGAGATCCTCAACAATGCTTCAGGCCTTTCGTATCCCAGTAACAGTCACAAATAGTGGGGGAAGGAGACCCCAGTGATTCACTCAGTGGTTTTTACAATCCTGTGCAGGATCTTAACATAGAACATAGAATAGTACAGCACAGTACAGGCCCTTCGGCCCACAATGTCATGCTGATCTGTAAACCCTGCCTTCTATATAACCCCCCCACCTTAAATGTCATGTGGTTGGATGCCTGGCAGCTTCCACACCACACACTGATTCAGCCAGACAGGACGCGCAATGGTACTGCTGCTGAAAATGGGTCACTCATTCTCTCATAGATGGATTGAAAGAGGAACTGAGATGAGGTATTCAGAATAAACGTCAAAGTCTAAAATAAATTGCAGCAAAATGTATTAATAAAGTAAGTATATATATTACCATGTACTATCTTGAAATTCATTTTCTTGCTGGCAATTACAGGAAGGAATGCAATAGTATTTATGAAAAACAACATAAATAGTTCATGTATTTGTGTAACACATACAAAATGCTGGTGGGATGCTGCGTTCCACCAGCATTTTGTGTGTGTTGCTTGAATTTCCAGCAGCTGCAGATTTCCTCATGTTTACGTTCATGTATTTGTATACATGAAAGCAGTGAAAACAAACCCACCCATCAGGGAAAAGCCCTCCCCACCACTGACCACATTAACATGGGCCGCTGCCACAAGAAAGCAGCATCCGTCATTAACGATTCCCACCACGCTGTCTTGTCACAACCGCCATCGGGCAAAGTTCATAGTACTGCACTTATTGTCCAGTATGTATATTATATATAACCTTGACATTCGTCTCCTTACAGGCAGCCACAAAGCAAAGAAAGCCCCAAAAAATAGACCGTCAAACAATGTGCAAAACGAAAAAAATAAAACGTGCAAACAGTAATAGTTAATGACATTCAGAAGTTCACAAAAGTGATTTCACAGTCACAAAGCCGAGATCTGCACATGTACTGCTTCAACTCCTTCCTTAATAAAACTTGGAAAACAATTTAAAGGGCCACAAGAAGAAACGTCTTTTAAGCAGGCCATAAAATATCTCCAGGGCTCGTTTCTCCGGCGGCCCCTGCCGAGCTCTGCTCTCTCCACCCTTGACCCACTCAGGAAGGAGAGGAGAGCTATTGATGCAGGAACTGGTGGCAGTGCGGGGTATTCAGAGAAGGGTAATGGTGTTCTGGGTCAGTGGGCGCCAGATACCGTAGGTGGACAGTGTGGAGAGAACCACACCCACCATTCCCTCCTCACCTGCCAGCTTGCCCCTTTCATTCCAGTCCTGACGAAGGGTTTCGGCCCAAAACATTGACTGTTTTTTCCTCTCCTTGGGTGCAGCTTGACCTGCTGAGTTCCTCCAGCATTTTGTGTGTGTGTGTGAGCTTGCTTTCAACACATCATCACCACTGATTGCTTTGATGTGCACCTTGACTACAGGAGGTGAGCACAGTGTAATGGGAGGTGAAAGCCTGGGACAGACGGTATGAGAGATGGGCCTAGGCCGGGTGAAGGATGGAGGGAAAGAGGAGCACTGTTTCATGGCAGGGAGGCAGTTCCCCTCGAGGACAGGAGGCTGGCTCCAGAGCTGTCGTGGCAGCCAGTGTGTGGAAGGGAAGTAAGTGGCATCACTGTGGTGTGAGTTAATCGGAACTGACGGCATGAGGAGAAGGAGGTCGAGAGGGCACCATTCTACCGATAAGTTGTCAGGGAGCTGAACGCAGCCTTGGAGACATGCTGGCTCAGAGAAGCCCCCTCCCCCACACCTGTTTTACAACTCCTACAGCCTGAGGGGTGTGTGGGTGTGTGAGAGAGAGAGAGAGAGAGAGATGCAGATTCATACCTGGAACTGCTCTCTTCATTTTGTTTGCAAACATGGTTAAATTCAGATAGACAGACCGACCCTTGCAGCCCGTCAAGCCGTACCATCCAGAGCAATCTCCCGATTTTAACCCTAGGGACAATCTTCCGTGTCCGATTAACCTACCACCCGGTACGTCCTTGGACCGTGGCAGGAAACCAGAGGACCCCCTACACCGAGAACATCCAGACTCCTTACAGACAGCGGCGGGGTCAAACGCACATTGAAACCTCCAGCGAAGCACGTCATTGGCATTAAGAACCAACTAAGGATGTGCTGGGGGCAGCCGGCAAGTAGCGCCACACGTACCTGCACCAACATAATGTGCCTACAGCAGAACACGCAGCAAGCAACGAAACAACAACTGCGAAACAAACCCTTTTCCCCCTTTCCCTCTACACACACACACACACACACACACACACACACACACACACACACACACACACACACACACACACACACACACACACACACACAAACACACAAACACACACACACACACACACACACACACACACACACACACACACACACACACACACACACACACACACACACAGTTCTCCAGGACAGGCTACCAGTCTCCAGCATGTGAGTACGTCTAGGTTAAGCGAGCCAGTTTAACTGTCTGATGCGGGTGTAGTGTGGGGGGGAAGTGTCGGTATGATTTCCATTATTTACGTGCTTGCACCGTGTTTATTAGTCCTGGTGAACTCGGCCTCTCCAGTACCTGCCTTTAGCCGACTGTTCAGAGTTTCATCCTAAGTTGCTACACGACCGTGCCGTGCTTCAGTATGTCCAAGAAAGCCCGCCCAAGGTCAAGTCAGCGTGACCCCAACATCCAGAACACCTTCAAAAGGTGGCATCCATCATGAAAGACCCCCATCACCCAGGACACCCCCTCTTCTCATTGTTACCAACAGGGAGGAGGTACAGGAGCCTGAAGACACACACTCAACAATTCGGGAACAGCTTCTTCCCCTCTGTCATCAGATTTCTGAATGGACAGTGAGCACTACCTCACTTCGTTCCTCTCTTTTTGCACTATTTAATTTATTGAGGTTTATAGTTAGTATGTATTGCATTGTACTGTTGCAGCAAAACAACAAATGTCAGTGATGATAAACCAGTTCTGATTCTGGACAACCCAAATGGCCACTGCCAGTGCTATTGAATTCTGTTATTCTAGCTTCCTTCTCTTTCAATATGATGTAAAATATTGAAGGGGACTGAAGAGAAGAGTTTGTATTTGGTGGTTTGCAGTCACTCACATTTAGATATCAATTCAGATTGTGAGCTGGGGATGAACTAGGAATTGAGCTCTAATTGTGGAGCATATTGAAGTCAAAGTTGCCCCAGTGTCATCACAGGGCCTGCTAGTCAATCGATGTAAATGCAGTGTAGGAGAAACCACATTTAATAAAATAGACATTAATATAGAACATATTTCTTGTAAAGCATCGTTAACCTGTCAACCTTACAGTCAGTGAGTTCCAGACTCTGCGGAAGGTGCCCTGCCATCTGTAATCTCTTTAGTGGGGTCATTGCAAGTACTACTAATCTCACCACGCCACCATGTACCTGTGCAGACTCTGATGCTGTGTTGGAGGGAGAGAGAAACTGGTGAGGGATTCACCCAGTTTGTGTGTCTGTCTGCCGCGTGCTGTTTCTTCCATCAGGTGCGGTTGCACTGTTGACCAAGTTTGGAATGAAATACAATGGATTCTAATTAATTGGGGCATTTTGGCCTAATTAAGCGGCTGCCCCAGTTAGCTGAAGTTAAAAGTGTGTATTTTTAAAAAAAGATAAACTGAGTGACAGATTATTCATTTAAATGAAATACAGGACAAATCAGTACACGTCATCGTTATGTGCCGTGTTGTTTGACGAAGGTGATCATGGTTAACAAATGGATTTATGAATTCTTTTTAACCATGGCACTGGGCACCTACTGATCAAATGTGCTGCAGAAGGTCAGGTGACATAGCATGAGAAGATTCTTTGATCAGACAATGGTGAAGCCATGGGTCTGAGTCATTGTGGCAACTCAGACTCCAGGAATTAAGGAAATCAAGGGGCACAGAGAGAGTGCTGGAAACTGGCGTCGAAATAGATCAGTGGGGGATCCAGAGTCATACAGAACGCTGCTGGTATCTCCTCTTCTTGCTGCCTTTCACATCCCCCGGGTTCCCTCGTGTTGGTTGCCGCCCTCTTGAGGGATCAAGATGTCTTCAGTGGTGGGGAGACGAGTGCCTGCGATTGAGCTGGCTGAGTTTGCAACTTTCTGCAGCTTCCTCTGACCCTGTGATTTGGCCCCTCCGTACCAGAGGGTGATGTGTCCTGTACATTGTACATCTGTAGAACTGTGCATAACAATTCTCAAATTTCTAATGAAATTTAGCCACTGTAATTCTTTGTAATTGGGTCAATAAGTTGGGCCTAGGACAGATCTCCAGAGACGTTGACAACCAGGTTCTTGAAGCTACTCACCCTTTCCGCTGCTGATCCCTTGATGAGGACTGGTGTGTGTTCCTCGACTTCCCCTTCCTGAAGTGCACAATCAGTTCCTTGGTCTTTCTGACAAGTACAAAGCTGTTGTTGGCAACACCACTCAACCATACGCCCTTCTCATTACCATCTGAGATTCTGCCAATGACATTTGTGTCTTTGGTGGATTTATCGATGAAGTTTGAACTGTGCCTAGCCGCACAGCAAAATGCAGACCTCCCAGTAAACGATGTCAGCGATTTAGATGAGGGCATTGAAAACTATATCAGCAAGTTTGCTGACGATACTAAACTGGGTGGCAGTGTGGCATGCGAAGAGGACGTTAGGAGAATACAGGGAGACCTGGATAGGCTGGGTGAGTGGGCAGATACTTGGCAGATGTCATTCAATGTGAATAAATGTGAAGTTATCCACTTTGGAAGCAGGAACAAGAGGGCAGAGTATTGTCTGAATGGTGTAGAGTTAGGTAAGGGAGAAATGCAAAGAGACCTAGGAGTCCTAGTTCACCAGTCAATGAAGGTGAATGAGCAAGTGCAGCAGGCAGTGAAGAGGGCAAATGGAATGTTGGCCTTTGTTACAAGGGGAATTGAGTACAAGAGCAAGGATGTCCTTTTGCATTTGTACAGGGCCCTGGTGAGACCACACCTGGAATATTGTGTACAGTTTTGGTCTCCAGGTTTAAGGAAGGACATTCTGGCAATTGAGGAAGTGCAGCATAGATTCACTAGGTTGATTCCTGGGATGGCAGGGCTGTCTTACGCAGAGAGATTGGAGAGATTGGGCTTGTACACACTGGAATTGAGATTGAGAGGGGATCTGATTGAAACGTTTAAGATAATTAAAGGATTTGATAGGATTGAGGCAGGAAATATGTTCCAGATGTTGGGAGAGTCCAGTACCAGAGAGATTGAGAATAAGAGGTCAGTTATTTAAAACAGAGTTGAGGAAGAACTTCTTCTCCCAGAGAGTTGTGGAGGTGTGGAATGCACTGCCTCGGAAGACTGTGAAGGCCAATTCTCTGGATGCTTTCAAGAAGGAGCTAGATAGCTATCTGATGGATAGGGGAATCAAGGGATATGGGGACAAGGCAGGGACTGGGTATTGATAGTGAATGATCAGCCATGATCTCAGAATGGCGGTGCAGACTCGAGGGGCCGAATGGTCTACTTCTGCACCTATTGTCTATTGTAAATCAGGAGTTCCAACCTTTTTCATGCAATGGACCCACGGGCCCCAGCTTGGGAACGTCTGCAATAAGATATTTAATCAATCTTTTCACATCTGTAAATGAAAGATCTCGTCCCGAAACATCAACTGCTTATTTCTCTCAGAGGTGCTGCCGAACTTGCTGAGTTCCTCCAGCATTTTGTGTGTGTTTTGTGGAGAATGCATCTCCATCGACAGCAACGAACCTGGTGCCGCCCAAGTGCGACAAGGTTGCAGCATTTAGTCAGCACTGAGATGCAACTTAAGCTAGGCAATTCATTGGAAGAAGTTAGTTTAGTTGCCCAAGTTGATAACGTTTTCATTTGTTTAGCAATGAAATTATTGGTTGAATTGAAAGACTTCGCGATTTTGCTCCACAGCACCACACACTGACTACAACTTGTAACTGCAACATGTTACAGCCAAGTGTTTACATACAGAAATCTCATTCTAAGTATTTGTAGGTGACGGTTCTAGCATTGGTTCTTTACAAGGATGTTGCCAGGACCAGGGGGCCTGAGTTATAAGAAGGTGGCCAAGACTAGGCTGGGTCTTTATTCCTTGCAACATCAGAGATTAAGGAGTGACCTTATAGAAATGTTTAAAATTTTGAGTGGCGTGGATGGTAGCTGTCTTTCCCCAGGTAAGACAAGAGGCATAGCTTTAGGACGAGAGGGGAACGATTTAAAAGGGACCTGAGGGGCAACCTTTTTCACAGAGAGGGTGGATGGAGCTGCCGGGGGGAAGTGGCTGAGATCTGTACAGCAGTAAGAAGCACGCGGATAGTTGTGTGGAAGTGCTGGGCTTAGAGGGAACGGCCAAACACAGGAAATTGAGACTAGAGCACCGTAGACCATGTGGACTGGTTGAGTCAGAGGGCCATCTCTATGTTGCTTTAGAACTTGATTGTTCAGAACCTGACAACAGGTGAAGAGGTGATTAGTAATGTTAATACCAACATAGCGGTGGGCACATTGTTTTACAGCATCAGCGATCATTAACCGGGGTTCGATTGCTGCTGCTCTCTGTAAGGAGTTTATACATTCTCTCCATGACTGCATGATTTTCTTCTGGGTGATTCGGTTTCCACCCACATTTGAAAGTCGTGGGGTAGGGTTAGTGAGTTGTGGGTATGCTGTATTGGCGCCAGCAGCAGGCCTGACTAGCACAATCGCAGTTGGTTTGATCTAACGCAAACAGCGCATTTCACTGTATGTTTCGATGTACATGTGACAAAGCTAATCTTTAACTTAATCTATAGTATGAGTGTTAAATTTTGTGCTAGATATACCTACAGCACTGTGCAGAAGTGTTAGGCACATGTATGTAGCTAGGATGCCTAAGACATTTGCACAGTACTGTAGTAATTTTATGTATTGCATCGTACTGCTGCAAAAATTATCATGCCATATGTGAGTGATAATAAACATGATTCTGATGTGGGTCTCTGTTGTGGACCAAGAGTGGAAGGGTCAATGAGAGGGGAATCGTGGTTGGGTAAGGGGAGGGAGCGGGAAGGACCAGAGAGACAATCTGTAATGATCAATAAACCAGTTGTTTAGAATCTGATGACCTTGCCTGGGTGTCTCAGGGCTGGGTATGTGCACCCGTGCCAACCCCCCGCCCCTGGCACTCCTCTGCCACCTGTCCCACACCCCTCCCACTGTGCTCCACGTAGACAAATACAGTACTGTGCAAAAGTCTCGGGCACCCTGAATGTGTCTAAGACTTGCACAGTAATGTGTATGAATGGAACTGACAGCTAATTTGGAAAAAGTAATACTATTTACATAAATATATAGTTGCAATGCCCCATTGGAATAGCAAACATGGGTGTGATGAATTAAAAAGAAAGACTTACTATATATTTCTGTAGTTTTCTTTACAGCTTCCAGATGCCCACATTTGATTTTCGGTCTGTGAAATGTCAGTGTTTAATTGTCCCGTGATTAGGTTAGGCTTATTGGAGATTGCTGGCTGGCGTGGCTCAAAAGGCCAGAAGGATCTGTTCTACTCCGTGTCTCTAAATAAAATCACAGCACACCCTGCAAACAGCTGCAAGTGATCTGATTGAGAACGACTGGGGGAATGATAATTGTCTGTCAGGACACTGGAGATTCCTCAACTACGCCGATCGCCCAGGGGCAAGAGCTGGCAGTGCTCTCATGCAAAAGGGCAACTCCTTCAGTACTCAGCTACCCCTTGGTACTGCATGTGGTGGTGGTAGTGGCAGATACGCTAGGGTCTGTAAGAGCCATGTACCTGGTCTCTATGTGCTTTATATTCTGTGTTGTGTGGTTTTTGTGGTAACTGGTCACGTGATTGGGGCATGGTAAAGTCGAAGGGAATAAGTTGCGTATTTGTGCTTATTTTGTGGCAGTTAGTGGCCTGGGACAGGCGGAGGTCGTATCTTTTGCTGATTAATGCTTAGCTTACATGACCGCATGTTTCATCGCTTCAAGATTGCACATTTGCTAATTGCTAATTAAGGGTCAGATGAAGGATTCGACTTTGGGAACAATCACTGGAGCTTGCGGGGGGGGGAGGGGGGCGTGTCATGCAAGTTTTTTGTTTTGGTTTGGTTCTGCTGCTACAGAGACATTTGGGAGGCCCGTAGTTGGGCAGATAGATGAAGGACAAATGGAGGACAGCGGAGGAAGTCAGTCCTGTGGTGTAATGGTCTGTGCACCTGGTCTTTGGAACAAGAGGTCCTGGGTTGGAATTGGCTGACTCCTTGTACACTTCCCATCCGTGCTGGGTTCAGTGTCGAGCTAGCAACTCGGCCTCGTAAAGCGGACAGACGCCAAAGAAATGGCAAGGTTGCCCCCCAAGCACCAGGAGGAACTTTGACCTTTTTTGATGTGGGCAGAAAGGATTAGATTGATCTTGTACTGTTCTATGTTCTAACTCTCGGGGAAATATCAGATATTCTTCAGCAAAATATTAAAGCAAAACAGGGTTATCCCTTCTGCCCTGACCCGTTGTTACCATCAGCAGTAACAGTCCTTGTCTTGCAGATACTGAAGAGCTTGCTACCTTAATTGGTAACTGACTACCTTTCAAATTCTTTATTGTTTGCAAAAAAAAGAGCCCTTTTGGACACGCTGAAAGGGATGTTAAATGCACTATAGAAATGTAAGTTTCTTTTGTTTGCTTGGAGTTGACATTGAGTGTGACTATCGATGTCCTGACATCTTTATTTCTCCTCTTTGCAGATGCCAGCCTTTCACCCGACACAGTGAAGCAGAGCCACTGGTGCATCGTGGCCTACTGGGAGCACCGGACCAGGGTTGGGCGCCTCTACACAGTTTATGAACAGTCTGTCAGTATATTCTACGACCTACCTCACGGGAACGGCTTCTGCCTCGGTCACTTGGCTCTGGATAACAGAAGTGAGACCGTCAAAAGGACTCGAAGTAAAATTGGCTACGGGATCTTGTTAAGCAAAGAGCCAGACGGGGTGTGGGCTTACAATCGGAGTGAGCACCCTATCTTCGTCAATTCCCCAACGCTGGACATTCCCAATTCTCGGACACTAATCGTTCGGAAAGTGATGCCCGGATACTCAATAAAGGTTTTTGACTATGAAAAATCTTGCCTTTTGCAGCAAACCTCAGATACTGACTATGCGGACGGGCCGTATGACCCAAACAGTGTTCGAATCAGCTTTGCAAAAGGCTGGGGCCCTTGCTATTCAAGACAGTTTATAACATCTTGTCCTTGCTGGCTGGAAATAATGCTTAACAACAGATAACAGTCAAACTCCAGGAATGAGATCCTATATTAAAAAAGACCAGATTATTCCAAATATCATTTACCTAGATTTAATATAAAGTTTTATATATTATAAGAATTATATATTATACTTGTAAATAATGGAGTCATTTTTACATTGTAATTATTTATGTATGGTGCAATGTCTATGAATACAGAACACAACAGGAAAATGCACTTTGGTTTCTATATACTCATTCAACACCAGATTCAATTATGCACCAAAAATAGGTGGAAAGCCTAGTTTTGGTGTGTAGTTCTGCCATACTATTAGTACCAAAACAACAAAGCTAACGTACCAGTAAACAACAAGATGAGTCGCTTGTTGATAATAAAATATTTGCATTATGAATGGGTTGTATCTCGTCTTTGTACCCGGTCACATTCTGTCACTGAAGAAGCAAGTTAGCCGGTCCCTCCGTAGAGCACTACAGAACGGACGTGGGCCCTTCCTCCCATCTAGTCCATGCTGAGCTGTAACGCTGCCTCTTTCCGTTGACCCGCGTCTCTCGGTGGCGGTTGGAACGACACTATTACGGTGTGGGGTGTTCCAGAATTTGGAGCTCAATTCCGCCACCATTCTGTAAGGCATCCCTATCCATCCTCCCTGTGGAACAAGGGTTTCCTCCGGGTGTTCTGGTTTCCTCCCGCAGTCCAAAGACGTACCAGGTAGATTAATTGTAAACTGTCCTGTGATTAGGTTGGGGTTCATCGGGTTTGTCGGGGGTGGCTGTACTCTGTGCAGTATCACTAAAAAGAAATCTCCATACTCCTCCCATCCATGTACTTATCCAAGATGAGAAGAACCGGAAGATGTAAGAAACACTCCGCTGGTCAGTCGGCACCTGTGGAGAGAGAAGCAAATTCCACCCTTTCCATCCTCACCCCTGAAGCTGTATATCTAGTTTACAACCCTGAGGTCCTATCTGGTCACATAGTCATAGAGCACTACAACACAGAAAGAGGCCTTTCAGCACATTTAATCCATGCTGAACCGTTATTCTGCCCAATCCCATCAACCCACACCTGGATTGTAGCCCTTCATAGCCCTCCCATCCATGTACTTACCCAAACTTCTGTTAAATCAGTGGTCCCAATGTGGGGTCCACAGACCACAGCATAAAAAAGACTGGGAACCCCAGGATTAAATGTTGCAATCAAACCTGCACCCATCACTTCCACTGGCAGCTCTTCCACACTCACACCAGCCTCTGAGTAACAAAGTTCCTCCTCGGGTTCTCCTTACTGTCCACATTTCAGCTTCTATCTAAAATCTATGACTTCCAGTTCTGGTCTCACCCAACCTCAGTGGAAAAAGCCTGCTTGCATTTACCCTAGCCATACCCCTCCATCCCTCAGATCTCCCCTCATTTTCCAGAAAATTGGTCATATGGGTGTAACTAGGCAGAGGAGTCTTGGGCTGGAAGGGCCTGTAACCGTGCTGTGTCTTCAAAAATAATAAAATCTCAACTGCACGCACTCCAGCTTGAAGATAACCTTCTTATAATAGGGTACAAATTATAAAAGAAGATAAAAGATGAGCTTTATTTTATTTTACATACAGTGAAATGCATTATTTGTGTCAAATCAGTGAGGATCGCGCTGGCCAGACCACAAGTGTCATCAAGCCTTGGGCGCCAACATGGCAAGCCCGTGGCTCACTAACTAACCTGCATGTCTTTGGACTGTGGGAGGAAACCAGAGCACCAGGAGGAAACCCACACGGTCACAGGGAGAACGTACAGATTCCTATAATGCAGGTGCGGTCTCCACAGTGACTTGTATCTGCAATGTAATGTCTCTACTCCTGAACTTGGTACCCTGACTGATGTTTAGTGTTACTAAAGCTTTGCAGAAGGATAATTAATACAGCTAATGCTGCTTTGATAGTCATCACTGGACTGTTGGAATACTGGAGTGGGAAAGATGGGCAGAAACCTAATGGTATCTCCTTTGTAAGTCATCCTCTTCATGATAACCCCTCAAACTCTACACTACCAAACAGATAGTATTGGTGCGATCACTCAAATGGAGTATGATCTCCTAAAGGTTGGCTGTGGGTGGAGTTCAGTCGGGAATCCACATATTCCGGTGCAGTGTGGACACGAATAATTGTGGTTGGGTCTTTTGGTTTTTCGGACTCTCCTTTCACAGCTGCTACTTGTTCTCTGAGGCATGGCAGAGGTTGTTCTCGTGGCACAGCTCCCCCTTGAACAGATTTGCTCCAGGTGGACCTTACTGAGTGCCATGTCTTCCCAGTTTTAAGATGGAATGTTGAGTTTTTCAGGCTGAATTTGATACTATCTTTGAAGCATTCCTTTTGTTCACCAGGGGTTCACTGACCTTTCCAATGGGAATAAAGGATCTGTTTGGGGAGACATGAGTTAGGCATCTGAATGACATGACTTATCCATCGGAGTTGGTGTTGCTTTGTCATGGTGGAGATGCTGGCCTCCTCCAGTATGCTGATGTTAGTGCATCTGTC
Source organism: Hypanus sabinus (assembly GCF_030144855.1). Taxonomy (NCBI): domain Eukaryota; kingdom Metazoa; phylum Chordata; class Chondrichthyes; order Myliobatiformes; family Dasyatidae; genus Hypanus; species Hypanus sabinus. The sequence goes on along the minus strand of NC_082733.1, from coordinate 40,200,900 downwards.
CTTCCAGCATGTACATGCAAAGTGAGGTGACATCTATGGAGAGGAGGGGTCGACATTTCAAGCTAAGATCTTTCATCAGGACTGACTGGTGAAGGGTTTTGGTCTGAAACGCTGACTATTCATTCCTCCCCATAGATACTGCCTGGCTTGCTCTGACATTTTGTGTGTTGTCTTCTTCAGCCCATCACTCCCTCCTCCCATCTGCCAATCACCCCTCCTTACCAGTTCTTGCTCCACCCCTCCCCTCACCCTCTGGCTTTTCTGACCAGATGAAGGGTCTGGACTCAAAAACATCAATTGTCCATTTCCCTTCACAGATGCTGCCTGAGCCGATGAGGTCCTCCAGCTCCAGATTTAAGTATCTGCAGTCTCTCATTGCCTCCTCACGACGCTTGTGGAGGCCAAGTCGCAGGGTGCCACATTAGCTTTGGGCTTTGGAGTTCAATTCTGGCGCCGCCTGTAAGGTGTTTAGTCATTCTCCCTGTGACCACGTGGGTTTCCTCCCACAGTCCAAAGACGTAGCGGTTCATAGGTTAATTGATTATTGTAAATTGACCTGTGATTAGGCTAGTTTTAAATAGATGGGTTGCTGGGCGGCACTGAAGAGCCAATCCCATGTTGTGTCTCTAAATTAATGAAAATAAATTATATTTAAAGTGGAGGTCGATAGGTTCTTGATTAGTGAGGGCATCAAAAGGTTACAGGGAGAAAGCAGTGGAAAAGGGTTAAAGGGATAATAAATCAGCCAAGATCGAGTGGCAGAGAAGACTTGATGGGCAGAATGATCTAATTCTGCTCCTGCGTCTTAAGAAACTTACTATCGAGTCTTTTTTTAATCTTGAGAAACAGCCTTCAGCTCTTGCATCACAGTATCCATCTGCTGGTTTCAGTGACTCCAGAGTTTAGTTCCACTCAATGTCAGGAAGTCCAGGGCATGTTTTGATCAATCTTTCTGTTAAGAATTTCCTGTCATCAGTGCTTAACTTGCTGGCTGCTCCACTAAACCAGTGTTCTGTTTCTCCATACCACCGTTTAGCTTATTCTGATCCAGCTTTATCATCTGCCCACTGTGCCTCAGTCTGGAAGGAGGAATGCCTTGCTCCTTCCTATTGGAGCACAGACACAGTGAAGGTGAAATTGAGGGAGCTAGTGGACAAGGTCCATTCACAGAATTCTGTCTCCATCTCTTTTCAAAAAGGATTATTTTACTGAGAAACAGCTCTTCAAGCCCTGCCACCCAGCAACCTCCAATTTTACCCTGGCCTAATCACGGACAATTTACAATGACCAATTATCCTACCAATTGGTACAGCTTCGGGCCAAGGGAGGAAACTGGAACTCCCAGAGGAAACCCGTGCAGCTACCGAGAGAACATAAAAGCTTACAGGCAGTGATGGGGAGTTGAACCTTGCTCACCTGTACTGTAAAGTGTTGTGCTAACTACGCTACTGTGTGGCCCCAAAACAAAATTTAAAATTTATTACAACAGGAGAGAAGGTAGTTTATACTCCACATATTGCTTCCAGAAGTAAGCTGGGTTTATAGAACAGTGTATCGGGAATAGGATGGGACCATTCAACAACCTATCCACGAATCTAACCTAAACTCAGATATTTTACACTGGAGATTCAAGAAGCTGGAAATCTTGACACACAAAATGCTGGAGGAACTCAGCAAGTCAGGCAGCATCAATGAAGAGAAATAAACAGTCAATGTTTCAGTCCTGATGAAGGGTCTCTACCCAAAGCATCATTATTCCCCCGCTGAGTTCTTCCAGAGTTGTATGTGTGTTTCTCCATAAATCTTTTGTACCTTTCCCTTACAACATAAGAAATGTTGCAGAAACTCAGCAAGTGAGGTGACATCTATGAGGGGGGGGGGGGGTCAACATTTCAAGCTAAGATCTTTCATCAGGACTGACTGGTGAAGGGTTTTGGTCTGAAACGCTGACTATTCGTTCCTCCCCATAGATGCTGCCTGACTTGCTGAGTTCCAACGTTTTGTGTGTTGTCTTCTTAAGTACCTCACCCCTGCTGGAGCATAGGACAGCAACAGCAGCTCGCCAGAGTTCTCTGTCCTGGGCCAGTCTTTCAAGTTGTCCAAGGTGTAGCCCATCTTCTTAGTAGATCCTTCCTCTCTCAGGGATGAAGTCTCTGGAGCTTCTGTTGTCCTGGGAGCACCCATGGCATAGTTGTGTGTGTTCCTGTATAAATCTTTTCCACCTTTCCCTTAGTTTTGGTTAACACAATTTATATCAATTTCAATCTTAGAATTAATAGGTGTCATTGGATAAAGGGATTATCAAATTTCTATCATTCCCTAGCTGCAGATGACTTTCTCAACTTCAGTAGGAAAGGCCGAGCAATATTTTCAGCTACTGCCTTCTCTGAAACCCCAAACAATGAAAGTGGACCCTTTTCCTCCATCCTGTCAGAAAGCTTTTGTTAAATCAATTCTTAATCATCTAAATTTGAGGAGCGCTCCCCCTGTTGGAATAACACTACAGCACAGAAATGGGCCCTTCTGGCTCATCTAGTCCATGCTGAACTATTCATCTGCCTCAGTCCATTGACCTGCAGCCAGACCGTAGCCTTCCATACCCTTCCCATTCATGTACCTATCCAAATTTCTCTGAAAAGCTGAAATTGAACTTGCATCAACCACTTAAGACCATAGGATGTGGGAGCAGAATTAGACCATTTGGCCCATCGAGTCTGCTCCGCCATTTCATCATGCTGATCCATTTCCCTCTCAGCCCCAATCTGCTGCCTTCTCCCAGTACCCCTTGATGTCTACTCTAGTCAAGCTTCTATCAACCTCTGCCTTAAATATACCCAATGACTTGGCCTCCATGGATGCACCACCCTCTGGCTAAAGAAATTCCTCCTCATCTCTGTTCTAAAAGGACGTCCTTCTATATTTCCTCTGGTCCTAGACTCTGACACTATAGCAAACATCCACTCCAGAGTCTACTCTATCTAGGCCAGGGGACCACAGATACTAGGGGTCCATACAGGCTGGGAACCCTTGATCCAGGCCTTCCAATGAGACCACCCCGTTCTTCTCTGGTAACTCTGGTAAATACAGGCCCAGGGCCATCAAAGAGTCCTTTGAAAAGTAACAGACCACTTCAGCAAGTAGTTTAAAATCCAAGACTGACGTTTCCTGCTTCAGAATTTTAAGCAATGCGAAGGGGATTAGGGTTCAGCACGTAACTGGATTGAGGTTCTGTTCCTGTAAGGAATCACCAGGCAGTCAAACGCCGGGGGGACTGGAGGGCAGAATAAGAGCACACTCCATTCAGAATCTCTGAGCGTAAAGTCAATCAAAGGTCAGCCTGTAAAAGAGCATTGGTATTTTGTTTAAACTCAGGAAAACTAGATTGCTTCCTGTTTACAAAGTAATTAGGTCACAAGAGCAAACAGCAACTAAATAAATCTAGTCTCAAGTAAAAGGAGCCTGGTCTGGGGGGATGGTGGTGGGGGAAGAAACACTTTGGTGCCGTGGATTCTGTTCTGCCCCTCTTCTCACTGCTTCTGTCAGGAAAAAAAGTTAAGGGAACTTGGGTCCCACACCACCAGCCTCAGGAACAATTGTTACCCTACCACCCTCAGGCCCCTGAACTGGCATGGATAACTTCACTCACCTCAACACTGAACTGATCACCCAACGCAACCTAAGATTTTGCTGGATCCAACCCAGCCATTGATCACATCTGCGCAGAGCACAGCCACAAGAAAGCAGCATCCATCATCATGGACCGCCACCACCCAGGTCATGCTCTCTTCTCACTGCTACCATTGGGAAGGAGGTACAGGAGCCTTACATCCTACACCAGCAGGTTCAGAACAGTTTGACCCTACAACGGTCAGGCTCCTGAACCAGAGTGAGTAACTTTACAAGCCTCAACACTGATCACTGAACACAACAAATGAACTGACTTCCAAAGACTCTACAACTCAGGTCCTCAGTATTATTTATGAAGTTATATATTTATTTTTTTCTGTATTTGCACCATTTTTGTTTTGCACATTGGTTGCTTGTCAGTCTTTGTAGTTTTTCATTGATTCTATTGTATTTCTTTGTTCTATTGTGAATGCCTGCAAGAAAATTAATGCTCCCTCCTGCAGTCACCCTACCACTCCTCCCACATCGCCAACCCTCTGTTTCTTCCCTTTGCCAACTCCCCCTCCCTTAAACCCCTCAACACCCCAAGTCCCTCTCGCCTCTCAAATCCCCTCCCCTCACCTTCCTCTCCATCATTCTCTCCCCACCCAGCTTCGGTTGAATTATTTACACAAGTGTTCTGCTACCTGTCTCATGGAGTACTCTGACAAAGCACTGAGCTTTGCACTGTCCGTGAACTGCAGACAGGAAAGGAGTTAATAAAGACCAGGCTATTGGAGGAAACAAAAGGACAGCAGACAACTGACCAATCAGAATCAGAGGCACAAAGGGACTTGGAAGTCTAAGTAGAGCACTCCCTATTGGTTAATTGGCTGGTGACCAGTGGTGTTCCACAGGGGTCGGTCTTGGGACTGCTTCTTTTCGTGGTATATGCCAATGGTTGGACGGTGGAATTGATGGCCTTGTGGTCATGTTTGTGGAGAAACAGGTAGTGTTGAGAAAGCAGGGAGACTGCAGAAGGACAAACGTTGGACAAAGGGGTGGCAGATGGAATTTAGTTTAGGGAAGTGTTTGGTCATACATTTTAGAAGAAGCAATAAAGCCATTGACCTGTTTGCTAAAAGGGGAGAAAATGCAGAAATCAGAGGTCCAAAGTGACTTGAGAGTCCTCATGCAGGATTCCCTGAAGGTTAACTTGCAGATTGAGTCAGTAGTAAGGAAGGCAAACGCAATGTTAGCATTTGTTTTGAAAGTACTAGAGTATAAAAGCAAAAGGCAAGGATGTAATGCTCAGAACTGATAAAACATTGGTCACTCTGAATCTGGAGAATCATGAACAGTTTTGGGCCCCTTTTCTAAGGGATGTGCTGGCATTGGAGAGGGCCCAGAGGAGGTTTGACAAAAGTGATCCTGAGAATGGAAGGGTTAACACATAAGATGGCTCTGGGCCTGTACTCGCTGGAGTTTAGAAGAATGATGGGGGGCCTCGTTGAAACTATTGAATATTGAAAGGCCTAGATAGAGTGGACGAGGAGAGGCTGTTTCCTATAGTGAGGAAGACCAGGACTAGAGGGCACAACCTCGGATGCTGTGGGCCTGTTCTATTCTGGAGCTTAGAAAAATGAATGAGATCTCATGAAAACCTACCTCTTCAGTTGCTGGAAATCCAGAACACATCCAAAATGCCTGAGGACTCAGCACCTATGGAGGGGAATGAACATCAGGCTGAGATCCTTCATCACTACTAGAAAGGAAAGGGGTGGGAACCAGAATGAGATGGGAGGGGAAGGAGGAGGAGTACAAGCTGGCAGGTGGGAGTTGATAGTCCCGATTAATAGGCTTAACCTGAAATGTCATCTCTTTATGCATCTCCATATATGATGTCTGACCTGCTGAGTTCCTTCAACATTTTGTACGTGTTAAGAGTCAGAGAAAAGTACAGCAAAGAAATGGGCTCTTTGACCCATGCCAAAACCATTTAAGCTGCCTACTCCCATTGACCTTCATTGGGACTATGGCCCAACATACCCCTCCCATCCATATACCTATCCAAACTTCCCTGAAATGTCAAATTCAATCTGCTCCACCACTTGTGCCGGAAACGCGTTTCGCACTCTCGCGATCCTCTGGGTGTAGAAGTTTTCCTCACGTTAGGTGATAGGCGAGGCCAAGTTGTGGGTTGTAATGAAATAATAAGCTGGGAGGGTGAGGTGAAGTGCTGACGAAGAAGGAATCTGATGGGAGAGGAGAGTGGACCACGGAAGAAAGGGAAGGCAGATCCCAGCAGAGAGCTTCAGAAAGCATTTCTCTCAAACTTTTCCATGTAGACTGTGCCTGCCGCTTTAAGAAAGGTCTAACGCCTGCATCAGCATCTGATAATTATTTAAGCTATCACTTCGAGTTCTGTGCTTAATGTGATTAATTAAAACAGATTCAAGCTCAGCATAATATTTCAAACATAAACTGCTATTTTGGTCCCTTACCCTCACACGAAATAACTACAAAGTGTGTTCTTTCTCAGATACACAGAATTAATCCTGGTTTACAAACTCAGGGTGTAATTTGACTTCTACGTATATGAGCATCTGCGTCTGTACTTCACTGGTGGTCTGTAGATGTCTAACTTCTTGTTTATCATTCACTTGGAAGTGATCTTAGTAACAATGCAAGGCTTTGAATTACTTGTAGAAGGAAAGGCACATACAGAAAAGGGCAGAAGCTGGTGTGCAGTCAACCACGTGGGCACCAATCTCAACTGAAAAGTTCATTCAGAATCAGAAACAGGTTTATTATCACCGATAGGCCTCTCCTTTCTTTGAAGTGCACAGAGATTCAGCACGTCACCAAAAAGGTTCAAAGTTCGAAGTAAATTTATTATCAAACTACGTACATGTCATCATATATTATCCTGAGGTTCATTTTCTTGCAGGCATTCACAGAAGAGAAAAGAAATACAGTAGAATCAATGAAAGACTCCGCACAAAGACGGACAAGCAACCTAAAGAAGGCAAACTGTGCAAATACTAGCTAAATGAATACTTAACTAAAACTGAAAACTGTTCCTGAACCTGGTGGTGTGGGACCTGATGGTTGAGGGGTAGTAACTGTTCCTGAACCTGGTGGTGTGGGACCTGATGGTTGAGGGGTAATAACTGTTCCTGAACCTGGTGGTGTGGGACCTGATGGTTGAGGGGTAATAACTGTTCCTGATCCTGGTGGTGTGGGACCTGATGGTTGAGGGGTAATAACTGTTCCTGAACCTGGTGGTGTGGGACCTGATGGTTGTGGGATAATAACTGTTCCTGAACCTGGTGGTGTGGGACCTGATGGTTGAGGGGTAATAACTGTTCCTGATCCTGGTGGTGTGGGACCTGATGGTTGAGGGGTAATAACTGTTCCTGAACCTGGTGGTGTGGGACCTGATGGTTGTGGGATAATAACTGTTCCTGAACCTGGTGGTGTGGGACCTGATGGTTGAGGGGTAATAACTGTTCCTGAACCTGGTGGTGTGGGACCTGATGGTTGAGGGGTAATAACTGTTCCTGATCCTGGTGGTGTGGGACCTGATGGTTGAGGGGTAATAACTGTTCCTGAACCTGGTGGTGTGGGACCTGATGGTTGTGGGATAATAACTGTTCCTGAACCTGGTGGTGTGGGACCTGATGGTTGAGGGGTAATAACTGTTCCTGAACCTGGTGGTGTGGGACCTGATGGTTGAGGGGTAATAACTGTTCCTGAACCTGGTGGTGTGGGACCTGATGGTTGAGGGGTAATAACTGTTCCTGAACCTGGTGGTGTGGGACCTGATGGTTGAGGGGTAATAACTGTTCCTGAACCTGGTGGTGTGGGACCTGATGGTTGAGGGGTAATAACAGTTCCTGAACCTGGTGGTGTGTGACCTGAAGTTTGAGGGGTAATAACTGTTCCTGAACCTGGTGGTGTGGGACCTGATGGTTGAGGGGTAATAACTGTTCCTGAACCTGGTGGTGTGGGACCTGATGGTTGAGGGGTAATAACAGTTCCTGAACCTGGTGGTGTGTGACCTGATGTTTGAGGGGTAATAACTGTTCCTGAACCTGGTGGTGTGGGACCTGATGGTTGAGGGGTAATAACTGTTCCTGAAGCTGGTGGTGTGGGACCTGATGGTTGATGGGTAATAACTGTTCCTGAACTTGGTGGTGTGGTACCTGATGGTTGAGGGGTAAAAACTGTTCCTGAACCTGCTGATGTGGGACCTGATGGTTGAGGGGTAATAACTGTTCCTGAAGCTGGTGGTGTGGGACCTGATGGTTGTGGGATAATAACTGTTCCTGAACCTGGTGGTGTGGGACCTGATGGTTGAGGGGTAATAACAGTTCCTGAACCTGGTGGTGTGTGACCTGATGTTTGAGGGGTAATAACTGTTCCTGAACCTGGTGGTGTGGGACCTGATGGTTGAGGGGTAATAACTGTTCCTGAACCTGGTGGTGTGGGACCTGATGGTTGAGGGGTAATAACAGTTCCTGAACCTGGTGGTGTGTGACCTGATGGTTGAGGGGTAATAACTGTTCCTGAACCTGGTGGTGTGGGACCTGATGGTTGAGGGGTAATAACTGTTCCTGAAGCTGGTGGTGTGGGACCTGATGGTTGATGGGTAATAACTGTTCCTGAACTTGGTGGTGTGGGACTTGATGGTTGAGGGGTAAAAACTGTTCCTGAACCTGCTGATGTGGGACCTGATGGTTGAGGGGTAATAACTGTTCCTGAAGCTGGTGGTGTGGGACCTGATGGTTGTGGGATAATAACTGTTCCTGAAGCTGGTGGTGTGGGACCTGATGGTTGAGGGGTAATAACTGTTCCGGAACCTGGTGGTGTGGGACCTGATGGTTGAGGGGTAATAACTGTTCCTGAAGCTGGTGGTGTGGGACCTGATTTTTGAGGGGTAATAACTGTTCCTGAACCTGGTGATGTGGGACCTGATGGTTGAGGGGTAATAACTGTTCCTGAACCTGGTGATGTGGGACCTGATGGTTGAGGGGTAATAACTGTTCCTGAACCTGGTGATGTGGGACCTGATGGTTGTAGAGTAATAATTGTTCTTGAACCTGGTGGTGTGGGACCTGATGTTTGAGGGGTAATAACTGTTCCTGAACTTGGTGGTGTGGGACCTGTTGGTTGTGGGGTAATAACTGTTCCTGAACCTGGTGGTGAGGGACCTGATGGTTGAGGGGTAATAACTGTTCCTGAACCTGGTGGTGTGGGACCTGATGGTTGAGGGGTAATAACTGTTCCTGATCCTGGTGGTGTGGGACCTGATGGTTGAGGGGTAATAACTGTTCCTGAACCTGGTGGTGTGGGACCTGATGGTTGTGGGATAATAACTGTTCCTGAAGCTGGTGGTGTGGGACCTGATGGTTGAGGGGTAATAACTGTTCCTGAACCTGGTGGTGTGGGACCTGATGGTTGAGGGGTAATAACTGTTCCTGAACCTGGTGGTGTGGGACCTGATGGTTGAGGGGTAATAACTGTTCCTGAACCTGGTGGTGTGGGACCTGATGGTTGAGGGGTAATAACTGTTCCTGAACCTGGTGGTGTGGGACCTGATGGTTGAGGGGTAATAACAGTTCCTGAACCTGGTGGTGTGTGACCTGAAGTTTGAGGGGTAATAACTGTTCCTGAACCTGGTGGTGTGGGACCTGATGGTTGAGGGGTAATAACTGTTCCTGAACCTGGTGGTGTGGGATCTGATGGTTGAGGGGTAATAACAGTTCCTGAACCTGGTGGTGTGTGACCTGATGTTTGAGGGGTAATAACTTCCTGAACCTGGTGGTGTGGGACCTGATGGTTGAGGGGTAATAACTGTTCCTGAAGCTGGTGGTGTGGGACCTGATGGTTGATGGGTAATAACTGTTCCTGAACTTGGTGGTGTGGTACCTGATGGTTGAGGGGTAAAAACTGTTCCTGAACCTGCTGATGTGGGACCTGATGGTTGAGGGGTAATAACTGTTCCTGAAGCTGGTGGTGTGGGACCTGATGGTTGTGGGATAATAACTGTTCCTGAACCTGGTGGTGTGGGACCTGATGGTTGAGGGGTAATAACTGTTCCTGAAGCTGGTGGTGTGGGACCTGATGGTTGATGGGTAATAACTGTTCCTGAACTTGGTGGTGTGGTACCTGATGGTTGAGGGGTAAAAACTGTTCCTGAACCTGCTGATGTGGGACCTGATGGTTGAGGGGTAATAACTGTTCCTGAAGCTGGTGGTGTGGGACCTGATGGTTGTGGGATAATAACTGTTCCTGAACCTGGTGGTGTGGGACCTGATGGTTGAGGGGTAATAACAGTTCCTGAACCTGGTGGTGTGTGACCTGATGTTTGAGGGGTAATAACTGTTCCTGAACCTGGTGGTGTGGGACCTGATGGTTGAGGGGTAATAACTGTTCCTGAACCTGGTGGTGTGGGACCTGATGGTTGAGGGGTAATAACAGTTCCTGAACCTGGTGGTGTGTGACCTGATGGTTGAGGGGTAATAACTGTTCCTGAACCTGGTGGTGTGGGACCTGATGGTTGAGGGGTAATAACTGTTCCTGAAGCTGGTGGTGTGGGACCTGATGGTTGATGGGTAATAACTGTTCCTGAACTTGGTGGTGTGGGACTTGATGGTTGAGGGGTAAAAACTGTTCCTGAACCTGCTGATGTGGGACCTGATGGTTGAGGGGTAATAACTGTTCCTGAAGCTGGTGGTGTGGGACCTGATGGTTGTGGGATAATAACTGTTCCTGAAGCTGGTGGTGTGGGACCTGATGGTTGAGGGGTAATAACTGTTCCGGAACCTGGTGGTGTGGGACCTGATGGTTGAGGGGTAATAACTGTTCCTGAAGCTGGTGGTGTGGGACCTGATGGTTGTAGAGTAATAATTGTTCTTGAACCTGGTGGTGTGGGACCTGATGTTTGAGGGGTAATAACTGTTCCTGAACTTGGTGGTGTGGGACCTGTTGGTTGTGGGGTAATAACTGTTCCTGAACCTGGTGGTGAGGGACCTGATGGTTGAGGGGTAATAACTGTTCCTGAACCTGGTGGTGTGGGACCTGATGGTTGATGGGTAATAACTGTTCCTGAACCTGGTGGTGTGGGACCTGATGCTTGAGGGGTAATAACTGTTCCTGAACCTGGTGGTGTGGGACCCGATGGTTGACGGGTAATAACTGTTCCTGAACCTGGTGGTGTGGGACCCAATGGTTGAGGGGTAATAACTGTTCCTGAACCTGGTGGTGTGGGACCTGATGGTTGATGGGTAATAACTGTTCCTGAAGCTGGTGGTGTGGGACCTGATGGTTGAGGGGTAATAACTGTTCCTGAACCTGGTGGTGTGGGACCTGATGGTTGAGGGGTAATAACTGTTCCTGAACCTGGTGGTGTGGGACCTGATGGTTGTGGGGTAATAACTGTTCCTGAACCTGGTGGTGTGGGACCTGATGGTTGAGGGGTAATAACTGTTCCTGAACCTAGTGGTGTGGGACCTGATGGTTGAGGGGTAATAACTGTTCCTGAACCTGGTGGTATGGGACCTGATGGTTGAGGGGTAATAACTGTTCCGGAACCTGGTGGTGTGGGACCTGATGGTTGAGGGGTAATAACTGTTCCTGAACCTGGTGGTGTGGGACCTGATGGTTGAGGGGTAATAACTGTTCCTGAAGCTGGTGGTGTGGGACCTGATGGTTGAGGGGTAATAACTGTTCCTGAAGCTGGTGGTGTGGGACCTGATGGTTGAGGGGTAATAACTGTTCCTGAAGCTGGTGGTGTGGGACCTGATTTTTGAGGGGTAATAACTGTTCCTGAACCTGGTGATGTGGGACCTGATGGTTGAGGGGTAATAACTGTTCCTGAACCTGGTGATGTGGGACCTGATGTTTGAGGGGTAATAACTGTTCCTGAACTTGGTGGTGTGGGACCTGATGGTTGTGGGGTAATAACTGTTCCTGAACCTGGTGGTGAGGGACCTGATGGTTGAGGGGTAATAACTGTTCCTGAACCTGGTGGTGTGGGACCTGATGGTTGAGGGGTAATAACTGTTCCTGAACCTGGTGGTGTGGGACCTGATGGTTGATGGGTAATAACTGTTCCTGAACCTGGTGGTGTGGGACCTGATGCTTGAGGGGTAATAACTGTTCCTGAACCTGGTGGTGTGGGACCCGATGGTTGACGGGTAATAACTGTTCCTGAACCTGGTGGTGTGGGACCCAATGGTTGAGGGGTAATAACTGTTCCTGAACCTGGTGGTGTGGGACCTGATGGTTGATGGGTAATAACTGTTCCTGAAGCTGGTGGTGTGGGACCTGATGGTTGAGGGATAATAACTGTTCCTGAACCTGGTGGTGTGGGACCTGATGGTTGAGGGGTAATAACTGTTCCTGAACCTGGTGGTGTGGGACCTGATGGTTGAGGGGTAATAACTGTTCCTGAACCTGGTGGTGTGGGACCTGATGGTTGAGGGGTAATAACTGTTCCTGAACCTGGTGATGTGGGACCTGATGGTTGAGGGGTAATAACTGTTCCTGAACCTGGTGGTGTGGGACCTGATGGTTGAGGGGTAATAACTGTTCCTGAACCTGGTGGTGTGGGAAGGTGTTTTATGGTACTGACAGTGGGTATTCAGAATCAGGTTTAATATCACTAGCTCTAATTTGCAATAGTATATATAAAAATTAAATTAAGTAAGTAGTGCAAAAAGAGAGGAAACAAAAGAATGGGGTTGTGTTCTTGGGTTCATTGGCCATTCAGAAATCTGATGTCAGAAGAGAAGAAACTATTCCTGAATCATTGAGTGTGTGTCTTTAGCCTCCCGGAACTCCTCCTGGTTGGTAGCAGTGAGAAGCGTGCATGATCTACGGGGTACTCAATGATGGACTCTCCTCTTTTAAGGCATTGCCTTTTGAAGGTGTCATGAGTGCTGGGGCGACTAATGCCCGTGATGGAACTGGCTGCATTTACAACTTCCTGCAACTTTTTCTGATCCTGTGCATTAGTCTCTCCATCCAGACGGTGATGCAGCCGGTTAGAATGCTGTCCACCTGCAGAACTTTGTAAATACCTTCCAAATATCAAAAGCAAAATATTACCTGAGATAGGAAGCAAAATAATTAACTACGAGGGGTGATTGATAAGTTCATGGCCTAAGTTAGAAGGAGTCAATTTTAGAAAACCTAGAACGTTCATTTTTCCTACATTTACACACTTAGTCCAGTGGTCGTGCAGCATACGGATCCCTTCTTTATAGAAGCCAGCGTCTTGGACCTTCACAACTGGTCCAGAGCATGGGGTGATTGATAAGTTTGTGGCCTAAGGTAGAAGCAGAAGTTATTAACTTCAAACTTTCTGCATTTTCACTCAAAGAGTTGAACTACACGTGCATGTAATGAGAGCTGTATAACTCATCTCCTTCTACCTTAGGCCACAAACTTACCAATCACCCCTGCTGCGGACCACCTGGTGGTCCAAGATGCTCTCATTACATGCAGGTGCAGTTCAACTCTGAGTGATAATGCAGAAACTTTGAAGTTAATAACTCATACCCTTCTACACTAGGCCACAAACTCATCAATCATCCCTGCTGTGGACCACTTCTACAAAGGAGGGATCCGTATGCTCCACGACCGCTGGACTAAGTGTGTAAGTGTAGGAGGGGACTATGTTGAAAAATAAATGTGTTAGGTTTTCTAAAACTGACTCCTTCTACCTTAGGGCACGAATGTATCAATCACCCCTCGTAGGTCGAGCTGGGAAAAAGACTAGGGTGAATAGACCAAATGCTGTTTTACCTGGTTCAGTCCCCAAACCCCTGGAACAGCATTAACGTCTGTGCCACAGCCACAGGCCTTACTGCTGGGACCATCCTATGAGGTGAAGCTGCCTGCAAGGACAGCTAGTCTTTGGCTGTCAGATGCCAAGGACTGGCCAGTGAACCACCCTGGTGACATTCTGACAAAAAACTAAATCAGGTTCACTATCACCTGTGTATGTTGTGAAATGTGCTAACTTTGCAGCAGCAGTACAACACAATACATAATAATATAGAGAAAAAAAATGTATTGCAGTAAATATATATATATATATATATAGTAGCTATCGTTTTACGTACTGCAGTTAAATATGTGTGTGTGTATATATATATATATATAGGTTAAATTAAATAAGTACTGCAAAAAGAACCATCGAAATAAAAACATGAGGTAGTGTTTGTGGGTTCAATGTCCATTTAGGAATTGGATGGCAGAGGGGAAGAAGCTGATCCTGAATCGTTGGAAGTGTCCCTTCGGGCTTCTGTACCTCTTCCCTGATGGTAACAATGAGAAGAGTGTTGGGGGTCCTTAATGATGGACGCTACCTTTTTGGGGCAGCCCTCCTTGAAGATGTCCTGTATGCTACGGAGGGTAGTGGCCATGATGAAGCTGACTAAGGGCCATCTGCTCAGTGAGGAATTAAACTAAGGCCTCGTCTGGCCTCAAGTGAGTGTAGAAAATCCAAAAACTTCATTTGAAAGGGAAGTGGATGGTTTCCATAGTGACCTGGCCAATATTTTCCCATCAGATGTCATCACTAAAAAAAACCATCAGTAGTTTTATCATCAGCCAAAATCTGGTTTATTATCGGTGTCTTAATGATGTGAAATTTGTTGTTTTCTGGCAGCAGTATAATGCATTCTCTTTTCTCTCCCGACTCCTCCCGTCAGGTAGAAAATACAAAAGACTGAAAGGCTCAAGGGTAGTTTCTATCCCTGTTATAATATCCTAATAAAATAAGATGGACTCCTGACCTCACAATCTACTTCATTATGATCTTATATCAAATTTATTCAACATATCAAATTTCCTCCCTTTCCTGTTCCAGGATGCTCCTATTTAAATTGAAGGGCCTTCGGCAGGCTCAGGTTGGTTGTCATTCAACCGGATACTGACAAACAAAACGACGTTCCTCCGGGTCAAGAAGCACAGCACACTACATATAACTCCCATGCAACACAAAGTAAAATTACCAGAAATAAATTAGCAAATAATAAGGTCGCATTTACGACAGAAGTTTAAAAAGTAAACGGTATAACGCTACTATGCGATTGTGGTGAACTATGTGCCTGTCGGGACACGCCCCTGCTGACTGCTCCTGTGGCTCCTCCCACAGGCCCCTGTATAAAGGAGACCTGCGGCCTGACGCTCGGCCTCAGTCTCCAAGACCTTGTATGATAGACACTCACTCCTGGTTCCTTCTTCCAGTCAATAAAAGCCGATATCTCGCCTTACGTCTCTGTGTGAGTTATTGATGGTGCATCAGCGATGAGACCTGGGTGGTGGCAGGCAGTTCAGTGGTCTCATGGCATGGGGAAAGAAACTGTTCCCTATCTTAATAGTCCTTGTCCTAACGCAATGGTAACTCCTGCCTGACGGTACAAGATCAAAGAGATTATTGGACAGATGGGAGGGATCGTTGACAATGCTAAAGGCCCTGTGGATGTGACACTCTAGATAAATGTCTGATGGGTGGAAGAGAGACCCCAAGGATCCCCTCAACAGTTGTCACAATCCTTGTTGGGTCTTGCAGTCTGATGCCTTGCAATCCCTGTACCAGAGGGCAATGTTGCTGGTCAGGACACTCTCGATGGTGCTGCTGGTTAGATTGGGGGAGTGGGGGAGCTGGTTGGAGAGCCTCACTTGTCTCAATCTCCTCAGGAAGTGGAGACACTACTATGCTTTCTTGACTACAGAGGTGGGACCAGGTGAGAGCCCCAGTAAACGGTTTCCACACAATTTGCCAAACTCACCACAGGATAAACAAACCAATGTCAGTTTGTTGTCCTCTCTTGGTCAACGCCTCCGGTACTTGAGGCTGTAATTATACCCAGACAGTTCCATTGACTTCTGAAGCCGCCTGTTCTGAGCTTTGCTGTGGGAATCGTTCGCAGGCAGTTAGAGAAACAATTGCAGGATGTTGTCAAAGCCTCATTGGAGAAGTGTAATGTTCCTGATCGCTTTTGGAAATCTGTGACCCATGACCCTTCTGAGAGGTACTGAGGACCTCGGGTCCATGGGTCAGGAGCACGCAGGAACCCAGGATCTATGGTGCAAGTGTTACAATCTGTCTCGAGCTAAGAGATTCAGACTCAATTTATTTATCCAATGTACACCGAAACTGAGCCAACAACCACATACACGAGGATGTGCTGTGGACAGCCCTCAAATGTTGTCACACACTCCAGCGCTAACATAGCACACCCGCCATGTTCAGAACCACGACAACAGCAAACAAGCCACCTTCCCACCCTTCCACCTCCATTCATACACATAGGTAGGCCTCCAGCCCTGGGGCAGGCTGCCTCTGAACCTTCAGTCCTTGGCCTCAGACTTGCAGACCTCAGGCCTCGACCCTGGCCTGGTGTAAACTGTCTGAAATCTCTGTTGAATTAGATTTTCTTGGGAATGCTGTTTATCTGATGCAGGGTGTCTGCAATGCTACTGCAGCTAAGTTTTTCATTGCACCTGTGCAGGCACTGACTCCTGCAGACGACGATGAACTTGGCTTGATAGTGTGCAGCAGCAGATTGTACGACCTCACAGAAATACAATCCTGATTGTTACATGGAGAATGCTGGAGCAACTCAGCTGATCAGGCAGCGTCTATGGAGACTAATGAACAGTTTTGGGCCGAGACCCTTCTTCAGGACCGAGTTCCTCCAGCTTTTTGTTATCCATTGTTGCTTTAGATTTCCAGTACCTGCAGATTCCCTCATGTTTCTGATATTTACCTAGCTGTGTTATATACTTGTGTTTCAGGAGCAGTAGTAACTGCAGAGCAGGATCCTTGAATAATTTCTTCTTTTTAAACACTCTGCTGGGGACTAGCATGACTTGCTTTCATACAGTCATAGATCACTACAGCACAGAAACAGACCCTTCAGCCCATCCAGTCCGTGCTGCCTAGTCCCATCGACTCACACCTGGAACACCTCTATATCCCAGCCGTCCGTGTACTTATCCAATCAAACCCATGTCCATCACTTTTACCGATAGTTCATTCCACACTCGCTACCACTCTGAGTGAAGTTTCCCTTCACGTTCTCTTTAAATATTTCACCTTTTACCATTAGCCTAGAAGAAGAATTAGAAAAATTTGCCAAGAACAGTCATGGTCAATAACCATGATCATCCATGTTATACGACATGGCATGTGATAATGCCCCTTAAACCATGACCTCTAGATTTAGTCTCATCCAATCGCAGGGTAAAATTAAGCACACTTTTTCCACTATCTTTACCCCTCATAATTCTGTGTACCTCTATCAAACCCCCTCTCATTCTCCTATGCTCCAGGGAATGAGGTCCTATTCAATCTTTCCCTATAACCCAGATCCTCAAGGCCTGGCAACATCCTTGTCAATTTTCTTTCCAGATCTGTTGGTTCAAGGTGTTTGGTTAGTGTGGAATCCTTGTGTTATGTTTTGTAACTTCAAAGCATTAACCTAATTCAAAAGGAAGACACAAGAGTCCAAAATGTGAGCCTAACTTGTGTTTTCTTTAAGCGAGGCACGCAGGTAGCACATGGTAGTGTAATGATGTATGCAATTCACTTATTTGTAAATATAACCTGCAATGAATTATTTAAACAAACAAGAATGCTTAATCCAACTATATATACAAGATTACTCAAATATTACAGAAATATTCAATACAGGATATTCTGCCTAGATGGACCAGAAGGTGTGTCGTTTTGGAGACGTTTGCGCCAGAGTATGCGACACTTGTGGGCCACCACCGGTATACCCCAGTGTGTTGGTTCTTAACACAGACGATGCAGTTCGTTGCAAGCTTCGAGGTACACATGATAAACAGATCTGAATCGCAATCTGAAACTGTGGTGGTTAGTAACACGCTGCAGAAACCTGTGCGACGCACCGCCAGTGGAGAGGTCAGTCACAGAACACCGCAAGCAGCTGTAATGTGAGTCAGCCTATGCCTGACGCGCTGGAATTTGTGCTACAGGTCCCTGGCCCCGGAAACCTTTGCACAATTAGGTGGACCCTCATGCAGCAATCTGCCTTTCTCTTTGTTTATCCTGGTAATGCTGTGTAAATGGCAGGATAAAAGGCCTGGACTTCATGCTGTTTTATCGAAAACAAAAAGCCAGGCATTTTGTTTCCGTTACCAGGTATTTTAGGCCCCACGCCACCTCAGGTATGTGTAAATCTAAACAGAACTGACAGCCTCCTGTTAAAAATCACTCTGGTGTCTGGCTAATATTCAACTGCAGGTCATGTCAGTTCTGATGATGTCACCGGAGAGTTGACCCTGGTTTAAAATTTAATGACATCAC
This sequence comes from Hypanus sabinus, assembly GCF_030144855.1. Taxonomy (NCBI): domain Eukaryota; kingdom Metazoa; phylum Chordata; class Chondrichthyes; order Myliobatiformes; family Dasyatidae; genus Hypanus; species Hypanus sabinus. Next base: position 40,182,938 of record NC_082733.1, on the reverse strand, counting down.
CATCTTCCCAAGGACAGGCTTCCAAGCCACTTCTCCCCTCCCACCTTCTATTTATTTATTTAGAGATACATCACGGTAACAGGCCCTTCCGGCCCAATGTGCTGGCGCTGTACAATTACATCCATGTGACCAACTAACCTACTAACCTGTACGTCTTTGGAACGTGTGAGGAAATTGGAGCACCCGGAGGAAATCCCCATGGTCATGGGGAGAACGTACAAACGCCGGACTGATAGCGGTGGGAATCAAACCCAGGTCGCTGGCGCTGGAATAGTGCCTTGCTGACCTCCACACTACCGTGTGTTAGAAACGTGGGTTATGCCCAAAAGTAAAGTGGATGGAGTCGCTTAGCATTTTAGTGCAAGGCTGTTTATCAGGTGTGTCAAAAATCAAACTTATAAAAATTAGTGAAAAGAAAAATGCCAATATTTACAAAATGATATCCACAAGAGAACATAGTAGCTACATAATTATTCTTGTCCAGTGTGAACTCCTGTTGCTCCCTCATACTGAGGGCGATGAGCTCCATTTAGGAGGCATTGAGACATCATCATCATTAAGTGCCGTGTCTTATGATGTCATCATTATGTAACGTGTCGTATAACGCGGGCGATCATGGTCTTATCCATCTTATCTTTGCCCTTGGCAAATTTTTCTACAGAAGTGGTTTGCCATTGCCTTCTTCTGGGCAGTGTCTTTACAACACGGGTGACCCCAGCCATTATCCAGTCTCTTCAGAGACTGTCCGCCTGGCATCAGTGGTCACATCAACCAGGACTTGTGCTAAGCACCGGCTGCTCATACGGCCATCCACCACCAGCTCCCGTGGTTTCACGTGATCCTGATACAGGGGCTAAGCAGGTACTACACCTTGCCCAAGGGTGACCTGCAGGCTAGGGGAGGGAAGGAGTGCCTTACACCTCCTCTGGTAGAGACGTAACTCCACCCCACCACTAGGACATACCATTTTTAATTACCAACAAAGTTAACTTAAGACTATACATGAATCAGCATATGATGCACCCCACAATGTAGATACAATCATATTATAAAATAAACAGAAGTATCTACCTTAAATACAGTATACAAACAACATATTCACATTTACACATCCCCATTACCAAAAGAAGGGACTGTTCTGCCGTGTATGGTGGGACAGGCAGCATAAAGCCAACCCGAGTACATCAGCTTGGTGTAGGGCCCGGTGTACGCCACGGGACTGTTGGGAAATGACAGCGTGCAACAGCAGAATGCTCAACACCATCACACACTTACAGTCAAGTTCAAACAAAGAATGAAATTAGATCAGACCTGGATGTCTGACTGAACGCACGCAGCGATTCAGAGGGAAACCCGTGGGTCAGCTGTGAGAACACACGGGGGGGAAGACAGTGAAGTGCGTTCACTCACCACAACGACAGCGGAGCGACAAGGCCACGTCTGTGCCTGTGTGAGTGAGCGTGCGTAAGGAGTGTGGTTACCAAGTGCTCCTCAAGTTAGAGAGTGAAAGGTACAAGTGCCTCAGGACTCGCACCACCACGTTCAGGAACGATTTCTACCCCTCGGCCATCAGGCTCTTGAACAAAAGGGGATAACTATACTCACTTGCCTGTCCATTGAGATGTTCCCACAACCAGTGATCTCATTTTAAGGACTCTTTATCTTGTCATCTTGTGTTCTTGTTATTTATTGCTATTTATGTATATTTTCATTTGCACAGTTTGTTGTCTTTTGTACCCTGGTTGATCTTTCATTTATCCTGTTATAGTTACTATTCTATAGATTTGCCAAGTAGGTCCACAGGAAAATTAATCTCAGGGTTGTATATGGTGACATAGAGTACATGTACTTTGAATTTTGAACCTTTTAGAATGACAGGCAGTGTTAGCAGTCATTGAGGGACGATTATGTTGATTCTCCTGGTTGGCAGAGCCAGGTTTTAAACAAGCATTGTCTGCCTCAGGAGATTTTTCAGCTTCATTTCCATCTCGAGCTACCGTCAGATGGAATGCATGCTTGAAGAGCAAGCACGTACCTGTCTTATGAAGCGAGTTAAGCGTGTGGCTCCGACCAATGTACTCCTTGAGGAAAGCTGCTTGCTTCTGAAGGGGTGTTGAATCATGGCAGGAAACATTCCTACACATTGATTTTTTTTGTCGGTTTTAAAACAGCTCTGAAATTCACAGGAAACCACAGACCTCAATAACATTATGCTTCCCAACGTCTGTAATTCAACCCAGAATGCTCTACTCTTAACCCATAAACCTCTAATGAATCCTTGTAAGTGAAACAAGAAATTGCAAAGAATGACTTGCATTCATAGAGCACAACTAGTCATCCCATTGGGTGACGGGGTGGAGATACGTCTCTACCAAAGAGGTGTAAAGCGCTCCTTCCCTCCGCTAGCCTGCAGGTCACCCTTGGGCAAGGTGTGGCACCTGCTTAACTCCCCCTCCCCGATCAGGGTCACACGAAGCCATGGGAGCAGGTGGTGGATGTCACAAGTCATGGTTACATGACTACTGACGTCAGGCAGTCAATCTCTGAAGAGTATTGATAATGACTGAGATTACCCATCTTGGAAAGACACTGCCCAGAAGAAGGCAATGGCAAACCGCATCTGTAGAAAAATTTGCCAAGAACAATTCATGGTCATGGATAAGCCCATGATCGCCCACTTCATATGATGGTACAAAATGCTGATGGATCATGCTAACAATTGGCTGAGCACAACTCAGATTCCAGATGGTTTATTGTCATTCTTAAGTATACGAGTGTAAAGGAGAACCAAATGATCATTCCTTCCAATCCGATGCAGCATGAGAAAAGCACAGTAGGTATATTGAACGCAATAAGCTTTGTAGCTGTGGAGTCACTTCTGTGAGATTCAATGCTGAATGTTATTTGCTTACTTTTATTGTTTGCAAAGCCTGTTTTTTTCTGCCCGTTGGGTGTTGATGCACCATCAATAACTCTCGGAGATGGGAGGCGAACGATAGGCTTCTATTAGCTGCAAACGTGACCACAACATCCTGGAGACTGAGGGAGGAGCAGTGCCTCCAATCGCCTTTATACAGGGGTCTGTGGGAGGAGCCACAGGAGCAGTCAGCAGAGGGGCGTGTCCAGACAGGTATACACATAGTTTACCACAGGTGTTTGACTTTTTTTAGTGGGTTCTGCTGGGTTTCTTTGCTTTGTGGCTGTCTGTAAGGAGAACAATCTTAGGGTTTGTATATTGTAAACATACTCAGATAATAAATGTACTTTGAACTTTGAAAAAATGCAAAAAACGCAATAAATGTAACAGCAATCCTATAAAACACAATGTACTAGTAACTGTTAGACACAGACTGATTGTGATGTTAGATGTGGGTGTAGTGGTGGAGGGTGTTAAAGGGTGGGCTAGCGGGTGGAGGTGTTGATTGGCCTTACTGCTTGAGGGTAGTAGCTGTTTTTGAGTCTGGTGGTCCTGGTATAGATGCTACGTAGCCTGCTCCCTGATGGGAGTGGAACTAACACTCTATAAGCTGGGTGGGTGAGATCCTTCATGATGTTACTGGCATTCTTTATGACAATGCAATAAAATTTTATGAAAAAGTATACAAAAAGAAAACTGTTATGAAAGTAGAGACACTGTCATGCCTCCTTTGTGATGACACGTGTGCTGATCTCAGGACAGACCCTCTGATATGTTAACATCAAGGAATTTAAAGCTATTGACCTTCTCCAAATGGGGACTAGCTCATAGATCTCCAGCTTCTACCCCCTCAAGATTCAAGATTGTTTACAAGTGTAAGGGAGAATAAAATGATTGTTACTCCAGATCTGATGCAGCATTATAAACACACAATAAACATAAAAGTGCAACAAAACACAATAACCATAAAAGCAAGAGCAACATTCACAAAATGCTGGAGGAACGCAGCAGGCCAGGCAGCATCTAGGAAAAGAGTAAACAGTCGACGTTTCGGGCCGAAACCCTTCCGCAGGACTGATGCCCATTTCTAGCATCTGCAGATTTTTTCTTGTTTGGAAACGTAAAAGAAATCCTATAAAACACAATGTTCAAGTAACGGTTAAGACACATAGACTGATTGTATGGTATCTACATAATGTGGATTTTGTGGTGGCTTATACATTTACAGATATTAGCACTGCTGTTGGAGAAAGCTCACTTTTTCCTCATTTGGTAGCTTAGCAGATGATCGCGGCAGATGGAGGCAGGAACCCCACCAAGGTCTCAAAAGAGGTGAAGAAAAGCTGAGGCGGATGGCTGAGGAGAGGCGCATACATAGAAAGCAGAAATGTCAAGAGGTTCTACCTACAGGACACTCATCACACTTGTGCTATATGCGGCAAAGACTGTCACTCCCTGCTGGGCCTCTTCAGTCGGAAGTAAATCCCTTGTATGTGCACAGGTACTTGGCGATTAAAGTCTGATTCTGATTCTGATTCAGTCACAATCGATGCTGCAGACTACCATGATTAGATTTTTCAAGGGCGCAACTCCATGGTCTCCTGAGACTGACGGATGCCTGTACCTATATCTATATGGTAACTTATAATAAGTTGATGTCTTTGCTCTGCACTGCTGCAGCAAAACAACAAATTTCACATCGTATAAGACTGTGATAACAAACCTGATTCTGATTCTGAATGTAGCAGCCGCCCTTTCGCGTTACAGTGCCAGTGATCAATTCCCACAGCTGTCCGTCCCTTCTCCCTGAGACTGTGTGGCTTTCCTCTGCGTGCTTTTGGTTTCCTCCCACATTCCTAAGGCTTGCAGTTAGGGGCCAGTGAGTTGTGGGCAGGCTGTTAGCACCTCTTGTGGACTGCCCAGCACAATCCTCACTGATTTGATCTGACACAAACAGAGCATTTCACTGTATGTTTTGATGTACGTGTGACTAATAAAGCCAATCTTTATTTGTATTTATTTGTTAATCTTAATGTTTCCAAACACTGGTAGAATTAGACCTTGCCATCTGCATTCATACCCTGAGCCTGAGCCAGTGTGAGAAGAGGTGGGTGGAAGGTTCACAGAATCGAGTACCTCATTTACCATGCTCTCCCTGCAATACTGGGGGCACTTTGTAAATACTTCATTGGCTGCAAAATGTTTTGGGGGGTCTCGAGAGTGTTCAAAGTTAAAATTAAATTTATTATCGAAGTACGTATGCGTCACCATATACTACCCAGAGATTTGTTTTCTTGCAGCCGTACACAGTAGGACAAATAAGTACTATCCATCCATTTTGTACCGTGTCATATGACATGAGTGATCATGGTCTTGACCATGATTGTTCTTGGCAAAATACACAAGAGGTTTGCCATTGCCTTCTTCTGGGCAGAGTCTTTACAAGGTGGGTGACACTAGCTGTTATCAATACTCTTCAGAGATTGTCTACCTGGCGTCAGTGGTCACATAACCAGGACTTGTGATCTGCACCCGCTGCTCGTATGACCATTCACCACCCGCTCCCATGGCTTCACGTGACCCTGATCGGGTGGGGGTGCTAAGCAGGCACTACACATCACCCAAGGGTGACCTGCAGGCTACCAGAAGGAAGGAACACCTCCTTTGGTAGAGATGTATCTCCACCCCTCTACCCAAAAGGAGTACAATACAGTCAGTGAAAAACTAGACACAGACTGACAAGCAACCAATGTGCAAAAAAAGGCAAACCGTGCAAATACAATAATAAATAAATAAAGTTTCCCAAAACACAAAATGCTGGAGGAACTCAGCAGGCCAGGCAGCGTCTATGGAAAAGTGTAAACAGTCGATATTTCAGATTGATATTTCATCAGGTGTGTATTGCTTTGATTTCCAGCATCTGCAGGTTTTCTCTTGAATTGAATTGATCTTATTACTTACATCCTTCATATACATGAGGAGTAAAAATCTTTACGTTACATCTCCATCTAACTGTGCAATGTGCAATTTATTATGTACAACAGGATAGTCAATATAACATAGAAAAATAATTGTATCAGCTTGAATTAATCAGTCTGATGGCCTGGTGGAAGAAGCTGTCCCGGAGCCTGCTGGTCCTGGCTTTTATGCTGAGATACCATTTCCCGGATGGTAGCAGCTGGAACAGTTTGTGGTTGGGGTGACTCGGGTTCCCAATGATCCTTTGAGCCCTTTGTACACACCTGTCTTTGTAAATGCCCTTGAATAGTAGGAAGTTCACATCTACAGATGTGCTGGACTGTCCACACCACTCTCTGCAATTGAGGGAAGTACAGTTCCCATACCAGGCAGTGATGCAACCTGTCAGGATGCTCTCAATTGTGCCCTTGTAGAAAGTTCTTGGGATTTGGGGGGCCATACCAAACTTCCTCAACTATCTGTTGTGCCTTTTTCACCACACAGCCAGTATGTACAGACCACGTGAGATCCTCGGTGGTGTGTATGCCAAGGAACTTAAAGCTGTTCACTCTCTCGGCTCCAGATCCATTGATGTCAATAGGGGTTAGCCTGTCTCCATTCCTCCTGTAATCCACAACCAGCTCCGAGGTTTTTGCAACATTGAGGGAGAGGTTGTTTTCTTGACACCACTGTGTCAGAGAGATGTCTTCTGCTCTGTAGGCTGCCTCATTATTAATTGAGATTAGGCCAGTCAGTGTAGTATCATCAACAAATTTAATTAGCAGATTGGAGCTGTGGGTGACGACACAGTCATGAGTATACAGGGAGTAAAGGAGGGGGCTTGGAACACAGCCCTGAGGGGCAGAGGTGAGGGAATCCACTCTTACCTAAGGCCAAGGTCTCTGAGCTTCTTGTCGAGCTTGGAGGGAATTTTGAAAGTCTTCCTTTATTATTTATTGAGATACAGCATACACTAGGCCCTGCCAACACTTTGAGCCATACCTCCAAGCAACTCATCTGCTTAACCCTAGTCTCTCGTGGGACAATTGACCGATCACCCTATCAACCGGTATGCCTTTGGAATGTGGGAGGAAACCAGAGCATCCGGAGGAAGCCCAGGCGGTCACGGGGGAAACTTGCAACATCCTTACAGATGGCACAGAAATTGAACTCCTAGCTTCAGAAGGGCCCGGACTGTAGTAGCATCACACTAATCGCTAAGCTACCGTGGTGCTCGATGTTCTCACGTTCTCATGGGCTGCTTCTCATGATCATGTCCTCAACTTCTCAATATTATTTATTGCGTATTTATTTATTATTGGAACAAGAAAGGGATTTATAGAAACTGAAGAAAATAATCTTTCCAAAGATGACATTGAATCCAGAGTTTTGGAAGTTGCTACGGCGATGAATTGCTCCTTTCATGCCTGTGCTATTGAAACAATCATTTTTTTTAAACTCAGCAAGTTTGACCGCTGTATCCTGTTAAACAATTGTTTACAAGAGCAGGAAGGATAAATAGTGTGACAAGACAAATTTAGTCCCTGCCAAGATTATTGGCCCATGCGCACTGGGGCCCTCGATGTTCCTGACGCTCGGAGTTCTCAGCTCGTCAGTGCGGACCACACAACATAGCTTATTGGCTGCTTTCTGCAGAAACATCTCCCTGTCCAACTTGGCTCCCGTCGTTGGCTCTGAGATTTGCCAAGTCTCCAGTGAGAACAACAAGCAAAAAAAAATATCGGCACCTCTTAATACGCAGGCGCTCCGCAGCGCCATTTCCTTTCTTCGGCGTATCTGGACGATTTTATCAGAAAAGGAACATGGCTTGTGGGAGTTGGGTGGGGAATTGTGGGGAGGTTGTGCAGATGGTACTGCGGGACAGCGGAGTTTGGCAGGGAGTGTTGGGAGGAGTGTGGTGAGGGAGAGTGAGTTTGTGGGAAGATAGAGGGTTGAGGATTGGTGGGGATTAGTGGGATGTGGTGGGTCAGGCAGAGTGAGGTGGGAGTAAGTGGAAACTGATCAGCGTACTGAGGGAGTGATGGGGAGGATGGGAGAGGTAGAGCATTGAGGAATGGTGGGTGTACATGGGGATTAGTTGTTGGACAGCGGGGAGGGTGAATTTGAGGGGATAGTGGTATGATGGGGTGTGGGGATAATCTGTGAGAGGGTCGGGGTGGAATCAAGGGTGGGGTTTAGTGAAGGGACGGTGAATTTGGGAGGATGGTGGGTGGAGGATAATTAGGGATGTTGTGAGAGTGTGGGGGTGTTGGGGAATGGTGGAGAGGGGGTTGTGGCATTTACTAGAAGGATGGAAAATAGCAATGGGAGCTTTTTCATTCCCCGATTCAGCAGACAGGTTTGCAATTGATGATCCCATCCCAACGCCTGCACCTCCATCTGTTAGCACACTCTCTCAGTACTGCTCTGCAGTGCCGGCCTGTATTTCTATGCTCACCCTTACCTGGAAAGGGTGACTGAGAGGTGGGCATGATGCCTACTGAGCCATGGCTGACACCAGGGACAGGATCGGCGGTGGGAAGGAAATGCAGTTTGGTCAAGTTTCAAGAAGTAGCCAGTGGGGTCTTTTTTCCTTCACAGTGGGCAGGATGATACATGTGTGGGCACCATGACTGGGAGGTCATGTGATTAAATCTCCAGGAATTGTCGATCTCCAGACATCGACAGAGGATGAAGTCCTGATGGTGACTTCTTTGTGTCATCAGTGATCTTCTTACTGCCGTGGCAATGGGTCGCAAACAGGCACTGATGTAGACTCAGATTTATTTATCACACATACGTATAAATATACAGTGAAATGTGCTGTTTGTGTTAATGGCCAACACAATGTAAGGGTGTGCTGGGGGCAGCCCACAAATGTCGCCGCATGTTCCGCCCTCATTCTCGCTGGTCTTCGTCAACAGCACTTGCTGACCTGACATCTGTCCAGGGATGTCCTTCGCTGCATGTTCTTGCTTCCTGTCGTTGAGTATGGAGCAGAGACCTAGACCCCCTTCCTGACCCTAAACCCTAACCTGACCCTTAACACCCCAAAGCCATCCATATAAATCTATAGAATAACTACGTCTGAGTCATGACTTTAATGGAGGCTGCAGCTCAGTGCCATCTTGACTGGGATTGATGGTCAATTGGGCAGGACAAGATTCCAGCTGCATTAAGGATTGGGTCAGCTAGAGACCCAAGGGACGGCAGATGCTCGAATTTGAAACAACACACAAAAATCTAGTCAGCTGGCCGGTGGTGTAGTGGCATCAGCACCGGACTTTGAGGCGAGTGGTCCCAGGTTCGAATCTGGCCAGCACCTTGCACGCTTTCCATCTGTGCTGGGTCGAGCATTGAGCTAGCAACTCGGCCTCGTAAAAAACAGGCAAACGTTAGGGAAGCAGCAAGGTTGCCGCCTGATGTGCTACAAGACACAGAAAGGAAAAACACACACAAAATCCTGGAGGAACTCAGCAATCAGATGGGAAATGGATAGTCAATATTTTGCGTCAAGGCTCTTCATCAAGTCTTGAAACAAAATGTCCACTACCTGTTTACCTCTAGAGATGCTTCCCGACCCACTGAGCTCCTCCAGCAATTTTTGTACGTCCAGTCAACTGGAACAGGAAGGCGTGGAGGTGCTGAACTCAAACCTCAGCACTGGAGATACAAACATCTAGCTGAGGTGAAGTTAGAGCAACCGATGAATTATGTGAAAGAGCGTGGTTGATGAGGCATGAAATCCACAAACTCTGGGCAAGTATCCACAAGGAATTTTCATGCATTCAGCTGCTGGTAGAGAATTTAGTTTGCTGCACCTTACACGCAATACAGTGTGATCAATAGTTAACAAACCCACTCAAACAAATATTGATGTTGTGGGGAGATTGATGCAATCTATTTATACTTGGCAGTAACCTTCAGCATGCTTTTGTTGAATAAAGTAAAACTTGTTTATTTCTCTTTGCTCTTTAAGACCAAAAAAAACCCACAGAAACCTGAACAAGTATTACTTATTTCTTTCCCTGATTGATTCAAGTTTGGTCAAAGCCATTTCCACAAGTATAAAGGAGGATTAAATAGTTGTTACTCCGGATTCTAGGCAGCACAAAAACAATGCAATAAGATAAAGAACACAATAATAAAAAACACACATGAGATAGTTTTATTCGTGGATTAGTTGTATGTCTATAAAGTGACGCAGGGCACAGGAGTGTCTATACGTAAGGAGGCTGACAGGAAATGATAAAGTAGTGGTTGTTGGGGGCGTGCAGAAGTGAGTTTGTGGGTGCGGGTGTTGATCTGCCTTACTGCTTGGGGAAAGTAACTAAATTTGAGTCTGGTTCTCCTGGCGTGGATGCTACATAGCCTCCTCCCGGATGGGCGTGGGACAAACAGTCCCTGAGCAGTTTGGGTGCGAGCCTTCATGAAATCGCTGGCCTTTTTCCGGCACCTTTCTGTCCATATGTCCTTGATTGCGGGTAGACTGGTACTGGTGATGTGCTGGACTGGCCAGTTGTAGAGTTTTCCTGTCCACTGCAGAGTGATTTCCATACCAACCAGTGATGCAGTTTGTTCAGACGTTCTTTAGAGTGCATTTCTGGAATGACATGAGTACAGATGTGCATGGTCCAGTTCTCTTCAGCCTCCTCAGAAAGTAAAGGTGTTGGCGAGCTTTCTTGATTGTGTAGGACTGAGTTGGTGTCCATATCAACGACTCTGTATGTGTCACACCTTTGAAATGGCAAAATATCCGGGTGAAGTATTATCAAGCAAGTGCTGATTGCATCCATTTCAGGAGGTTTAGGGGAAGATCATTCAAACCCGGTCCTGTGAGTTGGGGGGGATGATTACAACAGGTTCGTTCTGAAATTTGGGAACTGCCTGCCCGTGACCGCAAGAAACTATAGAGACTTGTGGCTCAGCTCATCACGGAAACCAGCCTCCCCTCCATCGATCTGCTATCTACACTCTTGTTGCTTTGGTAAGGTAGCCAAGATAACCAAAAACCCATCCCACCCCAGGCATTCTCTCTTCTCCCTTCACCCATCAGATGTCAAAGTTTGAAAGCACTTGCCACCAGGCTCAAAGACAGCTTCTACCCCCCCTCCTGTTATAGACTATGAATGATCCCCTGGTATGATCAGATGGACTCTTGACCTCAAAGTCTACCTTGTTATGACCCTGCATTTTATTGTTCACCTGCACTGCATTTTCTCCGTAGCTGTTGCATTTTATTCTGCATTCTGTAGTTGCCTTACCTTGATCTACCTCAATGCATTGTGTAATGATTCGAATTATATGGACAGTATGCAAGACAAACTTTTCATTGTATCTCGATACATGTGGTCACACATTTAAGGTGAGAGGGGATCGTTTTAAAGGAGATGTGAGGGGTAAGTTCTATGTGACAATAATAAACCAGTTCCATTCAGCTCCCTGGAGAACACATAGAGCTTCCACTGAACATCCCAACATTACACCACCGCAGAACGATTCTTCATTGCTGTTTCCGTAGCAATTTTGATTTACTTGTCATGGTTGCTAGCTCTGAACTGAGCTCCCGAACCTGGAGGACTGGTGGACCACTATTAGTCTGTCCTCTACCCTTTGACCTATTTGACATGGGTGACCCTACCAAGAGCCAAAGCATAAAGCCCTGACTCCAGGCAACATAAATCTCTGGGTCATTGAGACGTGCAAACATTCAAACCATGACAAGGTCACGGTCCTCTTGGAGGTTGCTCATCTCAACTGAGTATAAGTTGACTGGGGCATAAATCGGGCAAGAAGACTAACTGCTGTGCATTTTTATAGCATCTTTTGAAGTGTTTTTGAAATGTAAAGGCTGCGGACATGTGGGAAATGTCAAGCGCCAGCATGGACAACAGGAGGTTCCCAGAAACAGCACCGCGATAGTAAACAGATGACCTACTTCAAATTTGGATTGAAAAAAAATGTTACTGCATAGAAGTAAGTCATTTGGACCATTAGGTCTGATGAAATATCACTGATCTGAAACATTCCGTCTTCCTCTTTCCACAGATGCTGCCTGGTTTGCTGAGTGTTTCCTGTACTTACTGTTTTTGTTACAGAATTCCAGGATATGCAGCTTTTTCTTTATTTTCATTAGTCTAATAAACTATAAGACTATAAAACAAAAGAGCAGATTTAGGCCATTCAGCCCATCGAGACTGGACTCACATGCCATGAACATTTTTCCTCAGAAAAGAAGACCAAAGTCACAGGTCCACACGTGGTGTCACCAATCTTCAGCACATCTGCATCAAGACATCTGTACTCAGAGCCTCTTGCAATGAAAGGAGTGATTTTCTTCCATTTACCCTGACCAAACCTCTCATGACCTTGCACAACTTTACCAAGTTCTGAGGGATCTTGGGAAGTCAAATTAAGAGGGGAGGCCACTGGAAAATTCCATCTTCCGAAAGTGCTCAATGAAGTGGTCCCCCCAATCTACAAACGTTTGTATGTTGGGTCTCACCAAAGTCCTTGAGTAAGAAATCTACCATCTTAATGAAATGTTCTCCAACATGAGTCAGTAACTACACTGACAACTCAGCATTGCTGTACAGGATGATAGGGTAGTTAAGAAGGCATGTGGTGTGTTGGCCTTCATTAGTTGAGGGATTCGTTCATTAATTGGGCGGGTCTAGGACCAGAGGGCACGGCCTTAAAATAGAACAAAGTTGTGGAGGAATTTCTTTAGCCAGAGCCTGGTGAATCTGTGGAATTCATTGTCACGGACGGATGCCACAGGTAGGTTTCTTACACAGAGAATGGTAAGTGCAAGGAAAATACCACCATGAAAGGTTGTAGAGACAGATACATTAAGGACATTTAAAAGACTATTAGATAGGCACATGGACAACAGGAAAATGGACGTTTACATAGGAGGGAAGGGTTAGAATGATCTTAGGGAAAGTTTAAGGGTTGGCACAATATTGTGAGCTGTAGGGCTTGTACTGTGCTGTACTGCTCTATGTTTTATGTGTATAGAGAGTATCTTTTAATATCCAGGTTTATTTAATTACTTATTAATTAATTAATTGTTCAATGTCCATTGATCCTGAGATGAATTTGAATCCCACCATGGCATCTAGGGATGCAAACACGAGGAAATCTGCAGATGCTGGAAATTCAAGCAACACAAACAAAATCCTGGTGGAACACAGCAGGCCAGGCAGCATCGATAGGAAAAAGTACAGTCGGCGTTTCGGCCCGAGACTCTTCGACAGGACTAACTGAAAACAAAGATAGTAAGAGATGTGAAAGTGAGAGGGGGAGGGAGAAATCCAAAATGATAGGAGAAGACAGGAGGAGGTGGGGTGAAGCTAAGAGCTGGAAAGTTGAATGGCAAAAGGGATACAGAGCTGGAGAAGGGAAAGGATCATGGGACGGGAGGCCTAGGGAGAAAGAAAGGGGGAGGGGAGCACCAGAGGGAGATGGAGAGCAAGCAAGGAGTGATTGTGAGAGAGAGAGAGAAAGGAGAGAGAGAAAAAAGGGGGGGGGATAATAAATAAATAGATGATAGATAGATAGATAGATAGATAGATAGATAGATAGATAGATAGATGGATAGATAGATAGATAAGGGATGGGGTAAGAAGGGGAGGAGGGGCATTAACAGAAGTTTGAGAAGTCAATGTTCATGCCATCAGGTTGGAGGCTACCCAGACGGAATATCAGGTGTTGTTCCTCCAACCTGGTTGAAAATATTGAAAACATTGAAAATAGCCTGGGATGAAGAGTGGTGCCAGCAATCGTAATTGGATATTTATTATAAAAATCCATCAGTCCTTTGGGGAGAAATCTACCACTTTACCAAAATGATCTCCAACTTCTCCAATATGAGACATTAATTTTATTTCATTTCATTAACAGTCAGAGACAAGCAATAAATATTGACAGTTCCTGTGATGTCCGCTTTCCTGAATAAATATTTTTTTAAAGTACATTAAGCAATGTGAAATGGTTGTCCTTCCTGTTCCTGAATTTGTTCTTCTGGCTGTCATTAGTTGAATCTTCACTATGTGGTGACTCTTTAACCAGACCTCACCTTCAAGTGTGTTTGTGAATTGTGGGCTAACTTTGCTTTGTCATTTTGTGTCAGCCAATTGTCTTCAATTGACATTCAATCAAGCACTCTGGACTTGTTAATAACGCCTCCATGTGGTCCTTCTGTTAAAGGTCAAAATACATTTATTATCAAAGTATGTATATTTTATACAACCTTGAGATTTGTCTCCCTACAGGCAGCCACAAAACAAATAAACCCAGTAGAACCCATTAAAAAAAAAGAAGACTGGCGAAAATCCAATGTGCAGAGAGAAAAAACAAATTATGCAAACAATAAAAGTAAGCAAATAGCATTCACGAAAGTGAGTCCACAGCCATGAGTTGCAGGCTACAGCCTCAGCTCAATGCAGAGATGAGTAAACATCGTGGAGCAGTGAGCTGAACCTTGCTTCCAGCCCTGATGCTCTGATGTTTTCAATCTGGCCTGGTGCTGAAATTGTACAAACCTCGGGTTGTTCTTTATTCTTGGAACTGGGCCCTGTCACTTCGATACACCTTCGGGCTCAGGCCCTGCCACCTTGAATCGGCCCCTACCAGAACTCCCCAATTTGGCTCTGTGCTTAAATCAATCAGACCTCAGGTCTAATGCAAAGCTTCAAGCAAGGTAACTGAATCCAAGATGCTGGGATCGCGATCTGATCAGGAAACAATCAGGAGAAGTCGGAACCAAGTCTGGTGAAAGGAGGGACCACATGTAATATCATTTAGAGCATAGAAAATAGAACGTTACAGCACAGTACATGTCATTCGGCTCACAAAGTTGTATCAAACTATTAACCTACTCAAAGATCAATCTATCCCTTCTGTCCTCCATAGCCTTCCATTTTTCTATCACCCATGCGCCTATCTAAGAGTCTCTTAAATGTCTCTAAGACCATAAGACATAGGAGCAGAATTTGGCCATCTAGTGCATCGAGTCTGTTTCGCCGTGCAATCAAGGCTGATCTTTTTTACCCCTCCTCAATCCCATTTCCTGGCCTCCTCCCCATAACCTTTGATGGTGTGTCCAATCAAAAACTTAACAAGCTCTGCCTTAAATACACCCAACGACCTGGCCTCCACAGCTGCATGTCGCAACAAATTCCACAAATTCACCCACCCTTTGGCTAAAGAAATTTCTCCGCGTCTCTGTTTTAAATTGATAACCCTCTATCCTGAGGCTGTGCCCTCTTGTCCTAGACTCCCCAACCATGGGAAACACCCTTTTCATATCTACTCCGTCTAAGCCTTACAACATTTGAAAGGTTTCAATGAAATCCCCCTCATCCTTCTAAATTCCAGCGAGTACAGATTTAGAGCCATCAAGCATTCCTCATACAATAACCTTTTCATTCCCAGAAACATCCCTGTGAACCACCTCTGGACCCCCTCCAATGCCAGTACAGTACATCTTTTCTTAAATGAGAAGCCCAAAACTGTTCTCAATACTCAAGGTGAGGCCTCACCAGTGCCTTATTAAGCTGCAGCATCACATCCCTGTTCTTGTATTCCAGACCTCTTGAAATGAATGCTGACACTGCAGTTGCCTTCCTCACCACTGACTCAACCTGCAAGATAACCTTTAGGGTGTTCTGCACAAGGTCTCCCAAGTCCCCTTGCATCTTGGATTTTTGGATTTTCTCCCTGTTTAGAAAATAGTCTGCACATTTATTTCTACTACCAAAGTGCAAGACCATGCATTTTCCAACATTGTATTTCATTTGCCACTTTCTTGCCCTTTCTCCTAATCTGTTTAAATCCTTCTGCAGCCTTCCTGTTTTCTCAACCCTACCTGCTCCTCCACCAATCTTCGTATCATCTGCAAATGGCGACAAAGCCATCTATTCCATCATCTAAATCATTGATATACAGCATAAAAAGAAGCGGTCCCAACACCGGCCCCTACGGAACACCACTAGTCACTGGCAGCCAACCAGACAAGGATCCTTTTATTCCCACTCGTTGCCTCCTCCCAATCAGTCAATGTTCTAACCATGTTAGTAACTTCCCTATAAAACCGTGGATTCTTAACTTGGTAGGCAGCCTCATGTGTGGCACCTTGTCAAAGTCTTTCTGAAAGTCCAAATACCCACCATACACTGCATCCTCCTTATCAATCCTACCTGTAATCTCGTCAAAGAATTCCAACAGGTTCATCAGGCAAGAATTTCCCTAAGGAAACCATGCTGACTTTGTCCTTCCTGTCCTGTGTCACTAAGTACTCCAGAGCCTCATCCTTAACAATTGACTCCAACATCCTCCCAACCACTGAGGTCAGGCTAACTTGTCTATAATTTTGAAAGATCATTGTTAATGCCTCCACAATCTCTAACGCTGTCTCTTTCAGATGACACGTCTTTGATCAGCCTTATTTCGAGTGGTACTGAGACAGCCTACAGAGGAGAGGGTGACACCCTGACACAGTGACTCCTTCAATGTCCAAAAAGCAAAAGAGCCGATTGTGGATTACAAGAGGAACGGAGACAGGCTCGGCCCGATCAACACCAATGCGCCTGCAGTTGAGAGGGTGAGTAGCTTCAAGTGTCTTGGTATACACATCATCGATGATCTCACCTGGACTGTACACACCGGCTTTGTGACAAAAAAAGCACAACATCTCTTCCACTTCAGGTGACTGAAGAAGTTTAGCCTGGGCCCCCAAATCCTCAAGACCTTCTACAGGGGCACCATTGAGAGCATCCTGACTGGCTGTATCACCGTCTGGTACAGGAACTGCACCAACTTTGATCGCTGGGCACTGCAGGGAGTGGTACGGACAGCCCAGCTCATCTGTGGATGTGAACTTCCCTCTATTGAGGACATTCATAGCAGCGTGCAGAAAGAAGGCCTAGAAAAATATCAGAGACACCAGTCACCCCAAACATAAACTGTTTGATCTGCTTCCCTCTGGCAAACGGTACTGCAGCGTTGAAGCCAGGACCAACAGGCCTCTTTCCACAAGCCGTCAGACTTTCAAATTCACATGTTTGGACATTGCAATGGAGTCAACACAAAGCTTTTTACTCCCTCATGTTGTGGGGTGGATGTAAGATTTAAATAAATTCTGATTCTAATTCTAACACTAGGGTGCAGTTCATCTGATCCGGGGCTCTTATGTACCCTTAGGTCTTTCAACTTTTTGAGCTCCTTCTCCCTTGTAACAGTAACTGCATTCACTTCTCTTCCTTCACACACTACAACTTCTGGCTTACTGCTAGTGTCTTCCACAGTGAAGACAGATGCAAAATGCAGTACTTACTGAGTTCATCTGCTATCTCCTTGTCCTCCGTTATTATTTCTCTGGCCTTATTTTTCTAGTAGTCCTATATCCACTCACATCTCTTTTTTTCACATACTTGAAAAAGCTTTTACTATGCACTTTGATATTGTTTGCTAGCTTGCTTTCATATTTCATCTTTTCTTCCTAATGATTCTTTTAGTTGCTCTCTGTAGGTTTTTAAAAGCTTCCCAATCCTCTATCTTCCCACTAATTTTTGCTTTGCTGTATGCCCTCTCTTTTATTTTTACATTAGGTTTGACTTCCGTTGTCAGCCACCGTTGTACTATTTTGCTATTTGAGTATTTCTTCAATTTTGGAATACATCTGTCCTGCTCCTCCCTCATTTTCCCCAGAAACTCATGGCATCGCTGTCATCCCTGCCAGCAGCTCCTTCCAATTTACTTTGGCCAACTCCTCCCTCGTACCACTGTAATTTCCCTTACTCCACTGAAATACTGCTACATCAGACTTTACTTTCTCCCTATTGAATTTCAATTTGAACTCAACCATATTGTGATCACTGGTTTCTAAGGGTTCTTTCACCTTAAGCTCCCTGATTGCTTCTGGTTCATTACTTAACACCCAATTCAGTATAGCTGATCCCCTAGTAGGCTCAATAACAACTGCTCTAAGAAGTCATCTTGTAGGCTTTAACTCTCCTGAGATCCATTACCAACCTGTTTTCCCAAGCAACCTGCATGTTAAAATCTCCCATGACTACCCTTTCGACTTGCCTTTTCTATTTCCTGTTGTAATCTGTGGTCCACATCCCAGCTACTGTTGGGAGGCCTGTATAGAAAATGACATCAGGGTCTTTTTACCCTTGCAGTTTCTTAACTCAATCCACAAGGATTCAACATCTTCCGATCTTACATCACATCTTTCTACTGATTTGATGCCAGTCGTAACCAGTAGAGCCACACCACCCCCTCTGCCTACCTTCCTCACCCTCTCATACGAGTAACCTTGGACGCTCGGCTCCCAATTACAACCATCTTTCAGCCACAATTCAGTGACGACCACATCATACATGACAATCTGTAATAGTACAACAAGATCATCCACCTTATTTCTTATACTCCATCCATTGAGATATAACACTCTGAGTACTGTATTTGCTACCCTTTTTGATGCTGCATCCCTAATGCACTGATACTCACCCTGCTGGCTACAATTTTGTCATATCATCTGCCTGCCCTTCCTGACAGTCTGACTGCATGCTATCTTTGCTCTTTTACCATCCGTCCTATCCTGAATCCCTTCACTCCAGTTCCCACCTCCCCGCCAAATTAGTTTAAAACCTCCCCAACAACTTTAACAAACCTGTCCATGAGAATATTGGTCCCCTTTGGGTTCACATGCAACCTGTCACTTTTCTACAGGTCATGCCTCCCCAGAAGAGATCCCAATGATCCAAGAACCTGAAGCACCAGCTTCTCAGCCACACATTTATTTGCCAAATCATCCTATTTCTTTCCTCACTAGCACATGGCACAGGCAGCAATCTAGAAATTACTGTCCTGGAGGTCCTGCTTCTCAACTTTCTGCCTAGCTGTCTAAATTCTCCCTTCAGGACCTCATTGCTTTTCATTCCTATGATAGTGGTACCAATATGTACCAAGACACCTGGCTGCTCTTCCTCCCTCTCTCTAAGCTGCTGTGGACGCGATCCAGGATCTCCCTGACCCTGGCACCTGGGAGGCAACATTCCATCCGGGTGTCCCATTCTCATCCCCAGAATCTCCCGTCTGTTCCTCTGACTATCGAGTCCCCTATCACTACAACTCCCCTCTTCTCCCTCTTCCCCTTCTGCATAATGTTACTGTACTCAATGCCAGTAACCTGGTCTCTGTGGCATTTCCCAATCTTTTTAATACCATGGACCTTACCATCAACTGAGGGTGTCCGTGGACCCCAGGGTTGGGAACCCCTGCTCTAATATATCTGCCTCTGCCATTAAGCTGGTCACAACTCACTAAACCTAACCCAAACATATTTGGAATATGAGAGGAAACTGGAGCACCCAGAGGAAACCCACGTGGTTAAGGGGAGAATGTACAAACTCCTTACAGACGGTGGCGAGCATCGAGCCCAATCTCACAGCTGGCGCTGTACAGCGATTGCCCTGAGATTAGCTTTCATTCAGCCGAATGTGGACATAGCTGGCACAGCAGAAACTGACTGCCCACCCCCAAACTGCATTTGTAAAGGTGGTGGTGACGACTTTTCGGGCTGTTCTTATAGGCAGCGGTTTGTTTTACAGCAAACAATTTAACCGTCAGTCAACGAGAGTGAAATGATGATGTCATTCACAGTAAGTTTGCCAAGGTGAATTAGAATACCCAACAGCTGGCACTCACAGGCACCTCATACCACTCCTAAACGGTCAAAGTGGGACAACAGTCAAAAAGTGCCACGGTAGACGTGGGTTTAGGGACAGGGCATAGGTGGAAGGTAAGAGAACGTGAGGTTATGGGTCGTCCTAGGATGGTCACATTATCGAGGTGGGGAGGTTTGTGAGTTCCGGGGATCCCGAGCTCCTGGTAGGATCAACAATGGCGGTAGGGTCAAAGGTGAAGTTCCAGACCAAGAGCGATCCGACCTCGGCGGCGAGGCTGGCAGAAGATGGTGGTGCAGCTCAGCGAAGCCGGAGGAAGGCCGCAGCAGTGAAGGGTCCCCCAGTCGTCTTGTATTCCATGCCTCCGAACCCTGATGCTGATCCGACTGGGACCGTGTGGCAGCCGCCCAGGCATCGGCCTTCCCACAGTAAGTAAAGTCACAGGCAGGCATTCTCCATTAAGAGAAGCCACCTGAACATCCAGAACATGTGGTTATTGGCCTGGGCAGATCCACCATGGGAGAACTCGTTTGGGAGAACATCATACTCGCCTCAACTGATCGCACCACTACAGCAAAGGTGCTGAGTAAGACAATCTCCTCATTAGCTTTCATGAAGCAACAGCGGTGTCTTAATGCATTCTGCTTCCCAGATGCCTGTCTGCTGAGTTCAAAAGAGAGCTTTCCAAAGCGTAGCACTGAACAGAACTGTCACCGTGCACATACATAGAGACGCACATCAAAAGCTCCTTGGGAGATGCTGGAGTTATGAAAAATGATTTGTAATAATCAGCCTTTTTTTTTGTACTATGACAATAGCTAGAAGCCGCAGTCGTTCTAATCAGGTCGGCCTTCTGAAATGAGAGTAAATTTTTATCTTGGCACAGACCTTTGCATGCCAGGAGCTCATACAGAGAAGCGGGCAAGTTTCCAGAATCACATCACGCACCCCTGGAAAGGGGAGACCTGCCAAGTTTACTCAGGATGGACGTTAACCCATTGCTGAAGCCTCTGTTGTAGTTCCAGATCTATTTATTTACCACTAATCTTCTTCCATTTCTCCTGAAAATGTTGGTTCTTGTTCAGAAACAGGTTTCACATTCAATTCTGGCTCTTTTATGTAAACAGTGGCAAAGCTTGGAACTCTTTTCTGCAAACTGCAGTTATACTTGAGACTGGCCGAGCCGTTAACCAAAACACAGCTTATATTTTCCTATTTATCTTTTAAATGTGAGCTTGATAAATATTTTTGAGCAATGGATATGGAGCCAAGACGGGGATTTAAGATACATATCAGGCAAAAAAAATACTGAGTGCTAGAACAGGCTTGAAGGGGGGAGTGGTCTCCTTGTGGTCCAATTTTCTAAAGTTCTATTTCTATTCTTCTGAATTTAAACATTGCTGCCACTGAATTTTCAAACTGGCCCCTAACTATAACGTGCAGTCTGAGATACACTCAGTTAGCCACTTTATTAGATGCCTCCCTCCTGTAACTAATAAAGTAGCCACTGACTATATATTCATGGTCTTCTGCTGCTGTAGCCCATCCACATCAAGCTTCAACATGTTGTTCATTCAGAGATGCTCTTCTGCACACCACTGTTGTAACAAGTGGTTATTTGAATTACTGCCACCTTCCTGTCAGCTTGAACCAATCTGGCCACTCACTCTCATTCGCTGTACGTTGGTGAAACTTAGTTCAGGCAGCATTAATGGAAAAAGAAAGCCCTTAACTCGAAGTGGCGTCATCGGGATGCCGTTGTGACACCATTTTTTTAGCAGGCTTTCTTGTTTTTACGAGGCTGATGCTAGCTCGACAACCCGGCACGTAAAAGGGTGTAAGGGAGCCGGCTGGATTCAAACTCGGGAACCTTCGCTCCAAAGTCCAGCGCTGATGCCACTACGCCACCAGCCGGCATATGAAGAGGAATAAACAGACGATATCTCCGGGCAAGACCCTTCATCAGGATTGGAAAGAAAGAGGGCAGGAGCCAGAATTAGAAGGTGGGGAGAGGGAGAGGAGTACAAGCTGGCACTTGATAGGTGAGGCTGGCTGAGGGGAAAGGTGGGTGGGTGGGGGAGTGGGGATGAAGTAACAAGCTGGGAGATGATAGGTGGAAGATGTAAGAAGCTGAAGAAGAAAGAATCTGATAAAAGAGAAAAGTAAGCCATGGAAGAAAGAGAAAAAGGAGGAAAGCATGCAGAGGGAGGTGAGGATAAGAGAAGGGAACCGGTATGGGGAAGGCAGAAGAGAGGAGGGGACGGGGAGAGAAATTACTGGAGGTTAGAGAAATTGATATTCATGCCGTTGGGTTCAAAGTTCAAAGTAAACTTATTGTCAAAATACATATATCTCACCATATACAACCCAGGTATTCACAGTAAATACAAAGCAACACAACAGAATCGATAAAAACTGCACACAACAGCTAATGTGCAGAAGACAACAAACTGAGCAAATACAGAAAGCGTAATAATAGTAATAAATAAACAATAAACATCGAGAACGTGAATTGAAGACCCCTAGAAAGTGAGTCCATAGGTTGTGGAATCAGTGTTGGGGTGAGAGAAGCCGAGTGAAGTTATCCCGTCTGGTTTAAGAGCCTGGTGGTTGAAGGGTAATAACTGTTCCTGAACCTGGTGGTGTGGGACCTGATGTGGAGGGGTAATAACTGTTCCTGAAGCTGGTGGTGTGGGACCTGATGGTTGAGGGGTAATAACTGTTCCTGAACCTGGTGGTGTGGGACCTGACAGTTGAAGGGTAATAACTGTTCCTGAAGCTGGTGGTGTGGGACCTGATGGTTGAGGGGTAATAACTGTTCCTGAACCTGGTGGTGTGGGACCTGATGGTTGAGGGGTAATAACTGTTCCTGCACCTGGTGGTGTGGGACCTGATGGTTGAGGGGTAATAACTGTTCCTGAACCTGGTGTTGTGGGACCTGACGGTTGAAGGGTAATAACTGTTCCTGAAGCTGGTGGTGTGGGACCTGATGGTTGAGGGGTAATAACTGTTCCTGAACCTGGTGGTGTGGGACCTGATGGTTGAGGGGTAGTAACTGTTCCTGAACCTGGTGGTGTGGGACCTGATGGTTGAAGGGTAATAACTGTTCCTGAACCTGGTGGTGTGGGACCTGATGGTTGAGGGGTAATAACTGTTCCTGATCGTGGTGGTGTGGGACCTGATGGTTGAGGGGTAATAACTGTTCCTGAACCTGGTGGTGTGGGACCTGATGTGGAGGGGTAATAACTGTTCCTGAAGCTGGTGGTGTGGGACCTGATGGTTGAGGGGTAATAACTGTTCCTGAACCTGGTGGTGTGGGACCTGACAGTTGAAGGGTAATAACTGTTCCTGAAGCTGGTGGTGTGGGACCTGATGGTTGAGGGGTAATAACTGTTCCTGAACCTGGTGGTGTGGGACCTGATGGTTGAGGGGTAATAACTGTTCCTGCACCTGGTGGTGTGGGACCTGATGGTTGAGGGGTAATAACTGTTCCTGAACCTGGTGTTGTGGGACCTGACGGTTGAAGGGTAATAACTGTTCCTGAAGCTGGTGGTGTGGGACCTGATGGTTGAGGGGTAATAACTGTTCCTGAACCTGGTGGTGTGGGACCTGATGGTTGAGGGGTAGTAACTGTTCCTGAACCTGGTGGTGTGGGACCTGATGGTTGAAGGGTAATAACTGTTCCTGAACCTGGTGGTGTGGGACCTGATGGTTGAGGGGTAATAACTGTTCCTGATCGTGGTGGTGTGGGACCTGATGGTTGAGGGGTAATAACTGTTCCTGAACCTGGTGGTGTGGGACCTGATGGTTGAGGGGTAATAACTGTTCCTGAACCTGGTGGTGTGGGACCTGATGGTTGAGGCGTAATAACTGTTCCTGAACCTGGTGGTGTGGGACCTGATGGTTGAGGGGTAATAACTGTTCCTGAACCTGGTGGTGTGGGACCTGATGGTTGAGGGGTAATAACTGTTCCTGAACCTGGTGTTGTGGGACCTGACGGTTGAAGGGTAATAACTGTTCCTGAAGCTGGTGGTGTGGGACCTGATGGTTGAGGGGTAATAACTGTTCCTGAACCTGGTGGTGTGGGACCTGATGGTTGAGGGGTAGTAACTGTTCCTGAACCTGGTGGTGTGGGACCTGATGGTTGAAGGGTAATAACTGTTCCTGAACCTGGTGGTGTGGGACCTGATGGTTGAGGGGTAATAACTGTTCCTGATCGTGGTGGTGTGGGACCTGATGGTTGAGGGGTAATAACTGTTCCTGAACCTGGTGGTGTGGGACCTGATGGTTGAGGGGTAATAACTGTTCCTGAACCTGGTGTTGTGGGACCTGACGGTTGAAGGGTAATAACTGTTCCTGAAGCTGGTGGTGTGGGACCTGATGGTTGAGGGGTAATAACTGTTCCTGAACCTGGTGGTGTGGGACCTGATGGTTGAGGGGTAATAACTGTTCCTGCACCTGGTGGTGTGGGACCTGATGGTTGAGGGGTAATAACTGTTCCTGAACCTGGTGGTGTGGGACCTGATGGTTGAGGGGTAATAACTGTTCCTGAACCTGGTGGTGTGGGACCTGATGGTTGAGGGGTAATAACTGTTCCTGATCCTGGTGGTGTGGGACCTGATGGTTGAGGGGTAATAACTGTTCCTGAACCTGGTGGTGTGGGACCCGATGGTTGAGGGGTAATAACTGTTCCTGAACCTGGTGGTGTGGGACCTGATGGTTGAGGGGTAATAACTGTTCCTGAACCTGGTGGTGTGGGACCTGATGGTTGAGGGGTAATAACTGTTCCTGATCCTGGTGGTGTGGGACCTGATGGTTGAGGGTGTAATAACTGTTCCTGAACCTGGTGGTGTGGGACCTGATGGTTGAGGGGTAATAACTGTTCCTGATCGTGGTGGTGTGGGACCTGATGGTTGAGGGGTAATAACTGTTCCTGATCCTGGTGGTGTGGGACCTGATGGTTGAGGGGTAATAACTGTTCCTGATCCTGGTGGTGTGGGACCTGATGGTTGAGGGGTAATAACTGTTCCTGAAGCTGGTGGTGTGGGACCTGATGGTTGAGGGGTAATAACTGTTCCTGAAGCTGGTGGTGTGGGACCTGATGGTTGAGGGGTAATAACTGTTCCTGAAGCTGGTGGTGTGGGACCTGATGGTTGAGGGGTAATAACTGTTCCTGAACCTGGTGGTGTGGGACCTGATGATTGAGGGGTAATAACTGTTCCTGAACCTTGTGGTGTGGGACCTGATGGTTGAAGAGTAATAACTGTTCCTGAACCTGGTGGTGTGGGACCTGATGGTTGTAGGGTAATAACTGTTCCTGAAGCTGGTGGTGTGGGACCTGATGGTTGAGGGGTAATAACTGTTCCTGAAGCTGGTGGTGTGGGACCTGATGGTTGAGGGGTAATAACTGTTCCTGAACCTGGTGGTGTGGGACCTGATGATTGAAGTATAATAACTGTTCCTGAAGCTGGTGGTGTGTGACCCAAAACTCCTGTATCTTCATCCTCCTTCTTGAAGAGAGTTTGGCCTCAATGGTGAGGGTCCTTGGTGATGGGTGCTGCTTTCCTGCCGCAGCATTCCTTGTAGATCAGCTCGTTGGTGGGAAGGGCTTTATTCACGATGGACTGGGCTGAATCTATTGCTTTTTGTAGGTTGGAGGCTTCGCAGACAGAATATGGGGTGTTGCTCCTCCAGCCTGAGTGTGGACTCACTGTGGCAGAAGAGAAATGTTGGAATGAGAATGGGAAGTCAAATTGGAATGATTGGCCACTGGGAGATCCACCTGTTCTGTCCTTTTGTAAGACTATCCACCTTGTTTCTAGTAATTTCTAGTAGATGCCACAGTAGTGTAGCAGTTTGCGTAACATTATTACAGCTCGGGGCATCAGAGTTTGCGGTTCAGCTCTGGTGCCGAATGCAAGGAGATTGTGCGTTCTCCTCATGAACATGTAGGTTTCCTCCAGGTTCTCTGGTTTCCTCCCACAATCCAAAGTTATACATACCGGTTAGTACAGTTAGGTTAATTGGTCATTTTAAATTGCCCTGTGATTAGGCTAGGGTTAAATAGGTGGGTTGCTGGGTGACACAGCTCGTTGGGCTGAAATAGCCTGTTCCGTGCTGTATCTCTAAATAAAAATAAATAAAATCTGAGCTCCAATTTTTTCAACTTACCCTTTTATGAGAGGGAGGGAGCGAGAGAGAGAGAGAGATATTGCTTTTTGCTCCCTTCCTACGTCTCCATGATTATCACCACAGAACAACCTGCCTCCAGTTGTGATGTGCTGCCCTTTGGTTGGGGCCTCATGGCTTTTTGTCTCCTTTAACTGAGATCTGAAACACTGTGTGAATGCACGCAAATGTTTCCAGCATCCGCAGATGTTCTGTTGTTTCTGATGAAAGGAGGATGGCCTGGGAGAACTCTGCATCACCATGAACTCTTCATTCCTTGTTTAGCCCAGGGGTATAAAAGCCAATTGTGTGGGCACTTACTAGTAGTCGTGTGACCACTCAGTCGAGAATGATGTTCTGCTAACCGTTTGTCCATTGCTCGGTCCTCAGGTGGCTGTAGAGCCAGATCAGGGATGTTAGGGTAGATTCCTTTAATGGAGAATTGTTTGTGTGTTTGATGTAGGGAGCCTGACGCACAATCCTTGACAGATTGGAGTCAGAGTCCAGTGGAATGGAATGCACAATGACCAGGAACCCTTCACTGCCGTTGTGATGTCATCATCTTCCACCAGCTCCACTGTTCAGATCTTAAATGGATCTCTCTTTGTCTGGAACCTTCCCTTTGACCCTACCATACACTCCTCCTGATGGCTAAACTGCAGACAGCATTGCTCTGGGGATCGCAGGAACCCACGAGCCTCTCCACCTAGACAAGGTGACGGTGCTTGGACACATACTACGGCCACAGTGACAGCTAGTTAAGTGCAAGTGCATTGGGCCATGGAGAGAGAGGCTAAATGCTTCAGAACTGGAAAATGGTGGGCAAGTTCATAAACAATTGTATTCATTGTGGGAAAAGGATTGGGACTGGGTGTCAGGTGGGTGTAACTCTTAACAGAGTCCCGATTCACACTTACAGAGTGTTCAGTGAGGCACCTTTAACATGCAGATACATGGAGCAATGCACACAAGATGCTAGAGGAACTCAGCAGGTGAGGCAGCATCTATGGAGGGAAGTGGACAGTCGACATTTCATGATCTCCTGCCGGGTTCCTCCAGCATCTTGTGTGTTGCTCCATGTTAGAGATACTGTTCTAAACACTCCCTGTGAGTCAGGGGTCCTTAAACTGTCAGGGGTTAACGTGGAACCTCATCTGCCCATTCCCCTCCCTAGGTGCTGAGCTTCTCCAGCATCTTGTGTGTGTTACTCTCTTTTTCCATCATCTGCGCCCTCTCCCCATGAACCAGGCCCTCTTGTTCTGGCAACATTCTTGTAAATCTGTTCTGCACTCTTTCCGGTTTAACACCCTTTCCTATAACAGGGTGACCCGAACTGCGCATAGCACGCCAAGTGTACCCTCACCAACTACAGCTGGTAGGTTCATTGGTCACTGTAAATTGTTCCATGGTTAGGCTCGGATTAAGTAGATGATTGATGAGCAGTATGGGTCAAAGGGCTTATTCCATGTTATATCTCAATAAATAAATTGACCGATAGATAGATAACTAAGTAAATAGTATCTTGACTCCTATTCTCAATGGCCTGACTGAAGGACAGCATACTAAATACTTGACCATAGTCAGTGCAAATCAGAAATAACATCTCCTCCTCGCTGACGATCAACACCAGTGCACTTCAAGGGTGCGTACTTAGCCCGCTGTTCAGTTCTCTCTCCACCCAAGACAGTGCGGCTAGGCACACAGCTAAAATGCCATCTATAAATATGCCACAACTGGCCCGAAACAATGGCTGCCCATTCCTCTCCATAGGTGCTGCCTGGCCTGCTGAGTTCCTCCAGCATTTTGTGTGTGTTACTCCATTTTTCCATCATCTGCACTCTCTACTATGTCTCCACTTAGAATGTGGGTTGGTTTTACTGACAGCAAGCAAAAACAAATCAAGTCATAATAAGCCACTTCACACTGCCTTTTGCAGGTGAATATTTTCTGATTGTGTTCCCAAGTGCCACAATTATCTGTCATTCACACAAAGCTACCTTTCCACTGATGTTCTATATTTACTTTACTATAAGTATGTAATTGATAGCTTAGTAGATTTCGAAGGTGTTTATTACATGCTGGTGCACGTACTGTGGTAAAATGCCTTAGTGGGTGAGTCAACCTTCACCCATGCCCCATCCAAAATCATCGGTTTTGTCACCCAGGCAGAAACACTCATGGAGACAATTGCACTGGGCTAGAACAAAGCTGCAGAACTTTTCTGAAGCTAAAAGCAGCAAGCGGCAGAAACGCCCTTCAGGTTGGACAGCAATTCTGGATGGAAGAACAGAGTTACTGTTTTCTGTTGGGACTGCAATGGTGTTTCAAGCAGCACGGTCAGAGAATAGGGGTTTGGAAGAGGGAACGAAAGGGAAGGTCTGGGAGATATGGAGGATTGAATGATGGTGCGAGGAAAATCTTGTCATAATGGAATGTTTAAAGGGGGTGAAAATGGCTGAATCATTACCGATTTCTCTTTCCCTTTCTACTTCAGAAAGTACTGCCCAGTCCATCACAGGCAAACAGCTTCCCACCATTGAGCACATTTACAAGGAGGGCTGCCACAAGAAAGCAGCAACTATCATCAAGAACCCCCACCATCCAGACCATGCTCTCTTCGCACTACTACTCAGGCAGGAGTTACAGAAGCCTCAGGTCCCACACCACCAGCGGACAGGAACAGTTATGACTCTACAACCATCAGGCTCCTGAACCAGCATGGATAACTTCACTTATCTCACCTGAACTGATTCTACAATCTACAGAGTCACTTTTGCAAGGTCTCTACAACTCATGTTTTCAGTATTGTCTATTTATTTGCACAGTTTTTCTTATTTTGCACATTGGCCGTTTGTCAGTCCTTGTTGGTGCATAGATTTCATAAACTCTATTGTATTCCTTTATTTCCCTGTAAATGTCTGCAAGAAAATGAAACTCAGAGTTGTATATGGTGTTATAGAAACATAGAAAACCCACAGCACAATACAGGCCCTTCGGCCCACAATGCTGTACCAAACGTGTACTTACCTTAATTACCTTGGGTTACCCATAGCCCTCTATTTTTCTAAGCCCTGTGTACATAACCAGGAGTCTCTTAAAAGACCCTATTGTATCTGCCTCCACCACCATCGCCAGCAGCCCATTCCACACATTCTCCACTTTCTGCGTAAAAAAAACTTACCCCGACTTCTCTGTACCTATTTCCAAGCACCTTAAAACTGTGCCCTCTCGTGTTAGCCATTTCAGCCCTGGGAAAAAGCCTCTGACTATCCACATGATCTATGCCTCTCATCATCTTACACACCTCTATCAGGTCGCCTCTCATCCTCTGTCGCTCCAAGTAGAAAAGGCCGAGTTTACTCAACCTATTCTCATAAGACATGCTCCCCAATCCAGGCAACATCCTTGTAAATCTCCTCTGCACCCTTTCTATGGCTTCCACGTCCTTCCTGTAATGAGGCGACCAGAGCTGAGCACAGTACTCCGTGAGGTCTGACCAGGGTCCTATGAAGCTGTAATAAGCTGCTATATAGCTGTTATATAAGTACTTTGATAACTTACTTCAACTTTGAGCATTTTTTTGCTCTTATTTCAGGTTTCCAGCATTTGCTGGGTCAGAAGCCGGAATAAGAAGTGGGGGTGGGGAGGGGTTGTGGTCGAGGAAGGAATAAAGGCCGGAGGGTGACAGCTGAACCCAGGTGAATGGAAGGTGGGTGGGTGAGGGAGGGGATCAAATGAGAAGCTAGGAGGTGATAGGTGGAAAAGATAAAGGGGAGAAGAAGAAGGGATCCGATAGGAGAGGAGAGTGGACCATGGGAGGAGTGGGAAGGAGGAGGGACACCGGAGTGAGGTGATGGACAGGTGACCATCAACTCCATCAACCACCTAGCTCCACCTATCACCTTCTAGCTTGTACTCCTTCCCCTCCCCCCACCTTCTCACTCTGGATCCTTCTCCCTTCCTTTCCAGTCCCAACCCAAAATCTCAACTACTTATTCCCCTCCATTGATGCTGCTTGGCCTGCTGAGCTCCTCCAGAAGCTTGCATGTGTTACTCTGAGTTTCCAGCACCTGCAAAACCTCTTTTGTTCAACAATCTGCACGGTGCTGGGAAAAGAGTCATGTCTGCAATAAAAAAAAGTCAGTCTTTGAACACCAGATAAAGGTATTGAAAATTGAGTGGAAAAGGTGTTATTATATGGTGGGGCAGCATAGACATGGAAATAGAGAACAAGGGTTAAAGTAATACAGAGAGTACAGGAACGTATGCAAGGTGTCATGTTGATGGACCACCCCTGTTGTGAATTTAATATTTTAGTTATATTTGAGTACTCTTATAAATATATTATTTCAGTAAGCATTCTTGATCGTTTCAATAATTCATCACGGGTTATATGTATAAATACGTGACTTGCAAAAGTCAATGCGGTACCACATGATATGCGCTCACCTCACTTTAAGTAAACACGAAGTTAGACCTGCATTCCTGGACTCCGGTGTTTTCTTCTTGAATGAGCTTAATGCTCTGAAGTTACAAAGCTTATCAACCCCGTTGTAGGAGGGATGTGGAGGCTTTGGAGAGCGTGCAGAAGAGGTTCACCAGGAGGGCATCTGGGTGAGAGGATGTGTACTATGAACAGAGGGTGCACAGACCTGTGTTGTTAGGGTGGAGGCGGCTGATGGGGAGGCCTGATTGAAGTTTACAATGTCCTGAGAACTGTAACAAGAGCAAAAAGCTGCTATTATTTACCTCAGGATTGAAATGTCTAATATCAGAGGGCATGCATTTAAGGTGAGATGGGGTCGTTTCAAAGGAGATGCCAGAGGCAAGTTTTTTACGCAGAGTGGTGGGTGCCTGGGATGTACCGATAGGGGAGGTGGCGGAGGCAGATATGATAGAAGTGTTCAAGAGGCTCTTAGGTAGGCATATGGAGGGATATGGACTTATGTAGGCAGAAGGGATTAGTTTAGCTAGGTGCCAAAATGAGACCACCATTAGGGTAGAGGAGCAGCACCTTATGTTGACTCTGGCACCTTACCTCTTCTCACCTGCCTTTCACCTCCCCCTGGGCCCACTTCTCCTTCCCTTTCTCCCATGGTCCACTCTCCTCTCCAGCCTCTTACCTCTCCTACCCACCTGGCCTCACCTATCACCTTCTAGCTATCCTCCTTCCCCTCCCCCACCTTTTCACTCTGGCATCTTTCCCGCTTCCCTTTCATTCCTGATGAAGGGTCTCAGCCCAAAACGTCGACTGTTCATTGATTACCATAGATGGTGCCTGACCTGCTGAGTTCCTCGAGTATTTTGGGTGAGTTGCTCTGAATTTCCAGCATCTGCAGACTTTCTCACGTTTGTGTTAGGTGTTTAATCGATAGTTTAATTAGCTCAGGGCAATAGTGTGGGATGAAGACCCTGTTTCTGTGCTATGCTGATCTATCGTGTGTTTTAGTATGCAGTGAGATTCAAAGAATGTGATAAAGTGTGCATGATATCGTGGCATCTGTGGTATGCAGTAACATGCATCCCAGGACATGCCCTCTTCTCATTGCTAACATCAAGGAGAAGTTACAGGAGCTTGAAAGCACACATGCAATGTTTTAGGAACAGCTTCTTCCCATGCAGCATCAGATTTCTGAATGGCCAATGAACCAATTCAAGAACAATTCATTCATTCTTTATGTGCTTTGCTGTATGACGCTGGTGATCATGGTCTTGACCATGACTGTTCTTGGCAAATTTTTCTACAGAAGTGGTTTGCCATTGTCATCTTCTGGGCAGTGTCTTTACAAGACGGGTGGCCCCAGCCATTATCAATACTCTTCAGAGATTATCTGCCTGGCATCAGTGGTTGCATAACCAGGACTTGTGATACACACCAGCTGCTCATACGACCATCCACCACCTGCTCCCACGGCTTCACGTGACACTGATTTGTGGGGGGGGGGTGGTTAAGTAGGTGCTACACCTTGCCCAAGGGTGACCTGCAGGCTAGCAAAGCGAAGGAGCACCTTACACCTTTTTGGTGGAGACCTATCTCCACCCTGCCACCCCACAAGTTGTAATACCTTACCATTTTTGCTCTCTTTTGCACTACTGAGTTAATTTGATATATATTTGTTATTGCAATTTCCACTTACTGCTGCCAGTGAGAGGTGGAAACGGGTAAGCCCGGCCATCAGAACTCTGGTGAAGCTGTACAGTGGACACTATGGATTACAGAAACACTGATAAACTCTAACCATACATAACATTGACTTTGGACAGTGGAGATCGAAGGTCACCAATGGTCTACGCTCCACTGGGAGCTAAGGGCCCATGAAGAAGAATACACAATGATGTCACACAACAACAAATTTCATGACATATGCCAGTGATGTTAAACCTGATTCTGATTCTGAACACGGGCTCATCAGAGTCCCTCCTAGATTTGCTTTCAGTGAAGACCATTTACTTCAGACCACAGAGGATGAACAACTACAAGGAAGTCATGTCATCAGGAATATAATCAATACAAAATGAATATCCTGCACAGGAGAGAAACAAAATTAAAATTTAACAGATCATCAGAACAATCAGAATTGGAGTTGGTTTATTACTGTCACACGCACTGAGATACACTGAGATTACAGTCTTGCAAACTGTTCATATAGATCAGATCATTTCACAGAGCATTGAGATAGATCAAGGTAAAACAATAACAGAATACAGAATAAATTGAACATTTGTACAAATAGCATCTCCTCGTTGACAATCAACACAGGACAATCACACATTCAAAGATGTGTGATTAGACCACTGCTCTACTATCTCTACATTCGTGATGTAGGCACAGCTCAAAAGCCATCCATAAATTTGCTGATGACACAAATGTTGTCAGTGATATTCACCCTGATTCTGATTTACGGAGAAAGTGCAGTGTAAGTAGACAATAAGTTGTAAGATCATATTGAGGTAGGCTATATAGTCAAGAGTCCATTTTATGTGCAAAGGAGCCATTCGATTGTTGATAACCATGGGGTGGAAGTTGTCCTTGAGCCTGGTGGTACCTTCTTTCAGGCCTTGTATTTTCTGTCTGATGGGAGAGGGGAGAAGAGAGAATGTCCTGAATAGGTGGGGTGTTGGCTCCTTTACCAAGGCATAAGCAGAGTCCATGGAGCGGAGGCCTGTTTCCATGAGGTGCTGAGCTGACCTCACTCAGAGAGGAAAGGGTGGTCGTTGGAATGCAGACAAATGCAGAATGAAGATTGGTGGAGGGGCAGGTAGTGTTGAGGAAACAGGTAGGATACAGAAGGACTTAGATTAGGAGAATGGGCAAGAAAATGGCAAATGAAATACAATGTTGGAAAATGCATGGTCATGCATTTTGGTAGTAGAAATAAATGTGCGGACTATTTTCTAAACGGGAAGAAAATCCAGGAATCTGAGATGCAGAGGGACTTGGGAGTCCTTGTGCAGAACACCCTGATGGTTAACTTGCAGGCTGAGTCAGTGGTGAGGAAGGCAAGTGGCATGTTAGCATTCATTTCAAGAGGTCTAGAATACAGGAACAGGGATGTGATGCTGAGGCTTTATAAGGTACTGGTGAAGCCTCACCTTGAGTATTGTGAACAGTTTTGAGACCCTCATCTTAGAAAAGATGTGCTGGCATTGGAGAGGGTCCAGAGGATGTTCACAAGGATGATTCCAGGAATGAAAGGCTATCATATAAGGAACATTTGATGGTAGTTGGAATTCAGAAGGATGAGGGAGGTCTCAATGAAACATTTCAAATGTTGAAAGGCCTAGACATAGTAGATATGGAATGGATGTTTCGCATGGTGAGAGAGTCTAGAACAAGAGGGTACAGCCTCAGGATAGAGGGGTGCCCTTTCAAAACAGAGATGTGGAGAAATTCCTTTAGCCGAGGGTGGTGAATTTGTGGAATTTATTGCCACGTGCAGCTGTGGAGGCCAGGTTGTTGGGTGTATTTGAAGCAGAGATTGATAGATTCTTGATTGAACATGGCATCAAAAGTTACTGGGAGAAGGCTGGGAACTGGGGTTGAGGAGGAGATAGAAAAGAAAGGATCAGCTGTGATTGAATGGTGGATCAGACTCAATGGGCCACATGGCCCAATTCTGCTCCTATGTCTTATGGCCTTATGGTCTAACACTCCTTGCTTAAGTTGGTGATATTGCTATGAGTGAATATAGCTCCA
This sequence comes from Hypanus sabinus, assembly GCF_030144855.1. Taxonomy (NCBI): domain Eukaryota; kingdom Metazoa; phylum Chordata; class Chondrichthyes; order Myliobatiformes; family Dasyatidae; genus Hypanus; species Hypanus sabinus. The sequence goes on along the minus strand of NC_082733.1, from coordinate 40,149,001 downwards.
TACAATGGGGTGTCCAATGGATATATCAAGACAAGAAATCATATTGACCTTCCTCATTAGGTGTTAAAACTGTATAACACACGAGATTCTACAGATGCTGAAAATCTTAATCAATGCAAAAAAAAAGGATGTGTTTTGAAAGAGGGTGGAGAGGGTCAGTAGCTTTAAATTCTTTGGCATCAAAATATCAGAGTATCTGTCCTGACGTCAGCACAAATAGCAAGTGTCATCACAAAGAAGACACAACAGCACCTTTACTTTCATGGAAGGTTGCATAGACTGGGCATGTCACCAAAAATCTTCAACAAACTTTGAGCGACACACAGTGGAAAGTATCCTGATGACCAGGAGCAAAAAGAGACTGCAGAAAGTGGTGGGTGCAGGCTAGTCCATCACAGGCAGAGCCCTCCCCATTTACATGGACCACTGCCACAAGAAAGCAGCATTGATTATCAAGGACCCCCACCATCCACGCCATACTCTCTTCTCACTACTATCACTGCGAAAGAGATACGTGAGCCTAAGGTCTCATGCCACCAGCTTCAGAAACAGTTATTACCTTTCAAACATCAGTCTCCTGAGCCAGCATGGATAACTTCACTCACCCCAACTCTGACCTGATTCTCTGACCTCCAGACTCACTTTCAACTAATGTTCTCAGTATTATTTTTATTCAGTTTGCCTTCTTTTGCTCATTATTGTTCATTAACCCTTCGTCTGTCTATCTATAGCTTTTCACAAAGTTCTATTCTACGACCTATAAACTTGTTTACAAACACTATACAACTCATTCTCAGTATTATTTGCATGTTCTATCTTCTTTTGCACATTGGTTGTTTGTCAATCTTCATTTTTGTATAGTTTTTTTTCATAAATTCTATTGTATTTCTTTATTTTCCTGTAAATGCCTGCAAGGAAGTAAATCTCAAGGTAGCACTTGATAATAAATTTACTTTGAACTTAAATTGCAAAATAAACAGTGCAAAATATGAGGAATAACAATGTAATGTTCATGGGTGATGAAAAACTCAGAAATTATGAGGGGTATTGGAAGGGTAAATGCAAGCAGGCTTTTCCCACTGTGGTTGGGTGAGACTACATGGGTTAAGGGTGAAAGTTGAACTGTTTATGGGAGAACAGGAGGGGAAACTTCTTCACTCAGAGGGTTGTGAGTGTGTGGAACGAGTGCAAGTGGTGCATGCAAGCTCAGTTTTAACATTTAAGAGAATTTTGGATAGGTGCATGGATGGAATTGGTATGGAGGGCTATGGATCCAGTGGAGGTCCATGGGAGCAAGCAGCTTAAATGGCTTGGTACAGACTAGATGGGCTGAAGGGCCTGTTTCAGTGCTGTACTTTTCTACGACTCTATGACTCTAAATCTCACGACCTAAGGGGAAGATGTACTTGAATCACTGACTTGTTTTTACCACCGTCCTGTTGTGCACTTAATACTTCAGTAATACTTGAGTAATCTTGTATGTTGTTTGATTAAGCATTCTTGTTCATTTAAATGTTTCATTACGGGTTATATGCATAAATACATGAGTTGCATACGTCATCACGCTACCATGTGATGTGTACGCGCCTCACTTAAACTCGAAGATAGACCCACATTTTGGACTCCCGTGTCTTCCTTTGAATTAGTTCAATGTTTTGAAGTTATAAAACATAACCCTCCCTCTCTGGGAAAAAGACAATGTTGCTTTGCTCTGTTTATGCCCTTCTTGATCTTATATTCCTCTATCAAAGAGAGGTTGAAAAGAGTTAACGACTCCACAGAACTTTAAGACTCTCACTAAAGAGAGGAGGTCATTTGGAGGACTTGAGAAAGCTATTTACTGCAGAGTCATAAAATAATAAACCAAAAGAACAGCAAATATTAAAGTGAAGTCTTAGTAACAGTGTATTTTGCTACTAATATGTTCCACATTTCTGTGACTTCAATATGTTACATTGCGGAACAGCAGTCTATGTATATCATTTCCAACCCACGGCCCGTCCCAAGCATGCGAAGGTCCCGAGGAATCACTGTTTGAAGCTACCTCATTAAAATTGAAATGCAAGAGGTTCTGCAGATGCTAGATATCTAGAGTAACTCACACAAAATACTGGAGGAACTCAGCAAGTCAAGCAGTATCTATGGGAAGGTATAAAGTTTTGGGCTGAGATTCTTCATCATGACTCAGTAAAGTTTCTTTATGTAATATTCAATAGACAATAGACAATAGGTGCAGAAGTAGACCATTTGGCCCCTCGGGTCTGCACCAACATTCTGAGATCATGGCTGATCATTCACTATCAATACCCAGTCCCTGCCTTGTCCCCATATCCCTTGATTCCCCTATCCATCAGATATCTATCTAGCTCCTTCTTGAAAGCATCCAGAGAATTGGCCTCCACCGTCTTCCGAGGCAGTGCATTCCACACCTCCACAACTCTCTGGGAGAAGAAGCTCTTCCTCAACTCTGTTTTAAATAACTGACCTCTTATTCTCAATCCATGCCCTCTGGTACTGGACTCTCCCAACATCTGGAACATATTTCCTGCCTCAATCCTATCAAATCCTTTAATTATCTTAAACGTTTCAATCAGATCCCCTCTCAATCTCCTCAATGCCAGTGTGTACAAGCCCAATCTCTCCAATCTCTCTGCGTAAGACAGCCCTGCCGTCCCAGGAATCAACCTAGTGAATCTACGCTGCACTTCCTCAATTGCCAGAATGTCCTTCCTTAAACCTGGAGACCAAAACTGTACACAATATTCCAGGTGTGGTCTCACCAGGGCCCTGTACAAATGCAAAAGGACATCCTTGCTCTTGTACTCAATTCCCCTTGTAACAAAGGCCAACATTCCATTTGCCCTCTTCACTGCCTGTTGCACTTGCTCATTCACCTTCATTGACTGGTGAACTAGGACTCCTAGGTCTCTTTGCATTTCTCCCTTACCTAACTCTACACCATTCAGACAATACTCTGCCCTCTTGTTCCTGCTTCCAAAGTGGATAACTTCACATTTATTCACATTGAATGACATCTGCCAAGTATCTGCCCACTCACCCAGCCTATCCAAGTCTCCCTGTATTCTCCTAACGTCCTCTTCGCATGCCACACTGCCACCCAGTTTAGTATCGTCAGCAAACTTGCTGATATAGTTTTCAATGCCCTCATCTAAATCGTTGACATAAATCGTAAAGAGCTGTGGTCCCAATACAGAGCCCTGTGGTACCCCACTAGTCACCTCCAGCCAGTCCGAGAAACACCCATTCACTGCTACCCTTTGCTTTCTATCTGCCAACCAGTTTTCTATCCATGTTGAAACCCTGCCCCCAATGCCATGAGCTCTGATTTTACTCACCAATCTCCTATGTGGCACCTTATCGAATGCCTTCTGAAAATCTAGGTACACAACATCCACTGGCTTACCCTCGTCTAACATCCTTGTTACACCCTCAAAAAACTCCAACAGATTAGTCAAGCATGATTTGCCCTTGGTAAATCCATGCTGGCTCGGCCTAATCCTATTTCTGCCATCAAGATGTGCCACTATTTCGTCCTTAATAATGGACTCAAGCATCTTCCCCACGACTGACGTTAGGCTAACAGGGCGATAGTTCTCCGTTTTCTCCTTCACTCCCTTCTTGAAAAGTGGGATAACATTAGCCACTCTCCAATCTTCAGGAACTGATCCTGAATGTAAGGAACATTGGAAAATGATTACCAATGCATTCGCAATTTCCTGAGCCACCTCTTTTAGAACCCTCGGATGCAGACCATCTGGACCCGGGGATTTATTAGCCTTCAGTCCTACCAGTCTACTCATCACAGTTTCTTTCCTAATGTCAATCTGTCTCAATTCCTCTGATATCTTATGACCCTGGCCCATCCATACATCTGGGAGATAGCTTGTGTCCTCCCTGGTGAAGACAGATCTAAAGTACGCATTAATCCTGTTGCCATTTCCCTGTTTCCCATAACAATTCCACACCACTCTTCCAAATGAGTGAAGGGTAGGGTGGGGATGGAGGAAAAGGAGTGTTTGCATGATGCTGGTAGGGGCTAGAGGGGTGGAGAACAAGGAAAGATAAGACCATAAGATATAGGAACAGAATTAGGCTATTTGGCCCATCCAATCCATTTCCCTCTCAGCCCCAGTCTCCTGCCTTCTCCCCATTTCCCTTTATGCCCTGACTAATCAAGAACCTATCAACCTCTGTCTTAAATATACCCAATGACTTGTCCTCCACAGCTGCTTGTGGCAACAAATTCCACAGATTCGTCACTCTTAGGCTAAAGAAATTGCTCCTCAATTCCATTCTAAGAGATCATCCCTCTATTCTGAGGCTGCGTCTTCTGGTCTTAGACTCTCCCATCATAGGAACCTCCTCTCCACATCCACTTTGTTGCGGCCTTTCAGCATTCGATAGGTTTCAATGAGGTCACTCTTTATTCTTCTGAATTCCAGTGAGGAGAGGCCCAAAGCCATCAAACGTCCTCATATGACAAGCCCTTCAATCCCAAAATCATTTTCACGATCCTCCTTTGAACCCTCTCCAATGTCAACACATCCTTTCTAAGATAAGGGACTCAAAACTACTCACAGTACTCAAGTGAGCCTCACCAGTGCTTTATAAAGCCTCAGCATTTAAATGTTAAAAAAGGAAAAAACAAGGACAATTTAAAAAACTGTGCCCTTGAACAAATTACCTCAAATAACCTATGAGGTCAATGTTTTCTGAGGGGAGGAAAGTGAGTCAAAGAGTGTACTGTGACCAGTCGGAACTGGAGCCCTTGCCAGACTACCACACAGCTGGTCTGCAGAGTGAAGCTGACAGAGGGCTTCTGGTTATACTACTGTTTTATCATCAAGGATGAGACATTTAAACACACCAAGTTTTGCTGGAAGAGAAGTTCCTTAGGCACTTGATACAGTACTGTGCAAACCTCTGAGGCATTTATATATAGCTGTGTAAGCTGCTGCAGAAAAAACAAATTTCATGACATATGTGAGTGATGATAAGCCTGATCCTGATATGGGTCTCTGTTGTGGACTGAGAGTGGGAAAGGGGCAGGGAGAGGGGTGGGGAGGGGTAGTGGGAAGAATCAGAGAGACATTCCGTAATGATCAATAATCCAATTGTTTGGAATCAAATGACCTTGCCTGGTGTCTCAGGGCCGGGTGTAGCTACACCCACACCACCCCCACCCCACGCACACCCCTCCCGCAGCACTCCATCCTCGCCATTCCCAGCATCCTTTACAAACGCTCTCCACTCCACGTTGACAAATACAGAACTGTGCACGGAGGCAAAAAATGAAGGAAGATCAGGGAATGCGGGATCAAAGTATTCTAGACACATTGGGTTTACTACTGAGGTTTGATGTTGAGCTCCTCCAGCAGCTTGTGTTTTAGGCCATTCATCCGGTCTCCCATTCAATAAACCATAGAAACTTTGAACAGCTCATTACAGTATAGCAGTACAGCCACTTCAGCACATGATCTTGTGCTGAATTGTGAACCTACTTGAAGATCAATCTAACCCTTCCTCTTACCTAACCCTCCATTTCTCTTTCTTCCATATGCGTATTTAAAAGTTTTTAAAATGCCTTTAATACAGCTGCCTCTACCACCACCCCTGCCAGCTTGTTCCACACACCTACTAATCTCTGTGCAAAGAAAATCACCCCCTACATGTTCCTCCAATCGCCTTAAAATTATACCTCTTGTATTAGCCATTCCTGCTCTTTGAGACTTGCTGGCTGCCCAGTCTATCTATGCCTTTTATCATCTTAGACATCCACACCTGACTCTGTGCCTGGGACTAAAACATGAATCTACTTGCACAATTTGCATAGACTGTGGACTGAAGCTTTCTCTTTTATCTTCTCTGGCAAATGTAGCTAAATTAGCATTTAAAAACAAGTTTTTCTTTTGGCCTTCTCTATTTGCCAGGTTTGTGCTTTGTTTTCTGTTTCTTTTCTTTCTTATTTCCCTCCTGTTTTTCTCATGTTGATAATTGCTGGCTTCCAATGTACGGTTGAGTTAAAATGAAAACCATCTTGAAAGATGCCACAGGTCACGTGATGTACACTTACTCACTCTTGAAATTCTGAGAGAAACTTCTGGCAGGCAGGTGGAATAAGGCCCGATGACCCCCTGGGCTTGTGAATTGGTGAGACCGGCGTTTGGGGCCTAGTATTCCGGGTCCCGTCATCGGCGATTCCTGTGATCAGTGCCGAGGATCAAGGCTGAGGCCTGTTGGCCAGCGCCTCAGTTCTGTGACCTCATTGGGGTAGTCAAGGGCCCAAATGCATGTCCATGTCCAAATGCAAGGGTGACCTACAGGCTAGCGGAGGGAAGAAGCACCTTACACCAAATCATGAGGTGAGTAATTCAATGGAAGGGGAAAGTTGGTAAACTGAATTTACTTCTTCCTATAGATGCTGCCTGGCCTGCTGCGTTCCACCAGCATTTTGTGTGTGGTGCTTGAATCACTGAAGTTTCAACTCCAGGCTGTTAATCTGATTGACCAATCTAGTTAGCACCCTCCCCCCCTTTCTCTATCACTGTAACGCACTGAAAACACTTTAAACCACTTTTTATAATGTAAATATATGGGTGGTATTTACATATTTATGCAAATTTTATTCCATATCTATACTTCAATTTCTTACTTTATTTTTATATACTTAATTCTTTATGCTTTCCAATTGTTGAACATTGTTGTTTTTTGTTGCATGTCACACACTGACCAAAACACCACAGCAAATTTCTAAAACATTTAATGTAAACGGTGAATAAAGTTGATCCTTGAAGTCGATATGTCATGAAATTTGTTGTTCAGTGGCATAAAAATTACTGTCACGGTAAAAATAATAAGTACAGCAGATAGATAAATAACATGTAAGAGAAGTAGGAAGGTAGTGCCCATGGATTGTTCAGAAATCTGATGGTGGAGAGGAAGAAGTTGAGTATGGGTCTTCAGCTTCTGCCTTGCTCCTTCCCAATGACAGCACTGTGGAAAGGGCATGTACTGGATAGTACTTACTTACTGCCCGTTATGACACTGGTGCTTAGGGCAGCAATGAAGGCCCTCCATCTCTGGGCATCCTTTGTTGTGTCAGTAGCTGCTTCTCGGTTTTCACTACTGTCAGTCATTCAGGTCCCGGGCGGAGACTTAGGAATGCCATTGCACTCAAATGTAACAATTTTGTTTTGCCATTCTGGGTTGTTAGCCCTGAGAGGTCCTGGATACTGAAAGTTCTAAATGCTGGATGCCATCTCTTGAGGCACTTCCTTTTGAAGATGTCCTCAATTTCCAGAGCCGAGGAGGCAATGGACGTAACTGGAATGAATACAGATGGGAACAATAGTCAGTATAGAAGTTGTGGGCCAAAGAGTCTGGTTCTGCATTATATGACTCCCTAACTCTACAGCACCAAATACACTTAATGCTTCATTGGTTTTGAATTGATTTGGTACATCTTGGGATAATGAAAGGCAGAAGAGCAATGCAAAACTGTCATAATTATCCAGAAATGCCATGGGCATGATTACTCTTCTGTCTGAAGTTCCAGGCAAGTTAAAGCCAACATCCTTTACTGAACAAAAAGTACGAAAGGAGGTAAGTTATAAAAAGTCTTTACCAAAGGAATTGTGCCAACCTGATGGGTTAAATGCCCTACTCTGTGTTATAGCATTCAATGCTGAACATTTAAAGAAGAGGGTAACAATCCAAAAGGGCTAATTACTTGGATGGACTCTGCAAATTAACCTGTTTCCCCCACTGCTACTTAACTTGAGAGAAGATTTGGTACCGGCTGTAAAAGTAGTCAGTAAGCAGGAGAATGGGTTTGAAAGGATAAATAAAGTGAAACAGTTGTGTAGCAGGGGATTGGCGGGAGGAGCAACCTCAGCACGAGGAAACCATTTCTTTGGTTGTTTTGTTTATGTTGTTTGTGAGCCGCTGTGATGTGGCACACACTGCCCGAGAGGGCGGTGGAAGCAGATCTAACAATGAAATGGGAATTGGGTAATTACTTGGAGCGAGACTAATTGGAGAGCTCTTTCAAAGTGTCAGCCTAGGCTCAACGGACCGAACTGCCTTCTCACGTTGCATCATTTCTCCGTTTCTACGAGATCAGCTGTCAGAATAGTTTCCCGAGCTGATCGATTCTGGGCTTCAAGCAATTACAGAGGAAATAGGCTCAGACTGAGTAGCCAGTTCTAAGTAATGACAGAGGCAATATAAAGTAGCTGTTCTAATTGGATTGTAAATTACGGTCGGCCTTGGAGGAGCCTCAAAAGCACAGCGCAAACCAGATGTTGAAAACCTTTTAGAAAGAAACCCAACTCTTTTTTAACTGTGTTTGTCAACTGTTAATGGTTCCCACTACAGTGTTCTGAAGCCTCTACATCCAGGACAGCACACTTTCAGAGCCGATGTATAAAGCTTTAAAAATGTCTGAATGTTTAGCAGAAGTCTGAGGAGGTACAGTATACATGAGTGCTCTTCCCTAAACGACTAAAATAAAGGATGTGTGCTTTCTGTGGCCAGTTTTATCCATAGATACTCATTATGAGGCAATTACACCCAGTATTGTAAACTCACTGGCAGCCTGGGGGCACCTTGGGTCCCAGCAATGCTACTGTTATGGTCTGTAAAGCTTTGAAAATTGAGGGGCACTTGTTTACCGTCTAGTAAACAAAGGCACCCAGCATAACTCGGTACAGCTTGCAGAAGGGCTGCAGACCTGCATTCTACACGGGGACCGCCATTTTCCTTTGCTCCCTTTGAGACAGTGTGCTCTTTATTTTTCTGGATTATGCTGAGAATCCAGGGGCTCCAGGAATTGGCCTCAGATTCAAGATTCAAGATTGTTTATCGTCATTCTTCGGTACACGAGCGTCAAGGAGAATGAAGTGATTGTTACTCTGGATCTGATGCAGCATAAAAAAGACAATAAATACAAATGTAAAAGCAGTCCAATAAAACACAATGTACAAGTATCTGTTGAGTGTGGCCGCACATACCCAAGTCCATAAGATCAAAAGACATAGGAGCAGGATTAGGCCATTCATCCCATTAAATCTGCTCTGCTATAACATCACGGCTGATTTATTATCTCTCAACCCCATTCTCCTGCCTTCTCCCCATAACCTTTAACACCCTTACCAATCAAGAACCTATCAACTTCCGCTTATGAATTGGCTTCCACAGTCGGCTGTGGCAATAAATTTCACAAAGTTCAAAAGGGTAACAATTGTACAAGTGCCCCAAGAAGAGCAGGGTGAGCTGCCTAAAAGACTATCGTCCAGTAGCACTCACATCTGTGGTGATGAAGTGCTTTGATAAATTGGTTATGGCTTGCATCTCAGCAAGGACCTGTACCCACTGCAATTGGTTAATCCCATCAGTAGGTTTATGGCGGATGCAGCCTGAGATCACCTGGACAATACTAACACTAACAACTGACTGCTGTTCATCATTTAACACAATCATTCCTACAGTTCTGATCAAAAAGCACCAGAACCTGGGCCTCTGTACCTCCCTCTGCAACTGGATCCTCAACTTCCCGACCAGAAGACCATTATCTGTGCAGAATCACAAATAACATCTCCACCTCACTGACAATCAACTGGTGTTCCTCAAGGATGTGTGTGCGTAGGCCTCTGCTCTGTTCTCTCTACTCCCATGACCATGTGGTTAGGCACAACTCAAATCCCACCTATAAGTTTGCTGACAATACAATTATAGTTGGCCGAATTTCAGATGGTGATGAGAGATTGTACAGGAGCGTGAAACATCAGCTAATTGTGTGGTGTTGCAGCAACAACGTTGCTCAGTGAGACCAAAGAACTGATTGTGGACTTTCAGGAAGGGTAAGACAAGGGAAAGGGAACACACTCCGGTCCTCATAGATGGATCAGAAGTGGGAAGAGTGAGCATTTAAAAGTTCCTGGGTGTTATTATCTCTGAGGATCTAACCTGCATCCGACATAAAAAGACAAAACAGTGAAGTATTTCATTTGGAGTTTGAGGACATTTGGTATGTCACCAAAAATATTCGATAGATGTACCATGGAGACCATTCTATCTGGCTGTATCACCTTCTGGTGTCAAGGGGAGGGGGAACAGGGGGCTACTGCCTGCACAAGGTCGAAATAAGTTGCAGAAAGTTGTAAACTTAGTCACCTCCATCATGGGCACCAGCCTCCGTAGAATCCAAAACATACTCAAGGAGTGATGCCTCAAAAAGGCGGCATCCATTATTAAGGATCCCCATCACTCAGGCCGTGCTTTGTGCTCATTTCTACCATTGGGGAGGAGGTACAGAATCCTGAAGGCACACACCCAACGATTCAGGAACAGCTTCTTCCCCTCTGCCATCAATTTCAAAATGGACATTGAACCCATGAACACTACCTCACTACTTTTTTATTTCTATTTTTGCACGACTTATTTAATTTAATTATTTATATATATACTTACTGTAATTCATAGTTTTTATTATTATGTATTGCATTATACTGCTGCCACAAAAATAACAAATTTCACAACATATGCCAATGATATTAAACCTGATTCTGATTCTAAGATTCCCCACCCCCTGGCTAAAGGAATTCCTCCGGCTCTAAAGGGATGTCTTTAAATTAGCTTACATACAGAGACTGACTGTATCACTAAAGAGGTAGTGTGGGCCTGAAGATAGGTAAGTCCCCTGGTCCTGATGGAATGCATCCCAGGGTACTGAAAGAAATGGCAGTGATAAAGGCTTTGGTGATGATTTACCAAAATTCTCTGGACTCTGTGCAGGTCCTGGTGGATTGGAAGATGGCAAATGTCACGCCACTGTTCAAAAAAGGATGTAGGCAAAAGGCAGGTAACTACAGGCCAGTTAGTTTAACATCTGTAGTTGGGAAATGCTTGAAGCTATCATTAAAGAAGAAATAGCGAGGCATCTGGAAAGAAATGGATCCATCAGGGAGACGCAGCATGGATTCAGCAAAGGCAGGTCCTGTTCGACAAACTTACTGGAGTTTTTTGAGGATATATTGAGTGCAGTGGATAGAAGGGAACAGATGGACACTATTGGATTTCCAGAAAGTGTTCGATAAGGTGCCACATAAAAGACCTATCCATAAGATAAGAATGCATAGAGTTGGGGGGTGATGGAAAGAGGATTGGTTAACTAGTAGAAAGCGGAGAGTTGGGATACTCTGATTGGCCAACAGTGGTGTGCCACAAGGGGCAGTGCTGGGTCCACAACTGTTCACAATATTCATTAACGAGCTGGAAGAGAGGGCCGAGTGTAGTGTATCTAAGTTTGCTGATGACACTAAATTGAGTGGAAAAGCAAATTGGGCAGAAGATATGGAGAATCTGCAGAGAGAAATAGATGGGTTAAGTGAGTGGGCAAGGGTCAGGCAGATGGAGTACAATGTTGGTAACTGCAAAGTCACCCACTTTGGAAGGAAAAATGAAAGAGCAGTTTATTATTTCAATGGTAAGAATTTGCAGCATGCTGCTGTGCAGAGGGACTTGGGAGTGCATGTGCATGAATCACACAAGGTTGGTTTACAGGTGCAGCCTGCTATCAAGAAGAAAATATTGCATTCATTGTTAGAGAGGTTGAATTTCAGAGCAGGGAGGTTATGCTGCAACTGGTCAGGCCACACCTGGAGTACTGTGTGCAGTCCTGATCTTCTTACTTGAAGAAGGATATACTGGCTTTGGAGGCAGGGCAGAGGAGAATCACCAGGTTGAGGCCAGAGATGAGGGGGTTAAACTATGAGGAGAGATTGAGTCGCCTGGGACTGTGCTCACTGGAATTCAGAAGAATAAGAGGAGATCTTATAGAAACATATAAAATTACAAAAGGGGTAGATGAGATAGAGGAAGGAAAGTTATTTCCACTGGTAGGTGAGACTAGAACTGGGGACATAGCCTCAAGATTCAGGAGAGTAGATTTAGGACGGAGATGAGGAGGAACTGCATTTCCCAGAGAGAGGTGAATCTGGGGAATTCGCTGCCCAATGAACCAGTGGATCCTACCTCAGGAAATATATTGAAGATAATATTGGATAGATTTTTGCATAGTAGGGGAATTAAGAGTCATGGGGAAAAGGCAGGTCGGTGAACGTGAGTCCATGGCCAGATCAGCCATGATACTATTGAATGGCAGAGCAGGCTCGGCGGGCCAGATGGCTGACTCCTGCTCCTGTTTCATAGAAGATAGAAATTTACAGCACAATACAGACCTTCGGCCCACAGTGTTCTGCTGACCCTGTAGCCTACCCTAGAGACTGCCTAGAATTTCCCTGTTGCACAGCGCTCTGTTTTTCTAAACTCTTTTTCTTATGTATGTATGCATGTAAAGTGACTCTGGGCAAGAGGACTCTTCTCGTTTGCAGCAGGCATATGAAAGCACAGTAAGACGGTGACCGGGTCAGGGTAGGCGTGAGATATGGAGGGTAAGTGTAAAATGGCAGTGCACGGAGGATGAAGGGTGCTGAGAAACTGTGGAGAGGAGTGGCTGATGCTGGGGGGAAAGCGGTGGAATGGTTATATGGATCGGGGTGTTGATCAGCCTGACAGCTTGGGGAAAGCAACTGTTTTTGAGTCTGCTGGTCGAGGAGTAGTTGCTATGTAGCCTCCTTCCTGGTGGGAGTGGGACAAACAGTCCATGAGCAGGGAGGGGGGGGGGGGGGGTGTCATCCTTCATGATATTGCTGGCCTGCAGTGACACAGAGTGTGGTCCGGAACTCTACCTAACACCCTCCTCCATCTGCCTAACACCACCCTCACCTGGAACCACCTATCACTTGCCAGTTCTTGCTCCACCTCTAAATCTCAGTCCAAATGAAGGATCTCTTCTTTCTATTTCCCTTCACAGATGCTACCTGTCCCGCTGAGTTTCTCCCACATCTTGTCTTTGCTCTCAGTGATGGATTCCTCGAAAACTCAGAGCTTGTCTGAACATTGAGGTTTTTTTTCAGAAAACTCAGGGAACGTGACTTCTAATTCCTGCTTTACCAGACAATGCCCTATACATTTCCCGGAGGATGAAAAAAGGGAAATATTTAACAATTAAACAAAACAATTGCGGGCAAGATGGGGAAATGGAACTTTAAATACGGCAAAAAGTTCTATAGTTTCAAATGAAAGAACTTTGCCGATGTACCCTCGTCAGGTAAACAGAGAAAATAGAACAATCTTATTCCTGACCTTTACCTAAGCAGGCAAACAGGTATCCAGAACTGTCCAACACATCACCATCAAGGATATAGATACAGAAAGGTGCCAGAAAAGGGTCAGTCACACCCACCCTGCTCATAGTCTGTTTGTCCCACACCCATCAGGCTACGTAACATCTATGCAGGGACCACCAGACTCAAAACGAGATACTTTCCCCAAGCAGTAAGGCTGATCAACACCTCCACCCACTAACCCACCACTACCATACCATTTCCTGGCAGAGTCACCTTATGTACAGACACTCCTGTGCCTAGCGTCACTTTATAGACATACAATCTATGTATATAAGATATATTTATATATATTGTGTCATTTTTATTATTGTACTGAGTTTTCTTTGTGCTGGAGTAAAATCTATTTTGCCTCCTTTAACTCGTGAACTGGAAAGGACATTAATCAATCTTGAACGTTGAATCTCATAAATTCAAGGCTATCAGTTCCTGAGGACACTGATAGTCACACAAATAGACCTCAGTATCCTGATTTGTGAGTTGTTAAATGACACTCCTCTTCCCCTGTTCTGTGAATAAGCCCCCATGAAATCTGTGATTCCCGGGCAAAGCAGAGAGTCCCAGGTAGGAAAGCTCCTCAGGTTGGCCGAAACTAAGTTCTTTTCCAGAAGACGAGTAAAGTGATTGGCCGGGATACTTGTTTCCAGGTGTTGTCCACTAGCTGCAGTGGTGAATGTGTAAGGGTGCCTGTGACCTAGACCTGGCAGTTATATTGTCTCAATTGAATTAATGGAAATGAAATAGAACAATATATGATATTGTGCCAGCTTACTCTAAGCTCAATCTAGTCCTTCCCTCCTACATAGCTCTCTATTTTTCTATCATCTATTTGTCTATCTAAGAATCTCTTAAATCCCTCCAATGTTTGGGTGGTGGGGTAGATATACACCTACCAAAGGAGGTGTAAGATGCTCCTTCCCTCCGCTAGCCTGCAGGTCACCCTCGGGCAAGGTGTAGCTCCTGCTTAGACCCCACCCAATCAGGGTCGTGTGAAACCATGGGAGCGGGTGGTGGATGGTCGTACGAGCAGCCGGTGTGTATCACAAGTCCTGGTTAGGTGGGCACTGACACCAGGCAGACAATCTCTGAAGAGTACTGATAATGGCTGGGGTCGCCCGTCTTGTAAAGACACTGCCCAGAAGAAGGCATTTGCTGAGAACAATCACGGCCATGGACAGATGGAAGACTGTGATTGCCCACATCATGTGACAAGGCGCATAATGATGATAGTGAATGTATTTGCCTCTACCACTACTCCGAGTAGTACGTTCCACACACTCAATACCCTCTGTGTAAAAAAATACCCCTGACATCTCCCTATAATCACCTTAAAATGATGAGAAAATGGCAACTGGCTGTCCGCTATAACTGTGTCTCTTATCACCTTGCACACTTCTGTCATTACCTCTCACCCTCCTTAGCTCTGCTCAACCTCTCATTGTAAGACATTCTCTCTAGTCCAGGCAGCATCCTGGTGAATCTCCTCTGCACCCTCTCTAATCCAGGCAGCATCCTGGTGAATCTCCTCTGCACCCTCTCTAATCCAGGCAGCATCCTGGTGAATCTGCTCTGCACCCTCTCTAATCCAGGCAGCACCCTGGTGAATCTGCTCTGCACCCTCTCTAATCCAGGCAGCATCCTGGTGAATCTCCTCTGCACCCTCTCTAATCCAGGCTGCATCCTGGTAAATCTCCTCTGCACCCTCTCTAATCCAGGCAGCATCCTGGTGAATCTCCTCTGCACCCTCTCTAATCCAGGCAGCATCCTGGTGAATCTGCTCTGCACCCTCTCTAATCCAGGCAGCATCCTGGTGAATCTCCTCTGCACCCTCTCTAATCCAGGCAGCATCCTGGTGAATCTGCTCTGCACCCTCTCTAATCCAGGCAGCATCCTGGTGAATCTCCTCTGCACCCTCTCTAATCCAGGCAGCATCCTGGTGAATCTGCTCTGCACCCTCTCTAATCCAGGCAGCATCCTGGTGAATCTCCTCTGCATCCTCTCTAATCCAGGCAACATCCTGGTGAATCTCCTCTGCACCCTCTCTAATCCAGGCAGCGTCCTGGTGAATCTGCTCAGCACCCTCTCGAATCCAGTCAGCATCCTGGTGAATCTCCTCTGCACCCTCGCTAATCCAGGCAGCATCCTGGTGAATCTCCTCTGCACCCTCTCTAATCCAGGCAGCATCCTGGTGAATCTCCTCTGCACCCTCTCTAATCCAGGCAGCATCCTGGTGAATCTCCTCTGCACCATCTCTAATCCAGGCAGCATCCTGGTGAATCTCCTCTGCACCATCTCTAATCCAGGCAGCATCCTGGTGAATCTCCTCTGCACCCACTCTAATCCAGGCAGCATCCTGGTGAATCTCCTCTGCACCCACTCTAATCCAGGCAGCATCCTGGTGAATGTCCTCTGCACCCTCTCTAATCCAGGCAGCATCCTGGTGAATCTCCTCTGCACCCTCTCTAATCCAGGCAGCATCCTGGTGAATCTCCTCTGCACCCACTCTAATCCAGGCAGCATCCTGGTGAATCTCCTCTGCACCCTCTCTAATCCAGACAGCATCCTGGTGAATCTCCTCTGCACCATCTCTAATCCAGGCAGCATCCTGGTGAATCTCCTCTGCACCCACTCTAATCCAGGCAGCATCCTGGTGAATCTCCTCTGCACCCACTCTAATCCAGGCAGCATCCTGGTGAATGTCCTCTGCACCCTCTCTAATCCAGGCAGCATCCTGGTGAATCTCCTCTGCACCCTCTCTAATCCAGGCAGCATCCTGGTGAATCTCCTCTGCACCCACTCTAATCCAGGCAGCATCCTGGTGAATCTGCTCTGCACCCTCTCTAATCCAGGCAGCATCCTGGTGAATCTGCTCTGCACCCTCTCTAATCCAGGCAGCATCCTGGTGAATCTCCTCTGCACCCTCTCTAAACCAGGCAGCATCCTGGTAAATCTCCTCAGCACCCTCTCTAAACCAGGCAGCATCCTGGTAAATCTCCTCTGCACCCTCTCTAATCCAGGCAGCATCCTGGTGAATCTGCTCTGCACCCTCTCTAATCCAGGCAGCATCCTGGTGAATCTGCTCAGCACCCTCTCTAAACCAGGCAGCATCCTGGTGAATCTGCTCTGCACCCTCTCTAATCCAGGCAGCATCCTGGTGAATCTCCTCTGCACCCTCTCTAATCCAGGCAGCATCCAGGTAAATCTCCTCTGCACCCTCTCTAATCCAGGCAGCATCCTGGTGAATCTCCTCAGCACCCTCTCTAAACCAGGCAGCATCCTGGTAAATCTCCTCTGCACCCTCTCTAAACCAGGCAGCATCCTGGTAAATCTCCTCTGCACCCTCTCTAATCCAGGCAGCACCCTGGTGAATCTCCTCTGCACCCTCTCTAATCCAGGCAGCATCCTGGTGAATCTCCTCTGCAACCTCTCTAATCCAGGCAGCATCCTGGTGAATCTCCTCAGCACCCTCTCTAATCCAGGCAGCATCCTGGTGAATCTCCTCTGCACCCTCTCTAATCCAGAGAGCATCCTGGTGAATCTCCTCTGCACCCTCGCTAATCCAGGCAGTGTCCTGGTGAATCTCCTCTGCACCCTCTCTAATCCAGGCAGCATCCTGGTGAATCTACTCTGCACCCTCTCTATTCCAGGCAGCATCCTGGTGAATCTGCTCTGCACCCTCTCTAATCCAGGCAGCATCCTGGTGAATCTCCTCTGCACCATCTCTAATCCAGACAGCATCCTTGTGAATCTCCTCAGCACCCTCTCTAATCCAGGCAGCATCCTGGTGAATCTGCTCTGCACCCTCTCTAATCCAGGCAGCACCCTGGTGAATCTCCTCTGCACCCTCTCTAATCCAGGCAGCATCCTGGTGAATCTGCTCTGCGCTCTCTCACCTGCAGTCATCACGGTGGCATGGTGAGTAGAGCTTCTGCTCCACAGTTTCGGAGACACGAGTTTGATCCTGACCGCCGGTGCTGACTGTGTGGAGTCTGCACGTTCTCCCCTTGCCCACGTTGGTTTCTTCCCACATGCCAAAGTTGGTTGGCCAACTGGCTGCTGTTTGTTGTCCCTCATCAGTAGGTAAGTGTCAGAATCTGGGGATAGTAGTTGATGGGAAAGTGAGAAAGAAATTTGTTTCTTCCTTCATTTTCCCTCTAATTATTTAATCATTTACTTTAGATTAGAGTTACTGGCACCTTAAAACCAGTCGTTTCAGGCAGGTGGGGCTTATCAGCCATAGTTGGTAGCTCATCTAGAAGGAAAACTCTAATCTAAAATCTCTGCTGCCTTGCAGCTATACCCACTCATGGGAAATCAATGGGTAAACCCCGAGGGAAAGATCCAGAGCTGGGCTCCCTAAGGCAGTCCGATGTTCAGTTCAAAGCTGACTGGCAACTCCTGTGAAGCAGCAGCTGTCAAACTGTGTCATTCTCTGTCTTTCCATTGGATTGATCAGCTGCGTGGAGAGGGGGAGCCTGATGCACGGGCAATAGCATGTTCTCCATGTTGTACTGCCTTGGCTTGCATATCACGTAGACAGGTAGGACACAACGTCCATGGGTGACCCCAATGACCTCTGCTTTTTGACTTTTCATTGAAGTCCTTACTTACTGCCTGTAGGACCCTTGCGATCTTATCCACCTCAGTTCCACCTCCCCATGGCCTCCATTGTTCCAAGCCATTCCTCACCACTTCAGTTTTCCAGTGACGGCAACATCCCCAATTATATGCTCTCCATCTTCCCTGTTGCAATTGTGATTCCCCGCACCACCACCCCCCCCCCCCCCCGCTCCACACACACACACACACACACACACACACACACATACAAGAATGGTCATGGATGGGAGAAAGTTTCTTCCCTCAGGCCCTTAGGCTTCTGAACTCCCTGCCGCATCGCCTTTGAAGTGTTATCTGTTCGTGCCTTACAATATTTAACTTACATACTTTAGTTTGTTATTTCTGTGTGATATGTTTTATTTCTGTTATTTTGCATTACTTATTTTAACTTAACTATTTCATAGACCTATGATATATATCTACTATAACTCCGTTTTTTCTCTGTATTTATTCACCATGTAGTGCATTGTACTGCTGCTGTAAAGTTAACAAATTTCACTACATATGCCAATGATATTAAAACCTGATTCTGATTCATGTGTACATTTTATCCTTATCTTCATAAGTTATTGTGTTATGTGTGTTATGTGTACTTCTGTGCTTTACACCCTGGTTTGGAGAAACATTGTCTTATTTCAATATACATTATATGCTTATATATGTTATATACATGTATGTAGTTAAATGACAATAACCTTGACTTGATATGCACACACACACACATGTGCACGCACACAGATGTACCATACATGCACAAATACACATGCACACACAAACATTAATGTATATCATTGGAGAATCTAAACATAATCCAATGATACTCTTGGATATTTAATATTTCAGTAATATTTGAGTAATCTTGCATGTATATTGTTTGATTAAGCATTCTTGTTTGTTTAAGTCATTCATTATGAGTTACATGTATAAATACATGAATTGCATACATCATCACGCTACCACGGTACGACTGTGTCTCGCTTTACTTAAGCTTAATGTTAGACCCATATTCCTGACTCCCGTGTCTTCCTTTGAATTAGTTTAATGTTTTGAAGTTAAGAAACTTAACAGGCACCAGAAGAGCGATCTCATAAAGCAGCCTTGATTGGGCGACTGAGACTGGTCCACACACCAGACAGTGGGTGAGTCAATGAGAGGTGGGCCGAAGAGCCTGTTCCTGTGTGGTACAGCTCTAAGTCACTGGCCAATCCTTAAGGATCCCTGCTCAAAGGTCGATAAATTAGGAAGGGATTCAAACCAGATCGAGAGTCTGCTGAAGCGCTCCGAATGCCAAAGTACACAATAATCCTTTCTCAAGGGCCTGTGGCTGGATGTGACAAGAACAGTTGAGTGGGACCCTTCACGAGTCTGCTTCAGATTCTGAGGTCACGCCAAATATCTGTGACTAGTTCTGCCTTTGAATGCTTAGAATGGGGCACTGTAAGGGGGATTTTATCTTTAACAGAGGACTTGTTTACAAAGGGAACACAGAGGAGGTGGCAAAATGCCAAGGTTACAAGGAGCACACTGAAAAAACCTTCTCCATTACAAATTATGAGAACAATGATAGATTACTCCAGAGCAACTGGATAGGACATTTTCATCATTGTCCAGTAGTCAACGAATGGTTCGTTCCCCACTAAATTCCCTGATATACTTTATCATTTAAGGTATTGGGCTAAAGTTTACCTTTATAGCACTTTGGCTTTAGAAGCTATGAGGCTAAATCTTTGCCCTTGTTTTTAAACAACCTCTTATGATCACAGTGTGGTGTAGGATGTCAGATGTGTGGCTCAAGGGACTTAGTAAGATATAGGACCAGAATTAGGGTGGCATGGTAGCATAGGGGTTAGCACAACACTTCACAGTACCAGCGACCCGGGTTCAATTCCTGTCACCTCCGCTGCCTGTAAGGAGTTTATACCTTCTCCCTGTGACAGCGTGGGTTTCCTCCAGGTGGTCCAGTCCCACAGTCCAAAGACCTACCAGTTGGTGGGTGAATTGGTCATTGTAAATAGTCCTGTGATTAGGATTAAATTAGGGGGGGGGGGGAAATCGCTGGGTGGTGTGGCTCGAAAGGCCAGAAGGGCCTATTCCTCACTGTATCTTAATAAATAAATAGTCCATCCAGCCTTTTGAGTCTGCTTCACCTTCAGTCATCGCTGTTTTAATTTCAACAACATTCTCCTGCCCTTTTTCCGCATAGTAGGGGAGTTAAGGGTTATGGGGAGAAGGCAGGTAGGTGAAGATGAGCCCATGGCCTGATCACATAGAAAACCTACAGCACAATATAGGCCCTTCGGCCCAAAAGTTGTGCTGAACATGTCCGTACTTTAGAAATTACTAGGCTTACCCATAGCCCTCTATCCTACTGAATAGCAGAGCAGGCTCGGCAGCCCAGGTGGCCTGCTCCTATTTCTGCTGTTCTCTCGGAAACTCCTAAAGCCCCTGACCAAGGAAGTACTGATCAATCTTAAATAAACCCAATGACCGGGCCTCCACAGTCCTCTGTGGCAATGAATTCCGCAGATTCACCACCTTCTGCCTAAAGAATTCCTCTGCATTTCTGTCCTAACTTATTTCAAAGTTCAAAGTAAATTTATTATCCAAGTAAGTATATGTCACCATTCATTTACTGACAGGCATTCACTGTAGAAGAAAGATACAATAGGAACATTGAAAAACTGGAAAGACTTGACAAGCAACCAACATGCAAACAAACACAAACAGTGCAAATACAATAAATAAATAAATAAACAAACAAACAGACAAACAAACAAATAAATAAAGGCTCTTCTTCACGTTGCCTTTGTTATCAGGCCTTCCATTGATCAGGGTTGACCATGGATGACTACGCAAGCCAGGGCAGTACAATATGGCAAGCAAGCTGTTGCCCATGCATCAGGCTCCCCCTCTCTTCGCAGTGATGAATCCAAAGGAACGGCAGAGACCGATACAGTTCGGCACCAGTTGCATCGCAGGAGGTGCCAGTCAGCATTGAACTCGATCTCGGACTACCTTAGGGTCTCCAGCTCTGGATTTTTCCTTGAGCTTTACTCCTGGAGCCTTCCCCTTGAGTGGGCGTAGCCGCAAGGCAGTGGAGGTTTGGGATCAGAGTTTTCCTTCTCCTAGATGAGCTGCCAAGCCCATCTGCCCGAAGCGATTGGTTTTAAGGCGCCAGTAACCCGCCTTTGCCCCTTCTCCTGTCGGTAGGAACGGTTCGGCAGGCTTAGAAGTTAAGCACACGTGAAGGCTGAGAGCTAAAGCTGGTTGTCAGAGGCTATTTGAGATGCATGTCATTTAATAGGTAGTGGCAACTTATCCGTACTAACTCTCCCAGCTAGGTTAACCATAAAGAATCTCAAGGATGAAAAGATTGCCTTTACAGTATGTTAAATGCATGTGTGAGTGACAAGCAAAAATAGTGAGGAGGATATCGAGTTTGTAAACGGTTAGAATAAGAAGGCAAGGGGTGGGGAAGAAAGTGGCAGATAATAGGTGATGCCAGGTGAGGCAAAGTGGCAGATAATAGGTGATGCCAGGTGAGGGGGTAGGCATTCACCCTCCTAATCTGTCCTCCTTCCTCTCCTCCACCTTCTTATTCTGGCTTCTTCCCCCTTCCTTCCCAGTCCTGATGAAAGCTCTCGGCCTGAAACATCGACTGTTTATTCATTTCCATTGGTGCTGCGTGACCTGCTGATTTCCTCAGAGGAGAATGGCCAGACTGGTTCAAGCTGACAGAAAGATGACAGTAACTCAAATAGCCACATATTACAGCAGTGATGTGCAGAAGGGCATTTCTGAATGCACAATATGTTGAACATTGAGGCAGATGGGTTGCAGAAGCAGAAGACTATGAACAAATTCAGTGTCGATTTTATTAGGTACAGGAGCTACTTAGTGAAGTGGCTACAGATGGCATACGAGTGGTATGTGGACAAATATTTTCACTATACACCCGTACAGGTGACAGTAATAAACCAACTTACAAATGCAGGTGTGCGGGGCAGAATAGAGAACGACAGCAGGCATGACGAAGAGTTGCCTGCTTATAACAAAGATGAGAAGAGATTGTTTCTCTTGGCGAGGTGTGTGTCCTTGGAGCTCTCTATCCAGAGAGCAAGCTTACTGAATAGATCAAAGAGTGAGTTAGACAAGAGAGTCAACGGTTAAGAGGAACTTTCAGGAAAGTGCTGACGCTACAAATGGGATTACAGTAGGCGGCGCGGCACACAGCAGCCCCGGCCTTTCAGATCTGGTGCTACTTTAATTTAGTTTTTTAATTTAATTTTAAGGCACAGTTAGGGTTTAGGGCAATGGATAACAGAGTGACTATCTACCATCACCAGATACTGCTACAGCACAGAAATCGCCCAAAAACAAACCTTCATGAAAATCTGCTGGGTAGATTGCGCGATCTCAGCTTGCTGGCGGAATCGGGCCTGCAGTCCTCGGAGTCGCCTGATGCCGGTGGCCGGAGGTGGGGACGTTGTAAGCCGTGTGCGAGGAAGCGGAAGCGAGGTGACTGGGCAGGAGTCTGTCCCGGGCAAAAAGCAAGCCCTAGCCGGCCGACCCTCCCGTCCATTCTGGTCTCCAATGGACATTAAATTGGACCACATCTGTGGCAACGAAATACTCGGCAAGAGTACAGAAATGGACTGAATGCCGGACACCGCCATTCAGCTGTTTGTTTATGTAACAGATTTTCCCCAAGCCATCGGACTACCAACTTACTGCTCTCTGCTGTGCCTATTGTCTTGTTTATTATTTATTGCAATGCCTGCACTGCTCTGTGTACATTATGCAGTCCTGGGTGGGTCTGTAGTCTAGTGTAGTGTTTGTGTTGGTTTACATAGTTCAGTGTAGTTTTTGTATTGTTCATGTAGCACCATGGTCCTGAAAAACGTTGTCTCGTTTTTACTATGTACTGTACCAGCAGTTATGGTCGAAATGACAATAAAAAGTGACGACTTGACTTACAGGCCTGAGCAGCATAATTGAGGACTCCTTTTCCTATTTGGAGACACAAAATTACACGAGTCAGTCCTCATTGGGGATTTGGTGTTACCATATCAGAAGATGTGTCTTGGGACCAGAGTGGATCTACTTTCTTGGAAGTTTGCATAGATTCAGCATGCCGTCTAAAACTTTGACTAACCAGAGTGCAGACTGTTGCATCACGGCCTGGTATGAAAGCACCAATGCCCAGGAATGGAAAAGTCTACAGAAAGATATGGATACAGCCCTGTCCATCACAGGAAAAGCTCTTCACGCCATTGAGCATATTGTCACAAAAAGGAGCTTTCATCATCAAGAACCCACAGCATCCTAGCCAGGCTCTCTACTGCTGCAGGAGATACAGGAGCCTTAGGTACCTTATCACCAGGCTCAGGAATTATTCTTCAGCCATCAGGAGCCTGAACTAGCTTGGGTAACTTCACTCACCTGATTCCATGGGCTACAGGCTCACGTTCAAGGATTCTACAGCTCATGAGTCTACAAGATTTAAGATTCAAGATTGTTTAAAGCCATCTCCAGTACGCTTGTTCACAGTATTGTTGATTTTTTTTATTGGCACAATTTGTCTTCTTTTGCACATTGGTTGTTTGTCAGTCCCTGCTTATGTGTAGGGTTTCATAAATTCAGCTGCATTTCTTTATTTTCCTGTAAATGCCTGCAAGGCAGTGGATCTCAGATCTCAGTGGATCCATGATGACAGATGTATACTCTGATAATAAATGCACTTTGACTTTGAAAAGAACACAGGTGTTGGAATCAGGATTAGATTTATTGTCGCTGACAAAATGTCATAATGTTTGTTGTTTTGTAGCAATGCTACAGTGCACTATATAAATTACTGTAAGTTACAATAAAAAGAATAAATAGCGCAAAAGAGTAATATTGAAGCAGTGTTCACGGGTTCATGGACTGTTCAAAATCTGATGGCAGAGGGAAAGAAGCAATTCCCAAATCGTTGAGTGTGTATCTTGCGGCTCCTATACCCTCTCCCTAATGAGAAGTGAATGTGTCCTGGATGGCGAAGGTCCTTAATGATGATGGAACTCAATAAACCGGGCAGCAGGAATGGACAGGGAAAGGGTCTCAGGCTGAATCGTCGACGGTCCATTTGGCTCCACAGATGCTGCCTGACCCTCCAGCATCTCGTGTGTTGTTTCCGCTCCAGTTTTGCTGTCTCTCCACCCCCTGAACAACGAACTCATCCCTGGCTTGCTCTTGATCCATCTGGCCCCGGTGACAAGAGGTTCCTTTCAATCCTTCCCCGCCAGCTCAGAGCGGGGAAGTGGAGTGCCCGGTGGCTCAGTGCTGGTATCCACAGCGACACACACGAAATGCCAGAGCAACTCAGTGGGGCAGGCAGCACTGATGGAGGGAAGTGGACAGTTTGAAATGCTGTATTGAGACCCTCCATCAGGACGGGCAAGAAAGAGGAGAGAGAGCAGATATAAAATTGTGGGGGAGAAGGGGTGGAGCAAAAGCTGGTGGGTAATGGATGGATCCAGATGAGGGGGGAGGCTGGGAATGATGCATGAAGCTGGAATGTGATAAGTGGAAGTGAGAAAGGAATATTGGATTAACTGTGTCCATTACAATGGACACTTTCTTGTCTACAACAAACGCAAACAACAAACAAAAAGCTAAAATGAAACCTGCCGATTCTGCGGATCTGGCATAAATGCAGAAAGTACGTGAAACACTCACCAGGTCGGGCAGCATCTGTATAGAGAGTAACATGTGGTAAACACAGGCGAATGGGACTAGCTCAGATTGACATCTCAGTTAGAATGGAAGAGGAGGGCCAAAGAGCTTGTTTCCACAAGTTTATGATTGTTTAACATGAAAGGTCAGACCTCCATTTCTGTTGAGAACTCTCCCCCTCCTTGACTTTCTGTCTACATCCACTCTCCTTCCCTCCCTCCAAATTCTCCTACCCTACTTGATTATGGCTGATTCATTATGTCTCTCAAGCCCATTCTCCTACCTTCTCCCTGTAACCATAAGACCATAAGATATAGGAGCAGAATTAAGCCATTTAGACCATCGAGTCTGCTCCACCACTTGTACATGGCTTATCCAATTTTCCTCTCAGCCCCAATCTCCTGCCTTCTCCCCATATCCCTTCATGCCCTGATCAATCAAGAATTTATCAGCCTGTGCATTAAATATACATAAAGACTTGGCCTCCACAGCAAAGAATTCCACAGATTCGCCATTCTCTGGCTAAGGAACTTCCTCCTCATCTCCATTCTAAAAGGACACCCTTCTATTCAGAGTTGTGTCCCCTGGTCTTAGACTCCCTCACCATAGGAAACATCCTCTCAATATCCACTCTATCGAGGCCTTTCACCATTCGATAGATTTCAATGAGGTCTCCCCTCATTCTTCTGAATTCTAGTGAACACAGACCCAGAGCCATCAAATGTTCTTCATATGACAGCATTTTTGTGAACCTCCTTTGAGTCCTCTCTAGTTTCAGCACACCTTTTCTAAGATAAGGGGCCCAAAACTTCTCACAATACTCCAGGTGAAGCCTCACCAGTGCCTTATAAAGTGTCAACGTTACATCCTTGCTTTTATGTTCTAATCCTCTTGAAGTGAATGCTAACATTACTTTTGCCTTCCTCACCACAGACTCAAACTACAATCTTTGAAACCCTCGCTAATCAAGAACCTTATCAACCCAATGACTCGGCCTCCATAACCGTCTGTGGCAATGAATTCCACAGATTCACCTCTATCGAGGCCTTTCAATTGTTCTACAGAAGTAGTTTGCCATTCCCTTCTTCTGGGTGTGGTGAACTATGTGCCTGTCTGGACACGCCCCCTGCTGACTGCTCCTGTGGCTCCTCCCACAGGCCCCTGTATAAAGGCGATCTGAGGCCTGACGCTCGGCCTCAGTCTCCAGGTCATAGTATGATGGACACTCACTCCTGGTTCCTTCTTCCAGTCAATAAAAGCCGATATCTCGCCTTACGTCTCAGTGTGAGTTATTGATAGTGTATCACTGGGCAGTGTCTTTACAAGATGGGCGGCCTCAGCCATTATCAATACTCTTCGGAGATTGTCTGTCCTGGTGTCAGTGGTTGCATAACCAGGACTTGTGATCCATCACCTGCTCCCATGGCTTCACATGACCCTGATGGGTGGGGTTGTGGTGGGGGGGTGGGGGGGAAGGGAAAGAGTGTGCTACCTCTTGCTCAAGGATCACCTGCAGACTAGAGAAGGGAAGAAGCGCTTTACACCTTCTTTGGAAGAGACGTACAGTACTGTACAAAATTTGTAGGCTCATATATATATTTAGATGCCTAAGACATTTGCACAGTACTGTATTTGTCAACGTGGAGCAGAGAACAAGTGTGTAAATCAAGGATGTTGGGAGTGGTGAGGGTGGAGCATTGTGTGAGGGGTGTGGGACAGGTGGCACAGAAGGAGCGCTGGGGTGGGGGTTGACACGGGTAAAAATACAACCAGCCCTGAGACACCAGGCAAGGTCATTTGATTCCAAACAATTTGTTTTTTGATCATTACAGAATGTCTCTCTGGTGCTTTCTAACCCCTCCTACCTCCCTTCCCCTTTTTCCAACCATGATTCCCCTCTCCGACCGCGACAGAGACCCATATCAGAATCTGGTTTATGATCACTCACATACGTTGTGAGTGAAGTTTGTTCTTTTAGCGCCAGCAGTACAGTGCAATGCATAAAATTACTACAGTACCGTGCAAAAGTCTCAGGCATCCTGGCTATATATATGTGCCTGAGACTTTTTCACAGTACTGTATCGCCACCCTTCCTCTCTCCTCACACATTAACCCTTTCATTCGCAGGATTACTCTGTAGTTGCTCTGTCCTGCAGCCAACACAATGGGCAATTAGTGTTGCGTCCCATCATTATCAGCCCTCAAAAGGGATCTCCAGTCCCTACACTCCTCCTGGAAACCGCTCTCAGCAACAAACCCCAAACTGAAAAGTTATAGATGGCATTAAAAAAGAAAAATCATTTCAATTTTCTTTAGGTACCGGTGTTTGTTTATTTACAAACTACTGGAGAGAGGAAGGGAAATTGTTTAGCCAGGTGGGGCTGTCGGATAGGGGGATTAGGTGATTAAACCTCCATGAAAACCTTGAACCAGAACTGCAGTGTCACTTGTAATTACCAAGGTTGTCATTACCCCCAGCTAAACGCCCAGATTGTCTGCCGTTCTCCAGGCATACAGTGTTATCTGGCTTAACTGGTATTGTCACTCTTATTAAAAACACAAGAGGTTCTGCAGATGCTGGAAATCCAGAGCAACACACACAAAATGCTGAAGGAACCCAGTAGGTCAGGCAGAATCTATGGAGAGGAATAAGTAGTCAACGTTTTGAGTCAAGATGCTTCATCAGAACTGCCTGACCTGCTGAGTTCCTCAGGCATTTTGTGTGTGTTGTCATTCTGATTCCTATTCCCTCTATGTAACTCATTTAGAGCCATGCATCTCTCTCCGAAACCTTGCAGGTTGAGTTCTAGAATGACATAACGTACAAGGAGCTATTCAACCTATGGGGTGGTCTATTGAAGGGTTGATACAATTATCTCATTCCCCCCACTTTTTACCCAATATCCCTCTGCCTTCTCTCATCTTCCATTCTCTTTGATGTTCCCCTCTCACTCCTTCTTTCTTCTCACCTGTCCATCACGTCCACCTGGTTCTCCTCGCCTTTCCAGTTCTCTCATGGTCCACTCTTCTCTCCAGTCAGATTCTATTGTCTTCAGCTCTTTGCTGTACTTTTTCAACCTATCATCTTCCAGCTTCTTACTTCATCACTCCTCCCCTTCTCCTGGTCTCACCAACCAATTGCCAGTTGTGCTCCTTACCCTCTGGGCACCTTCTTATTCTGGCTTCTTCCCCTTCCTTTCCAGTCTTGATGAAGGGTCTTTATTCCCCTCCACAGATGCTGCTGCGTTCCTCCAGTGTTACATATGTGTTGCTCTGGATTTCCGGCATCTGCAGAATCTCTTGTGTTTACGAAACACTACGAGATTCTGATCAATAAAGGAGGTGAGAATGAGAAAATGCCAAAAAAATCAGAAAAATAGGAGGTATGGAGAATCAGAAGGGTAGGGAGGGTGGGAAGGGAGGTGAAGAAGGGATTAAAAATGTGGGATTTTCTAATCACAAACGAGAAAATCTGCAAATGCTGGAAATCCAAGCAACAGACACAAAATGCTGGAGGATTTCAGCAGGCCAGGCAGCATCTACGGAAAAGATCACAGTCGACATTTTGGACTGAGACCTTTGATAGGACTGGCAAAAAGATCAGCCACGATTGAAAGTAAAGCTCACTTGATGGGCCAAATGGCCTAATTCTGCAGCTAATTAAAAGAAGGAAGTTGTGCGCAGTTGCCTAGATGACAGAAGGAAGTAGGTGGTGTTAGTGTCCTCTTAAGTTTTGTTTTCTCTTTTAAGTCCACTGTTTACCCTTTAGCAATCCATAAAGCTCTGTGTTTTGTCTTTCTCTTCACACCTCCTTTTCTTTTCCTTTGCCCTCTCTCATCCTCACAGAGAATTCTCACGATGACCCCAATATCCCATGTTTTATATTACAAGGAAAGATTTCACTAACTTTCAAAAATTTTTTTGTTGTTGCATCTGAAGTGTGCAAGGCTGGCCACTCTTTTACAAGAAGGATGTGGAGGCTTTGGAGAGGATGCCGAAGAGGGTTACCAGGATGCTGCCTGGATTAGAGGGTAGGTTGGCTCTTGGCCTGAAAATCTACCTTGTTATGATCTTGCACCCATTTACCTGCATCATACTCTTTGGATAGCTGTTACACTTTATTCTACATTGTTATTGTTTTACCCTTTTTCAGCTCAGCGCACTGTGTGACGGTGTGATCTGTATGAACACTATGCAAGACAGGCTTTTCAATGTATCTGCATACATATGACAAGAAAAGCCATTACCAATACAAACTTGGGTTATTTCCTATGGAGTGTCAGGGACTGAACGAAGACCTGATTGTAATCTGAAAAATTATGAGAGGCATAGTGAGAACAGACAGACAGAATCCTTTTCCCCGGCGTGGAAATTTCAAATTGTAATGGACCTGCATTTAAGGTGAGAGGGGAAAAGTTTAAAGAGTATGTGTGGGGAACTTTTTTTACACAGAGTACCTGGAATATGTTGTCAGGGATGGCGGTGAAAGCAGATATGATATTCAGGTTTTTCATGAATTCTATTATACTTCCTTATTTTTCTTTAAATGCCTGCAAGAAAATGAATTTCACAGTAGCATATACATACTTCGTCAATTTTGACTTGAGCTTTGACTTTGATAATGTTATTTCAGAGGTCTAGATAGACAAATGTAGAGATTGGAGGCACATGGATCACATGCAGGCAGAAGAGCTTTAGTTTAGGTCAGCATCAAGTTTGTGTGCCAAATGACCTATTCCTGAGTTGCACTGTTCTACGTTTTGCATAAATGAGGGCTGTAGTCCCTTGCCTGGCTGGCAGTGTGGAGATACGTCTCTACCAAAGGAGGTGGAAGGTGCCCAGGATCAGGATCATGTGAAGCCACGGGAGCAGGTGGTGGATGGTCATATGAGCAGCTGGTGCATATCGCAAGTCCTGGTTATGTGACCACTGACACCAGGCAGACAATCTCTGAAGAGTATTGATAATGGCTGGGGTCCCAAGTCTTGTAAAGGAACTGCCCAGAAGAAGGCAATGGCAAACCGCTTCTGAAGAAAAATTTGCTTCAAAGGTCATGGAAGACCATGATCACCCATGTCATATGACACAGCACATAATGAAAGAACGAGGCCCTTGAATGTGAAAGAATCAGGAATGATGCTATTTCAAGTTGACTTAATGGGCCAAATGGTGAGAAACTGATGGAAAATCTGGGACAGAAGGACCATTAGGAGGGAAAAGATGTAATATGGAAGGAAGCAAGCAAACAATATCAAGGTGAAGAAAAAACTTTTTCAAGTATATAAAAAATAAAAGAGAGATGAGAATGGATATAGGACCACTAGAAAATGAAGCCAGAGAAAAAATAATAGGGTCAAGGAGATGGCAGATGAACAAAATGAATATTTTGCATCAGTCTTCACTGTAGAAGACACTAGCAGTGTGCCAGGCATTGAAGAGTGTGAGGGAAGAGAAGTGAGTGCAGTTACAAGGGAGAATATGCTCAAGAAGCTGAAAGACCTAAGTCACCCAGACCAGAAGAACTTTACTCTAGGGTTCTGAAAGAGGTAATGCTAGAGATTGTGGAGGCATTAGTAATAATCTTCCAAGCATCATTGGACTCTGGCATGGTTCTGGAGAACTAGAAAATTGCAAATGTTACTTCACTCTTTAAAAAAAGAGGAAGGCAGCAGAAAGGAAATTATAGACTAGTTAGCCTGACCTCAGTGGTTAGGAAGACATTAGGGTCAATTGTTAAGAATGATGTTATGGAGTATTGTACTTGGTGACATAGGACAAGATAGGACAAAGACAGCATGGTTTCCTTAAGGGAAAATTTTGCCTGACGAACCTGTTGGAATTCTTTGAGGAGATTACTAGTAGGATAAATAAAGGGGATGCAGTGGATGTTGTATATTTGGACTTTCAGAAGGCCTTTGACTAGTGCCACACATTATGCTGCTTACCAAGTTAAGAGCCCGTGGTATTACAGGAAAGTTACTAACATGGTTAGAGCATTGGCTGATTGGCAGGAGGCAGTGAATGGGAATAAGAGGATCTTTTTCTGGTTGGCTGCCAGTGACTAGTGGTGTTCTGCAGGAGTCAGTGCTGGGGCCACTTTTTTTTATGCTGTATATTAATGGTTCCAATGATGGAATAGATGGCTTTGTCACTAAGTTTGCAGATGATACGAAGATTGGTGGAGGGGCAGGTAGTGTTGAGGAAACAGGTAGGATGCAGAAGGACTTAGACAGATTAGGAGAATGGACAAGAGAGTGGCAAATGAAATACAATGTTGGAAAATGCATGGTCTTGCACTTTGGTAGTTGAAATAAATGTACAGAATATCTTCTAAACGGGGAGAAAATCCAAAAATCTGAGATACAAGGGGACTTGGGAGTTCTTGTGCTGAACACCCTGAAGGTTAACTTGCAGGTTGAGTCGGTGGTGAGGAAGGCAAATGCAAAGTTAGCATTCATTTCAAGAGGTCTAGAATACAAGAACAGGGATGTGATGGTGAGGCTTAATAAGGCACTGGTGAGGCCTCACCCTGAGTATTGTGAACAGTTTTGGGCTCCTCATCTAAGAAAAGATGTGCTGGAATTGGAGAGGGCTCAAAGGAGGCTCACAAAGCTAATTCCAGAAAAGCGTTATCATATGAGGATCGTTTGATGGTTCTGGGTCTGTACTCACTGGAATTTAGAAGGATGAGGGGTGGAGGGGGGGGGGGAATCTCATTGTAACCTTTCAAATATTGAAAGGTCTAGACAGAGTGGATGTGGAAAGGATGTTTCTCATGGCGGGGGAGTCTAGGACAAAAGAGTATAGCCTCAGGATGAAAGCGTGTCCATTTAAAACAGAGATGAGGAGAATTTCTTTAGACAATAGACAATAGACAGTAGGTGCAGAAGTAGACCATTCGGCCCCTCGAGTCTGAACCACCATTCTGAGATCATGGCTGATCATTCACTATCAATACCCAGTCCCTGCCTTGTCCCCATATCCCTTGATTCCCCTATCCATCAGATATCTATCTAGCTCCTTCTTGAAAGCATCCAGAGAATTGGCCTCCACCGTCTTCCGAGGCAGTGCATTCCACACCTCCACAACTCTCTGGGAGAAGAAGCTCTTCCTCAACTCTGTTTTAAATAACTGACCTCTTATTCTCAATCCATGCCCTCTGGTACTGGACTCTCCCAACATCTGGAACATATTTCCTGCCTCAATCCTATCAAATCCTTTAATTATCTTAAACGTTTCAATCAGATCCCCTCTCAATCTCCTCAATTCCAGCGTGTACAAGCCCAATCTCTCCAATCTCTCTGCGTAAGACAGCCCTGCTGTCCCAGGAATCAACCTAGTGAATCTACGCTGCACTTCCTCAATTGCCAGAATGTCCTTCCTTAAACCTGGAGACCAAAACTGTACACAATATTCCAGGTGTGGTCTCACCAGGGCCCTGTACAAATGCAAAAGGACATCCTTGCTCTTGTACTCAATTCCCCTTGTAACAAAGGCCAACATTCCATTTGCCCTCTTCACTGCCTGTTGCACTTGCTCATTCACCTTCATTGACTGGTGAACTAGGACTCCTAGGTCTCTTTGCATTTCTTCCTTACCTAACTCTACACCGTTCAGACAATACTCTGCCCTCTTGTTCCTGCTTCCAAAGTGGATAACTTCACATTTATTCACATTGAATGACATCTGCCAAGTATCTGCCCACTCACCCAGCCTATCCAAGTCTCCCTGTATTCTCCTAACGTCCTCTTCGCATGTCACACTGCCACCCAGTTTAGTATCGTCAGCAAACTTGCTGATATAGTTTTCAATGCCCTCATCTAAATCGTTGACATAAATCGTAAAGAGCTGTGGTCCCAATACAGAGCCCTGTGGTACCCCACTAGTCACCTCCAGCCAGTCTGAGAAACACCCATTCACTGCTACCCTTTGCTTTCTATCTGCCAACCAGTTTTCTATCCATGTTGAAACCCTGCCCCCAATGCCATGAGCTCTGATTTTACTCACCAATCTCCTATGTGGCACCTTATCGAATGCCTTCTGAAAATCTAGGTACACAACATCCACTGGCTTACCCTCGTCTAACATCCTTGTTACACCCTCAAAAAACTCCAACAGATTAGTCAAGCATGATTTGCCCTTGGTAAATCCATGCTGGCTCGGCCTAATCCTATTTCTGCCATCAAGATGTGCCACTATTTCGTCCTTAATAATGGACTCAAGCATCTTCCCCACGACTGACGTTAGGCTAACAGGGCGATAGTTCTCCGTTTTCTCCTTCCCTCCCTTCTTGAAAAGTGGGATAACATTAGCCACTCTCCGATCTTCAGGAACTGATCCTGAATCTAAGGAACATTGGAAAATGATTACCAATGCATTTGCAATTTCCTGAGCCACCTCTTTTAGAACCCTCGGATGCAGATCATCTGGACCCGGGGATTTATTAGCCTTCAGTCCTACCAGTCTACTCATCACAGTTTCTTTCCTAATGTCAATCTGTCTCAATTCCTCTGATATCTTATGACCCTGGCCCATCCATACATCTGGGAGATTGCTTGTGTCCTCCCTGGTGAAGACAGATCTAAAGTACGCATTAAATTCTGTTGCCATTTCCCTGTTTCCCATAACAATTTCTCCCAATTCATTCTTCAAGGGGCCAACATTGTTCTTAACTATCTTCTTTCTCTTCACATAGCTAAAAAAGCTTTTGCTATCCCCTTTTATATTCCTGGCTAGACTGAGCTCATACCTGATTTTTTCTCTCCATATTGCTTTTTTAGTTAAGATCTGCTGTTCCTTAAAACTTTCCCAATCATCTGTATTCCCACTCATCTTAGCCCTGTCATACTTCTTTTTCTTTAATGCTATACAATCTCTGACTTCTTTTGTCAACCACTGTGGCCCATTCCCCCTCTTTGAATCCTTCCTTCTCATTGGAATGAACTGCTTTTGCATCTTTTGTATTATGCCCAAGAATATCTGCCACTGCTGATCCACTGTCTTTCCTGCCAGGGCATCCGCCTATTTAACTTTGGCCAGCTCTTCCCTCATGGCTCCGTAGTTTCCTTTATTTAATTGCAACACTGACACCTCTGATCTGCCCTTATCCCTCTCAAATTGTAGATAAAAACTTATCATGTTATGATCACTACTTCCTAATGGCTCCTTTACTTCAAGATCACTTATCAATTCCTGTTCATTACGCATCACCAAGTCCAAAATAGCCTCGTTCCTGGTTGGCTCAAGCACAAGCTTTAGCCAGAGGGTGGTGAATTTGTGGAATTCTTTACCTCAGGCAGCAGTGGAGGCCAGGTCATTAGGTGTACTTAAGGTGGAGATTGATAGGTTCTTGATTGGCCACAACGTCAAATGTCACAGGGAGAAGGCCAGGGAGTGGGGCTGAGGAGATAAAAAAAAGAAGGGCCACGATTGAATGGCGAAGCAGACTCGATGGGCCAAATGGCCTAATTCTGCTCCAATGTCTTATGCTCTGTTGCCTAGAGGGATTGCCTGAACATTGGAGCTGGTCCCTTCTAGATTCGAGTTACACGCAGAGGCTCATGGAAGTTTAGAAGATGTCCATTAAGGTGATATCTCAAGAAGGTAACTTCAATCCTGAAGGCCCCGTACCATCCAGAACATGCCCTCTTCTCATTATACCACCATGGAGGAAGTACAGCAGCCTGAGGACGGACACACACTTAGTGTTTCAGAAGCAGCTTCTTCCCCTCTACTATCAGATTTCCGAATTTCTGAACACCGTGTCGTTTTTCCCTTTCTTTTGCGCTGTTTATTTATTTTGCAGCTTACAGAAAAGTTTAGACTCGCACTGCACTGCTCTGAAAAACAAACTTCACATCAACTGAATGAGTGATAATAAGTCTGATTCTGCCTAGAATATTTTGATTCACAAGTGTCTTTCTCTCACAACATGGCTGTCAAATTGCTAGCTATTGCAAATTTTGGTATCACTGAGAACATGTAAAACAAACTCTGGCTGGAGCCAAACCACAGAAACTAGTCGACATACCAATCCCTCCTTGCCCCACACTTGCTGATTGCTGTATGAATGCCATGTGTTCCAATGTAAAACAATAGGGTGTTTTGTATGTTTCATTAAGTATAGAACTCACATACAATGCGTGCTACATAAAAGAGGCACACAGTGAATGCTCCCTGAAACCAATTGTGCAGGATAACAAGACATGCCTTCAATGCTAGCTTTCATCCTTTGCTCTTTCTTAGGGCCAAGAAATTAGATCACTGGGCATTGTTGTACACAATTGAAAATAAACAGACTGAAAAGTGATGGCGATCATTTCCAGGTCCTGAACATTCTGGAAAATTAATTGGGGACTTGTCAGTGTCGGTTGTGTGTGAAGTGAGGACAATTGTTGGAGAAAGCTAATTCTGGAACATTCTTGGGGAACTAAGTTCACGCGAATTTCAGAGTCAGGTCTAATATCACCGGTTTATGGTGTGAAATTTGGAAACTGCAGCAGCAGTACAATGCAATACACAATAATAGAGAAAAATTAATTATATTAAGTATATATACAGTATTAAATAGTTAAATTAAGTAGTGCAAAAGTTAAAAAAAATTGAAAAGTAGTGATGTAGTGTTCATGGGTTCAATGCCCTTTCAGAAATCGAATGGCAGAGGGGAAGAGGCTGTTCCTGAATTGTTGAGAGTGTGCCTTTAGGCTTCTGGACCTCTTTCCTTTCATCAGGAAGGAAGTGCAGAAGCTTGAAGGTACACACTCAACGATTCAACTTCAGTAACTTCAAGTTGTTGACCAGAACCCTTAACTCTGTTTCTCCTCAGAATCTGATTTATCATCACTGACATGCTGTATGCCGTGAAATTTGTTGTTCTGTGGCAACATTACATAAAATACACTATAAATTTTGGGTGGTGGGACGGAGATATGTCTCTACCAATTGAGGTGTAAGGTGCTCCTTCCCTCCGCTAGCCTGAAGGTGACCTTTCGGCAAGGTGTAGCACCTGCTTGGCCCCCCCTCCCCTCACCTGGATCAGGGTCATGTGAAGCCATGGAAGTAGGTGGTGGATAATCATTTGGGCAGCCGGTGCATATCACAAGTCCTGGTTATGCGATCACTGACACCAGGCAGACGATCTCTCACTTGTATCGATAATGGCTGGGGTCATCCATCTTGTAAAGACACTGCCCAGAAGAAGGCAATGGCAAACCACTTCTGTAGAAAAAAATCGGCCGAGAACAATCACGGTCATTGAAAGACCATGATTGCCCATGTCGTATGACGCAGCACATTATGATAATGATTACTATTAGTTATAATAAAAATATATACATAAAAATTAATAAATAATGCAACAAGTGAGCAAAATAATAATGCAGTGTTCACTGACCATTCAGAACTCTGATGGTGGAAGGGAAGAATTTGCTCCAGAAATGCTAAGTATATGTCTTCAGGCTCCTGTGCCTCCTCTCTGGTGGTAGTAATGAGAAGAGAGCATGTCCTGGGTGATGAGAGTTCTTCATGATGGATGCCACCTCCTTGAGGCATCACCTTTTGAAGATGTCCTCGACACTAGTGCCCATGATGGAGTTGGCTGAGTTTCTGCAGATTTTTCTGATCCTGTGCATTAGTGCCTCTGTACCAGACAGTGATGAACCAGTCAGAATACTCTCCACGGTACGTCTGTAGAAGTTTGCTGGAGCCTTTGTTGACTTGTCAAATTTCCTCAAATTCCCAATGAAGTAAAGCTATGTCCATTTACCTTCTCAGCCCCAATCTCCTGCCTTCTCCCTGTACCTTTTCATGCCCTGACTAATCATGAATCTATCAACCTCTGCCTTAAATATACCCAATGACTTGACCTCCACAGCTGCCTGTTGCAATGAATTCCACAGATTCACCATTCTGGCTAAAAAAATTCCTCCTCATCTCTGACCTAACTCCTCTATTCTGAGACTGTGTCCTCTGGTCTTAGACTCTCCCACCATCCTCTCCACATCCACTCTATCAAGGCTTTTCACTATTCGATAGCTTTCAATGAGATCGCCCCTCATTCTTCTGAATTCCGGTGAGTAAAGGCCCAGAGCCATCAAACACTCCTCATATGACAAGCTGTGCAATCCCAGAATCATTTTCATCAAATGAAGTTGAAGAGCCATAAAGGAAAAAATTAGCTTTATTTGTCATGTGTACATCAAAACATGCTGTGAAATTTATTGTTGTGTTGTGTATGTAATATTTCAGTGGCATTTAAGATGATGATGATGGTGACATTGACTCAGGCCTGAGAGGCCAGCGTTGGGCATTTCCATGCCTTACAAGGCGTGGAACGAAAGTGTGTGACGCACCCACTCCTCACACAGACATTTCATGGTATTTTTCTTTTAATTTTTCAAGGTCGAGTTGCAAGCTCAACACTCAACCCAGCATGGATTGAAAACGTACTTGGGAATGGCCCGACTGGATTCGAACCCAGGAACCTCCGTTCCAGAGTCCGGCACTGATGTTGGACTCCGACATCACTGTGAATATTACAGGTGAAGTCATATTGTAAATACATTATTTGATTAAGCATTCCTGTTTTGAAGGGACAAGACTGCTGCCATTAGTGGAACACTCTGTGGATTGAAAATGGACCCCTGTGGTTGATGATCAGTAATGAGGGGAAATTCTCTCCCAAACAAATACTGGTTGAAACATTTTACACTCCAAACCAGCCTCAAAGCCTCTCTGTCAATTTTTCTCTACAACGGTAAGCATGATGCAAAGGCTTTGGACGTTCACTTCCATCACTCAGAACGTGTGACATGACTGTGCCTATACCATCACAGGCAAGCTTCACTGGATGATGCAGATCATACTGTGTGAGTACAGTGTCTGACACCATTGTTTCCTTTACCTTTTGGAAAGCCAGCTCACTCTGCTTTGTCCATTCCCGTTTCTTCCCAATCTGCAGTAATGAGTTCAAGGAGTGGAGCACAGTGGCCAGGTTTTGCAGCCCAACCGGGGTCCAGCGACCCCTCACTTAATCACTTTTCTTGTGATTGGATTTATGTTCTGGAGTTCACAAGATATAACAGTTGGCGTCAAATCAAATCAGTGAGGATTGAGGCGGGCAGCCCGCAAGTATCAGCACACTTCCAGTGCCAGCACAGCATGCCCACAACTTATGAACCCTAAGCCTAACTCATAAGCCTTTGGAATGTGGGAGGAAACCGTCGCACCTGGGGAAAATGCACGCGGTCACAGGAAGGAGGTACAAACTCTTTACCAACGGCAATGGGAATTGAACCCCCACTGGTGATTGCTAACTATGATGAATTAGGAGTTCATAATCATGGAAGAGATTAATTTGAGAGTCTTGTTACAGCAGGATAGAAGCAGCCCTTGAGCCTGGTGATATATGTCACAAAGCTTTTGTATCTTCTGCTCACTGGAAGGGAGAAGAGAGAAAGCCCGTGGTGGGAGGAATCCTTGATCATTGTGGCTGATTTTACGAGGCAGCAGGAAGTGTAGCTAGAGTCAATGGAGGTGGACAGGTTTTCATCATAAAGTGCTTGGAGAATAAAGATTAAGTCTGCCATGGACAGTCCCAGGCCTGGCTGTGAAAGCAGGAGAGTTGGAGAACCTCATCCCATAAAATCTCAGAGTTACCGAAACACCAACCAGAGACTCTGAGACTCACTCCCCTTCATCTTTTCATTTCTCTCCTCTCCACCCTGGCAACTCCTGCATAGGTTTTTATAGAACTGGGAAATAACATGACAGGTTAATTTTGAGAACGCAGCCAGCTCCATCATGGGCACAAGCCTCCCCAGCATCCAGGACACCTTCAAGGAGCAATATCTCAGAAAGGCAGCATTCATTATTCAGGACCCTCATCACCCAGGACATGCCCTCTTCTCATTACCACCATCAGGAAGGAGGTACAGGAGCCTGAAGACACTCGCTGAATGATTCAGGAACAGCTTCTTCCCCTCTGCCATCTGATTTCTGAATGGACATTGAACCCATGAACTCTACCTCACTACTTTTTATTCTCCTTTTGCACTATCTATTTAATTTATCATTTTTAATATATGTACTTACTGTAGTTTACAGGTTTTTTATTATTTTTATTGCAATGTGCTGCTGCTGCATAACAATAAATTTCATGATATCTGCCAGAGATATTAAACCTGATTCTGATTCTGATATTGTGCAGAACATGGAAACATCCCACCAATAATCCGTGGATGCTCGCTGGGGCTCTGAAGGGGAACTTGGGCTGAGTACTAGGCTGTCAGTGCCTGAGGACATACTCCAGCAAGAGTCACTGGTGTTGGATATCATTAGCAAGTGTATTATTGCTGTGTCTTTCACTTAACAATGCATGTTGCAACTGTTAAGTATTCCACTCATCTTTGTCTGAACATGGTTGTAAACCTCCCCAGCTGACACCAACGGTGATGCTATTTATGCCTGTCGAGCTCCGCCACCCAGCAGTCCCTGATTTAACCCTAACCTAATCACAATGGCCAATTACCGTACCTGGTACATCTTTGAACTGTGGGAGGAAACCGGAGCACCTGGGGAAATCTCATGCACTGCACAGGGAAGACGGACAAACTCCTTACAGATCAGCACCAGAGTTGAACTCTGAACTCTGGAACGCCCCGACCTGGAATAGCATCACACTAACCACGATGTGACCATGGTGCCCGATCTGCCGTCCCTTTGTTGATTTACTTCGTCATAATGGAAAGAACCATCTGTATCCCGAGGGAAATGACATCATGGACACTAAAGAAAGCAAGGAGATATTGTGCAAAGACAGAGGTCCTGACATTACTTACGTTGCTCACATTTTCTTGCGGCACAAGAGGAGGCCATTTTGCCCATCAGTCTCTGCTGTTCCTGCCTATCCCATTCTCCCACTTATTTCCCATTAATCTGTTCCCTCTCACCTTGCTCACCACAGAGAATCAAGAACCAGGGGCAGCGGTTCAGGGTGAGAGGGGAGAAGCTGAGCATTGAGACCTGTGAGCAGAATCGAAAGTCTGGATTTTGAGGCCTGTTGGTCCACTGGGATGTGAGTCCGTTCGGGTGGTCAAAGCCCAGTGTCTGCAGGCCCGAGTCCAGGTTGGTGTCCGCTGGAGAGGCAGACAGGAGGCCTGTTCTGGGGTTAAAGGACTGTTTTTTCTACGTTGGTGAGAGGGAGGAACAGAACTTGTTTCATTGTTTGTTTGTTGCTTGTTATGTTCCCTTGAGGGGCAGGGGGTGGCATGGGTGCAGTCACACTCAACCGTGAGACACCTAGCAAGGTCATTCGATTCCAAACAACTGGTTTATTGATCATTACAGAATGTCTCTCCAGAGCTTCCTGCTCCCTCCCCTCTCCCTTCCCCTTTTCCCAATCATGATTCCCCTGTCCCTGCCCCCTTCCCACTCTCAGTCCACAATAGAGACCCAGATCAGAATCAGGTTTATCATCACTCGCATGTGTCATGAAATTTGTTTTTTCTGCGGCAGCAATACAGTGCAATACATTAAATTACTACAGTACTGTGCAAAATTCTTAGGCACCCGATATATATATATGTGCCTGAAGCTTTTGCACAGTACTGTAACGGAGGGACCTACTGAGATGAAAGATTATGATTATCTTCATTTGCGACGTGTACCTCAAAACAAGCAGTGAAATGTGCCGTTTGCGTCATCAACCAACACAGTCTGGGGGTGTGCTGAGGGCAGCCTGCAAGTCTCGCCATGGTTTGGGTGCCAACATAACGGTCAGAGCTTACTAACCCTAACCTCTACATCTTTGTAATGTGGGAAGAAACCAGAGCACCAGAGGAAACCCACACAGTCGCAAATTCCTTACAGGCAGTCGTGGTAATTGAACCCTTATTGTTGGCGCTGTAAAGTATTGCGCTACCCACTACGCTATCATGTCGTCCTTGATATAAACTGATAATACGCTGTTTATAACACAGAAAATGGTGGTGCCTGGAAAATGCTGTCAAGGGCGGTGGTTCAAAGTTCAAAGTAAATTTATTATCAAGGTGCATATATGTCACCAGATACAACCTTGAGATTCATTTTTCTTGCAGGATATCACGGTTAATACAAGAAACACAATAGAATCAATGTAAGACCCTACCCAACAGGACAAATGACCAATGTGCAAAAGACAACAAACTGCTCAAATACAAAAGAAAAAATAATAATAATAGCAAACAAATAATCAATATACTTTGAGAGCATGAGAAGAAGAGTCCTTGAATGTGAGTCCATAGGTTGTGGGAATAGTTCAGTCATGGTGGAGGCAAATATGTTTAGGAGGCTGTTAGATAGAGACATGAAGGTGCAGAGAATGAAGGGATATGGACATTGTGCAGGCAGATATTAGTTTAGTTCAGGGTTTAATTAGGTCAGTACAACTTGTAGGCTGAAGTGCCTGCTCCTGTGTGGCAATGCTCTACTGCTCTGGAAAGGAGAGTAATATTATACAGACAGTGGTTAGGGTATGGTTAGGGGGAGCAGGAGCAGAGCCAGTAGTATGTTGGAAATAGAACTGGATAAATATCCAGAAGAATATACAGGTCCTTCCCAGACTCCATCGTCAAGGACTCCCACTATCCAGGCTATGCTCTCTTCTCACTACTACCATTGAGCAGAGGCCTTAGGTCCCACACCACCAGGTTCAGGAACAGTTATTACCCCTCAACCATCAGGTCCCACACCACCAGGTTCAGAAACAGTTATTACCCCTCAACCATCAGGTCCCACACTACCAGGTTCAGGAACAGTTATTACCCTTCAACCATCAGACTCCTAAACCAGTATGGATAATTTCACTCACTCTGAAACCAGCATGGATAATTTCACTCACTCTGAACCAGCGTGGATAACTTCACTCACTCTGAACCAGCGTGGATAACTTCACTCACTCCGAACCAGCGTGGATAACTTCACTCACTCCGAAACCAGCATGGATAACTTCACTCACTCCGAACCAGCGTGGATAACTTCACTCACTCCGAAACCAGCATAGATAACTTCACTCACTCCGAAACCAACGTGGATAACTTCACTCACTCCGAAACCAGCATGGATAACTTCACTCACTCCGAAACCAGTGTGGATAACTTCACTCACTCCGAAACCAGCATAGATAACTTCACTCACTCCGAAACCAGCGTGGATAACTTCACTCACTCTGAAACCAGCATGGATAACTTCACTCACTCCGAAACCAGCGTGGATAACTTCACTCACTCCGAAACCAGCATAGATAACTTCACTCACTCCGAAACCAGCGTGGATAACTTCACTCACTCCGAAACCAGCATAGATAACTTCACTCACTCCGAAACCAGCGTGGATAACTTCACTCATTCCAAAACCAGCATGGATAACTTCACTCACTCCGAATCCAGCGTGGATAACTTCACTCACTCCGAAACCAGCGTGGATAACTTCACTCACTCCGAATCCAGCATGGATAACTTCACTCACTCCGAATCCAGCGTGGATAACTTCACTCACTCCGAAACCAGCGTGGATAACTTCACTCACTCCGAATCCAGCGTGGATAACTTCACTCATTCCGAACCAGCATGGATAACTTCACTCAC
The DNA here is from genome assembly GCF_030144855.1 of Hypanus sabinus. Taxonomy (NCBI): domain Eukaryota; kingdom Metazoa; phylum Chordata; class Chondrichthyes; order Myliobatiformes; family Dasyatidae; genus Hypanus; species Hypanus sabinus. The sequence continues at coordinate 40,106,778 of NC_082733.1, read as the reverse complement.
TCCGAAACCAGCGTGGATAACTTCACTCACTCCGAATCCAGCGTGGATAACTTCACTCACTCCGAAACCAGCGTGGATAACTTCACTCACTCCGAAACCAGCGTGGATAACTTCACTCACTCCGAATCCAGCGTGGATAACTTCACTCATTCCGAACCAGCGTGGATAACTTCACTCACTCCAAAACCAGCATGGATAACTTCACTCACTCCGAATCCAGCGTGGATAACTTCACTCACTCCGAAACCAGCATGGATAACTTCACTCACTCCGAAACCAGCGTGGATAATTTCACTCACTCCGAATCCAGCGTGGATAACTTCACTCACTCCGAAACCAGCGTGGATAATTTCACTCACTCCGAAACCAGCGTGGATAACTTCACTCATTCCGAACCAGCATGGATAACTTCACTCATTCCAAAACCAGCATGGATAACTTCACTCACTCCGAATCCAGCGTGGATAACTTCACTCACTCCGAAACCAGCGTGGATAACTTCACTCACTCTGAACCAGCGTGGATAACTTCACTCATTCCGAACCAGCGTGGATAACTTCACTCACGTCAACACCGAACTGATTCCACAACATACAGACTCACTTTCAAGGATTCGACAACTCCTGTTCTCAGTGCGATTTGTTTATTTTTTGATTTATTATTTGCACAATTTGCCTTCTTTTTTACATTGTTTGTCAGTCTTTAATTATGCATATTTTTAAAAATACATTTCTTTAATTACCTGTAATTACCTGTAATATTTAATTTCCTGTAAATATCTGCAAGAAAAGAATAATCTCAAATTAGTACATGGTGACTGACATATACGTACTTTGATAATAAATTTACTTTGACTCTATAAACACTCGAATAATGGATACCTCATACATACGATCGACTGCTTGGTCAGGATACTCTCCCCTAGTGTAGCACTAGGATTGCTCTTAGAGCCACTGCTGATAGAGCAGGCGAAATGGTCTCCTTCCGTGCGGTGATCTGAGAACTTCAGCCCAGCAGTGACCTGATTCTGGTCTCCCACACCTCCTGTGTTTTTCTGACGGGGGTGTGCATTTCTTGACATTCCACTAACCAGCTGCTCTGGCAGTTTGGCTTGCCCACTGGGATCGCTGCTCACTACTCTTTCATCTCCTTCTGGCCCGTAAGCACTTCCCTTCTTCTCCCCTACCCTCCTCGTTAACCATTCCCACCTTTCAGCGGTTTACTTTCTACAAATAATGAACTGGACATCAAAAGATGCGAGAAAACAGACCCATGCATATCCGTAAGTAAAAAGCTGAGGGCCGCGTGAGAAGGAAGGGTTGGATTGAGCTTAGAGTAGGTGAAAAGGTTGGCACAATATGATGGGGGGAAGGGCCTGTACTGTGATGTACCGCTCTTCAATTTTGTTGGAGGAGAAGAATACGAGGTTACTGGATCTTAGTTGCTCAATATTAGAGTCAGAACCAGGTTATTATCAATATTACATATCATGTCATTTGTTGTTTAACAGCAGCAGTACAGTGCAACACATACCAAACCCTTCCTATTCCTGAGACCCTCTCAAATGGGCAGTGTCTGGCCCCTCCGTTATGTCTCCCCTGAGTGCAGCTGTGATATCCTTAGCCACTCTCTTTGGACAACTTTGTATGCCTCCAATACTGATTACACCTGTGGTCAAATCATCGAAGATATTTACAGGTAGATAGATAGATAGATAGATAGATAGATACTTTATTAATCCCAAAAGGAAATTACAGTGTCACAGTAGCATTCCAAGTGCACAAATATACAAATATTGGAAGAGAAATAAGAAAGAATAAAATAAGTTGCCTCTAACAGTCTAATAGAAGGGGATCATCACTTCCCCAGCTATAGGTTGACTCATTATAGAGCCTAATGGCTGAGGGTGAGAATGCCCTCATATAGCTCTCTTTGGAGCAGTGCAGTTGTCTTAGTCTATTACTGAAAGTGCTTCTTTATTCAGCTAAGGTGGCATGCAGAGGGTGAGAAACATTCTGCAGGTAATCAAAGGTACTTGATCAGTAAGGGTGTCAAATGTTATGGGAAGAAAACAGGAGAATGGGGTTTTGGGAAGGAAAATAAATCAGCCATGATTGAACGGCAGAGCTGATGGCCTAATTGTTTCTCCTTCCACGGACGCTGCCTGACCTGCTGAGCTATGTAACTGAACTGGAGGATTGCTGGGATTGCTTGAAGTGCCAGAAGGGCATATTTTACAATGCACCTCAATAAATAAAGAAATACGTAAATGAATAAACACGTCACCATATACTACACTGTGAAGTTGCAAGACAACTTGATGAATCTACAAGAGACAAACTTATTTTTTATTTGACAGCATGGTAACTCTGGGGCTGAGACAGAAAATGGATCATCCATTATGAGATTCTGGAACAGACTCGATGGGCCAAATGGCCTAATTCTGTTCCATCCCTTATGGTCTTATGGAAATGGCCCTTCTGTCTCAATGAGACTGTGCTGCCTAATTACACCCCAGTGACCAATTAATCTACTAACCCATATGTTTTGGAATGTGGAAGGAAATACACACGGTCACAGGGGGAAGGTACAAACTCCTTACAGACAGCGGCGGGTCACTGGTGCTGTAATAGTGTTACACTACTGTGCCGCCCAAAATCAAAGTCAAAGTTGGGTTTATTGTCATGTGCACAAGTACACACATGCACGGGTGCAGAGGTGCAGAATCTCCGGTGCGTGGCGTCAGATACACACTGTTCACACGTAAACGTAAACGAATCATAAATTACAAACACAAGAGATTCCGCTGTTGAAAATCTTGAGCAACACACACAAAGTGTTAGAGAAAGACCTTTCGCCTAGTCAGATGCTGCCTGACCTGCTGAGTTCCCTCAGCATCTCCTTCGTTGCTTCGGGTTCCAACATCTGCCGTCCGCATTTTTAAATAAAAAATGCTTTGGGTTTGGGAAGTTTAATTGTGATTCCCCCACATGCACTAATTCAAGATTCTAGATTCCATATTTATTGTCATTCTTCAGTGCACGACTGTGTGAAAGAGAGCAAAATAATTGTTGCTCTGGATCCAATGTAGTGTTTAAAAAAATAATAAACATAAAGAGCACAATAAATATAAATATGAAAGCAATTCCATAAAACACAAGTAAGTGTTGAGTGTGGCTGTACTGACATAAATTAGCTCCTATACTTAGAGTGACTGTATGTCCTTAAAATGACACTGGGCAGTAACTCGGGCAGGAAATGATAAAAGTAGCTGATGTTTGGGGCGGTGCTGGAGTGGGTTAATGGTTGGTCAGCTGACGGCTTGGGGAAAGTAACTGTTTTTGAGTCCGGTGGTCCTGGTGTGGATTCTGTGTGGCCCCTTCTCTGATGGGAGTGGAACAAACAGTCCATGAGTAGGGTGGGTGGGATCCTTCATGATATTGACTGCCTTTAACCGGCAATTTTCTGTGAGTGCAGTATGTCCTTGATGGCAGGTAGGCTGGTGCCAGTTTTAACTACCTGTTGTAGACCCCTCCGCCCTTCACGGTGCAGTTTCCGCACCACATCGTGATGCATCTTGATGGGCTGCTCTCAACTGCACAACTGTAGGCCATGCTTGCTGATGAGCGGAGTCCGTCTCTCTTCTATTCTGTTTTAAACAGTGATCCTGCCCTTTGGCAAGAGGTCGATTAAGACCTTACCTAGTTGTGGGTGTCTGATAAGTTCCAGCAACTTGGATCGAGGGGGATTGCACAGAGGAACAAGTCCTTGATTGTCTTTTTGTGTCAGCCTGATCATCTCAAAGAGAATTCATGGAAAATATGTCAATCGGCCAGGTACTGTGCCTTTCCAGCATCTAGGTCACCTTCAAAAGGCGATGCCTCAGAAAGGTGGCATCCATCATTAAGGACCTCCATCAAACAGGACACACCTTTTTATCATTGCTACCATCAAGGAGCAGGTACAGGAACCTAAAGACACTCACGCAACAGGAAAAGCTTCTTCCATTCTGCCATCCGATTTCTGAATGAACAATGAACACTACCTCAGTATTTTCAGCTTTCTTTTTGCACTACTTTTTTAAATTATTTTTTTATTTATACTTCATTTTGTAATTTATAGCTCTTAATATTATGTATTGCAATGTACTGTCAGCACAAGACAATAAATTTCACAAAATATGTCAGTGATTTTAAACCTGATTCTGATTCTGTGGCCTTTTAAGTCACTTTTTGCTCCAGGCTCATCTGTTGAAGAAACAAAACAAAGAAATGCGGGAAAAATTGTTGCACAGACCTCATCCTGTCAGCTGCTGCCAACTTCAGCCCGTGGGCATTTGTCATCTGCCCCAGAGTCTCAGTACCACGGGAGCCCTGCCTACACTCCTGCTGTCTGGCTGCAAGCTGTCACTGACTGGCGACGCCTGGTCTGCTGTTTGACACGGGAAACAACGGCAGGAGTGGGGACAGAGAGAGGGAGGGACGGACAGAATCAAAACACGGCCAGAGAGCTGCCAAAGTCTTCTGAAGTGTCAGCAGGTTTACCCAGTCTCTATGCTGTTCACAGGAGGAAAAGCCCAGTAAACTTAGCACTCGGAGAGATGGGAAAATCAGAATCTGTTTAAATATTACTGGCGTACATCATGAAATGTTTTGTTATGCGGCAGCAGTACATTGCAACATATACCGGTAATAATAAATCTGTACAATTACAGTAAGAAGCGTAAACATATATATTAAATGTTAAATTAAATAAGAAGTGCAAAAAGAGATGAAAAAGTAGTGAGGTGGTGTTCATGGGTTCATTGTCCATTCAGAAATCAGATGGCAGGGGGGAAGAATCTGTTCCTGAGTCATTGAGTGTGTGCCTTCAGGCTCCTGATCTCCACCCTGATGGCAGCAATGAGAAGAGGGCATGTCCTGGGTGATCTTTGGTCAAAAAGAAATCTAAAAGAAGGTTGGGCAGGGCTGAGGTTTATTGGATGCATTGCAGACCGTCTATGCTGGAAGCTGGAATAACAACAATCCACTGGAAGAACTCAATGTGCTGGGTGGTACCTGTGGGAAGGAAGAAATCTGGAATCTGAGTCAGGTTTATTATCACTTACTTAAACATAATGAAATTTGTTGTTTGCAACACCAGTAGAGTGTAAAATCATAAAGTTACTGTAAATTACAAAACAAATAGTGCAAATAGTAACTGGAGGTCTGTAACTAGTGGTGTGTTGCAGGGATCAAAGTTCAAGTACATGCCTTATCAAAGTATGTATAAATTATACAACCTTGAGATTTGTCTCCTTACAACTGCCACAAAACAAAGAAACCTGAAAGAAGCCATTAAAAAATATACTAAAAAGCTCTGTTGTTCCTTCTATATTAACGATTAGGATGATAATGTGGTAAACTGGATCAGCAATAAGTTACAATGCAAAATGTAAAAAATAAATAAGTTGTGCAAAAAGAGAGCAAAAATAGAGGTAGTGTGCATGGGTTCATGGACAGGAAGAAGCTGTTCCTAAATTGTTGAGTGCGTGTCCTCCCTCATGATAGTAACGAGAAGGGGCATCTCCTGAAAGGTGGAGGTCCTCAGTGATTGATGCTGCCTTTATCAATTGTCAATACTTCAAGTCGAAACCCCGCATGCCACGTTGCCACAGAAAGTGTGGTGATACTTGTGGGCTGCCTGGCACAATCCCCACTGATTTGATTTGCCTAATGGATGATTTTACTCTATATTGTAAAAAATAAAGCTAATCTTAATCAGGAAGCTTATTGGCCGGTCCCAGCGGTTTGCTAGGAAGACAACTGAGTGTACTTCATTACGCCAAGGACAAGAGTCAGATGTCGGCACAAAAAGCCTCTGGTTGTTGATTTGTTTAGAGTTACAGCACAGAATAGGCCCTTCATGCCGTACTCCCCAGCTACCTCCAACGACTGTGATTTAACCTTAAGAGACTTGTAAGAGGCTCCTGGATAGGTACATGAAGCTTAGACAAATAGAGGGCTATGGTTGACCCTAGATAATTTCTAAAGTTAGCACATGTTCGGCACAGCATTGTGGGCCGAAGGGCCTGTATCATGCTGTAGGCTTTCAGTGTTTTATGTTCTATTAACCTAATCACAAGACAATTTACAAATTAACCTACTCGGTATGTCTTGGTATGTGGAAAAAGAATAATTTTAACAAAGCATAATCTATATTTTATAAAAATCTGTCAGTAATGGTGAAATAACGACCATTTTCCAATTTGGTCTGTCACAATAGAAGATAAATCAAACTGAATTTTCTGACAAAAATTAGTTCTGCCAGCATCTTTTTTTTTAGGTAGACGGCAGAGGGGAGGCTTAAAATGTATTAAGTTATGAAAGGCAGAGTAGACATGGGCCTACCTAAGTGTCATCATGAGCCCTGGGGGCCTGTGCAGTGAGGTGTAGAGCTTTGGGCTCCGAGGTTTCTAGTGCACCTATATCTGTTCATCGTTGTTCTTTCTTGTCAAGTTTATTTGGACTGGTGCGGGCTTTCTGCGTGCTGTAATTTTTTAAAGTGAACTCCTGATTAGTGCTTAGCACAGGGACCTTGTGTTGAAAATGGTTCGTCTCGCCGTGTCACTCGTTAGAGCTACCAAAGTTCTGTTAGAATTCCTACATATCCACTACCAGTTCCCATGACTTCACATGACCCTGACTTGCTACACCTTGCCCAAAGGTGACCTGCAGGCTAGTGGAGAGAAAGAACACCTTACACCTCCTTTGGTAGAGACGTATCTCCACCCCGCCACCTGATAAATGAATACAGCTCAGCAAAACAGGGTTCCTCCAAGGCTAAGGTGCAAAACACATTGCCAACAGCACACAGCACACTACCTACATAGTACATAGCAGAGTTAACACACATGGTTACGATTTCAGAAAAACATACAGTCACAAAGAAGAATATAATATAGCCTAAATCCCTGAGCAGTGTGAGTGTTAAAGAACGACATATTAAACCTGATTCTGATTCTGTAGATTGCCCTGGTCCAGCTTGTTCTTCCACCAAGCAAACACGAGGGCAGCACCGAGGGGAGGAGCCATTCCCCAACCCAGCATGGCCCCTGCTCACTCTTACAGCACCTCGGCTCTTCTCCCCTGAGTGACTGCAAAAACCATTACATCCGCGGTGACACCACGGCCTAGGCCTAGTCCTCGCCACAACAGAGGCCGTGCAGCTCCCCCGCTGTTGGTCTCACCAATGAACCAATGTACCCGGTCTGCAGTATTCTACATGATCATGAACAAGATCGTCTTACAGTGACAATAAAAATGTCCAAGGCAATAACCTACTCTATTTGTTGGACCATGCAGTGTCTCAGCACAGTGGTATGCAACAAGTCCAGGCGACAACACAGCAACAACACACAATAAGTCCAGCTCCATCGCTGTCGAGTGACTCGCTGGTGGGATAGTCCTGCAGCACATGATGTTCTTAGCGTCCATCGGTGACTTGCAATCATTGAAACAAGACTTACGAGATGAACAAGGAACCTGGAGTGGCCACTGTGTTCGAGCACCGCCAACTTACTGGGTATGCTTCAAGCTGACAGGAAGGTGACAGTAACCCATGTGTTACAACGGTAGTGTTCAGAAGAGCATCTTCAGACACATTACACGTCAAAACCTGAAGTGGATGAGCCAGACGACCACACTGGCTTCTTCTCCTGTACCTGATAAGGAGGCCACTGAGTGTACATTCCCAACATTAGACACTCCAGAGAAAGCAACCCAAAACTCTCCTTAAAGCAGATACATGGGAGTTTACACTTTGGGAGGAGGCTGTTCAGGCCATCAGATCCAGCTTGTCAGCTTTCAGCTGTGGGATTCAGTAAATGTGGCAGAAGGAGCCAATCAATAATCAGGAACAGAAAGACTGTTATTTTAAACCCTCTTTTCTCAAATATTACTGAGATCAACTGCAGCAACTTTGGCAAAGACCCCCCTTCCTTGAATTCATCCCTTCCCACTGCCACCAGGCATTGTACTAGGTGAACATGTTCTTGAAGGTATTTCAAATAGGGGAGGCTGCAGGAACAACAGTCCTGATAGAGAGGTCAGCAATGGATAGGGTGATCAGTTTCAAGTTCCTGGGTGTCAACATCTCTGAAGGTCTATCCAGGATGCGATTACGAAGAAGGCACGCCGGCAGCTATATTTCATAAGAACACACACACACACACACACACACACACACACACACACACACACACACACACACACACACACACACACACACACACACACACACACAATGTTTTAGGAACAGATTCGTCCTGTCCACCATCAGATTTCTGAATGGACAATGGATCCATGAACATTAACACACAGTGCACACAAAACGAAGGAGGAACTCAGCAGGCCAGGCACATATTCCTCCAAGGCCAAGGTGCAAAACACATTACCGACAGAACACAGCACACTCCAGCACTTCGCGTGTGTTGCTTGGATTTCCAGCATCTGCAGTCTTTTTCTTGTTTGTGAACATTACCATGACTTTTTCTCTCTTTTTGCACTATTTATTTATTATTATGTATAATTTCTTCAGAATCAGGTTTATTATCTCGGCAAATGTTGTTAAATTTGTTGCTTTTCAGCAGCAAATGCTTATTGTAATTTATAATACCTTTTATGCATTGCAGTTAGTGCCACTGCTAAAACACTACCTTTCACGACATATGCTCAAAATTCAAAGTTCAAAGTAAATTTGTAATCAAAGTACATATATGTCAGCATATGCAACTCTGAGATTAATTTTCTGGTGGGCATACTAAGTAAATCCAAAAACCACAATAAAATTGATGGAAGGTCACACCAATTTGGACGTTCAACCAGTGTGCAAATGACAAGAAACTGTGCAAGTGCAAACAATAATCTTCAGAATCAGAATCAGGTTTATTATCACCGGCACGTGACGTGATATTTGCTAACTTAGTAGCAGCAATTCAATGCAATACATACATAGAACAGGGAAAAAAATTTAAAAATAATAATAATAAATAAGTAAGTAAATCAATTACAGTATACATATATTGAATAGATTAAAAAATGTGCAAAAAACAGGAATACTGTATATTAAAAAAAGTGAGGTGGGTGGTGTCCAAGGGTTCAATGTCCATTTTGGAATTGAATGGCAGAAGGGAAGAAGCTGTTCCAGAATCACTGAGTGTGTGCCTTCAGGCTTCTGTACCTCCTTCCTGATGGTAACAGTGAGAAAAGGGCATGCCCTGGCTGCTGGAGATCCTTAATAATGGATGCTGCCTTTCTGAGACACCGCTCCCTGAAGATGTCCTGGGTACTTTGTAGGCTAGTACCCAAGATGGAGCTGACTAGATTTACAACCCTCTGCAGCTTCTTTCAGTCTTGTGCAGTAGCCTCTCCGTACCAGACAGTGATGCAGCCTGTCAGAATGCTCTCCACCTGACATCTATAGAAGTTTTTGAGTGCATTTGTTGGCATGCCAAACCTTTTCAAACTCCTAATGAACTATAGCAGTTACAAAGTAGTTGCCTTCTTTGTAACTACATCGATATGTTGGGACCAGGTTAGATCCTCAAAGATCTTGACACCCAGGAACTTCAAGCTGCTCACTCTCTCCACTTATGATCCCTCTATGAAGATCGGTATGTGTTCTTTCATCTTACCCTTCCTGAAGTCCACAATCAGCTCTTTAAATAAATATGCAATAAATATCAAGAGCATAAGATGAAGAATCCTTGAAAGTGAGTCCACAGGTTGTGGGAACATTTCAGTGATGGGGCAAGTGACGTTGATTCCCTTTTGGTTCATGGTGGTTGATAGCTGAGTGGTAATAACTGTTCCTAACCTGGTCAGGAGGATCCTGTACCTTTTTCATTATAGCAGGAGTGAGGAGAGAGCATGTCCCGGGTGGTGGGGATCCTTGATGATGGATTCTGCTTTCCTGTGACAACACTTTGCAAGAAAACAGCATCCATGATCAGTGACGTTAGTGACAATAAACCTGATTCTGATTCCAGAATAGTCACTGGAAAATAAGTCAATTACATACACACCTACAGCTGGAGCACTTTAGGGAACATTATTGACACCTGAAGTCTCCGTTCACCAGAAGACACACACAGTTATTTGAGGAGGGTCAGCAAAAGGGAGCGGACACGACAATGGGTCCTTACACTCCAGGTACGTGCTACGCCGTTAGATGCAGCACAGTTCAGGAGACAGCAGGGCTCCATTGTGCTGCCACTTAACGTCACCCGCTCCCCAATCATTAGGAAGGTCTGTCACATCGCCTGTGAACAATCAAGGGGGGAAAGGGTTTTAAGTTCAGCTGGCAGCCATTAGAATTGGCAAGGCACTGAGCTTGAAAGTGTAATCTAACCCTATCAACACACACCCTCCTGGTTCAGAACCCACTAGGAAGTTGCTATTAGACTACAAGACATGGAACAGAATTAGGCAATACCTCTTGAGGCTCTATCCTAGGTCCAACATATCAATGCAGCCCCAAAGAAGGTACAACAGCGGCTATATTTCATTAGGAGTTTGAGGAGATTTGGTGTGTCACCAGAGACACTCGCAAATTTCTACAGATTTACCGTAGAGAGCATTCTGACTGGCTGCATCACCGTCTGGTGCAGGGGGAGCTACTGCACAGGGTCAAAAGAAGCTGCAGGAAGTTGTGAAATCCATCATGGGCACTGGCCTTCGTAGCATCCAGGACATCTTCAAGGAGCGATGCCTCAAAATGGTGACATCCGTCATTAAGGACCCCCATCACCCAGGACATGCCCTCTTCTGATTGCTGCAATCAGGAAGGAGTTACAGGAGCCTGAAGGCACACACTCAACGATTCAGGAACAGCTTCATCCCCACTGCCGTCGGATTCTTGAATGTACATTGAACCCATGAACACTGATTCTGACTCTGATTCTTGAGCCTGGTCCAATATTCCATCAAGGCTGATTAACCCCATTCTGCTAATTTCTCCCCATAAACTTTGACACCCTTACTAATCAAGATCCTATCAAACTCTGTGTTGTGTTTTGTAACTCCAGAAATTAATTGAAAGAAAAACGTGGGAAGACTAGGATAAACATGTACCCTAGTTTTGTTTAATTTTAGGGAGATATGTACATATGGTATGGTGGCATGATGCCGTAAGCCATTCACATATTTTTACATATAACCAATAATGAATTATTTGAATGCTTAATCAAACAAAATATTTACAAAATTACTTAAATATTACTGAAATATTAAATACACAATACTCTGCTTTAAATATACCATGACTTGGCTTCCACCATAGCAGTCTATCAATGAATTCCACAGATTTGTCACCATCTGACTAAAGAAATTCCTGCTCATCTCTGTTCTAAAGGGACATCCTTCTATTCTGAGGCTGAGTCCTCTGGTCCTAGACTCTCCCACTATAGAAAGCATACTCTCCTCACTCACTCTATCTAGGCCTTATAACATTTGATAGGTTTCAACGAGATTCCCTTCAATCTTCTAAACTCCGAGCCATCAAACACTCCTGTTTTGGTGGGAAATCCATCAAGAGAACACAGAACACTACAGCACAGTTCAGGCTCTTTGGTCCCCAGTGCTGAATATGGAATGATGGTTGGTGCCAGACAGGGTGGTTTGAGTATCACAGAAATTGCTGACCTCCTGAAATTTTCATGCACAACCGTCTCTAGATTTCACTGGGAACGGTGAAATAAAAACATTCGGTGAGCGGCAGTTCTGTGGGTGAGAACGCCTTGTCCATGAGAGAGGTCAGTCTGTTTCAAGCTGACAGAAGACGACAGTAACTCAACTGACCACACCAGGAGCATCTCTGAACACACAACACGTCGAACCTTGAAGTGGATGGGCTGTGGCAGCAGAAGACCATGAACATACACTCCGTGGCTGTTTTATGAGGTATGGAAGGTATCTAATAACATAGCCACAGTTATCAGTGGATTTGGCAAATGCTAATTTCTGACCTCTGCTTCCTTAAAAGTTTGTTTGTTATTTCTTTCCATTGGGATAACTTTCCTTCCTCGATAGCCCATTCTGGGACCTGGATATGACCGTCCAGTATCATCAGTCTGGCTCTTGACATCAAACCCCACAATATTATGTAGCTACTCATCTCAGATTCCTGGAATTCACCGCTAATCTCAATGGCTGACTCTGTTAATGCTGCCTTTGTTGCTGGAATCCTGTGTTAATCTGTTAATGCCCTGGTCCCACTGGGCGACTTGATTCTTCCAAAATCAACTGTGAGATGTGTGAATGTTCACAGTGCCCTGCAAAATTTTTCTCCTCCAGACCTGGGACATCCTGAGAACTCCTGTTCACCTCCAACCCTAGCTGAGGGTGCCTCCTTGTCACTCGCTACCAGCTCGTCAGCTGTCCAAGCTCTCCTTTTAGGTGTTCCTTCTCGTAACCCCTCCACCTCTTTTCTCGGGAATCGGATTTGGGTTTATTATCTAGCTCCGATGGAGCACCTCCGCTCCAGACACAAAGAGTGGGATTTCCCAGTGGCCAAACCACTTTAATGTCTATCCCCATTCCCATTCTAACGTGTCAGCCCATGGCCTCCTCTTCCGCCACAATGAGGCCACTCTCAGTGTGGAGGAGCAACACCTCATATTCAGTCTGTGTAGCCTCCAAACCAATGATATGAACATTGATTTCTTATTTTTTTCGTTCTTCTTTTCTTTTTCCCTCTCCCTTCCCTCCTGCTATTCCTCACTCTGGTCTCTTACCTCTTCTCCTCACCTGCCTATCATCTCCCCCCCCGGTGTCCCTCCTCTTTCCCTTTCTCTCCCAGTCCCCTCCCCTCTCCAATCAGATTCCTTCCTCACCAGCCCTTTACCTTTCCCACCCACCTGGTTTCACCTATCACCCTCCACCTTGTCCTCTACCCCCTCCCCCCACTTTTTTATTCTGGTTGTCTTCCTCCTTCCTTTCCGGTCCTGATGAGGGTCTGACACATTGACTGTTTATTCATTTCCACAGATGCTACCTGACCCACTGAGCTCCTCCAGTATTTTGTGTGCGTTGCTCTGGATTTCCAGCATCTGCTGGAACATTTTGCTTTTAGCTTCCAGGCTTTCCAAATAGGTTGTAGGGAAGAAGAAGGGAAAGTTCCACATTTTTTTCTGTGACTCTGTGTTTTTGGGTGAAACAGTCAAGGCCCGGTGTGAGCATTTTAGCTTCAAGAGGCGTTTTATGGTTGTCCATCAAGATAGGCTTTCCTCTGGTGCCATGTACTGTGTAGCAGAATCAGATTCAGAATCAGGTTTATTATCACTGACATGTGTTGTGAAATTTGTCAATTGAGCACCAGCAGTTCAATCCAATACATAATATGTTAAAATTGTACAAGGCATCAGTGAGGCCAAATTTGGAGTATCATGTACAGTTCTGGTCACCGAATTAAAGGAAAGATATCAACAAAATAGAGAGAGTACAGAGGAGATTTACTAGAATGTTACCTGGGTTTCAGCACCTAAGTTACAGGGGAAGTTTGAACAAGTTAGGTCTCTATTCTTCGGAGCGTAGAAGGTTGAGGGGGGGACTTGATAGAGGTATTTAAAATTATGAGGGGGATAGATAGAGTTGATGTGGATAGGCTTTTTCCATTGAGAGAAGGGGAGATATAAACAAGAGGACATGAGTTGAGAGTTAAAGGGCAAAAGTTTAGGGGTAACACGAGGGGGAAGTTCTTTACTCAGAGAGAGGTAGCTGTGTGGAACGAGCTTCTGGTAGAAGTGGTAGAGGCAGGTTCGATATTGTCATTTAAAAAAAAATTGGATAGGTATATGGACTGGAAAGGAATGGAGGGTTTTGGGCTGAGTGCAGGTCGGTGGGACTAGGTGAGAGTAAGTGTTCAGCACGGACTAGAAGGTGGCCTGTTTCCATGCTGTAATTGTTATATGGTTATATAGAAGAAGAAATTATATACGGCAGCAGTACAGTGATATGCAAAGGCGGAGTCCGTAGCGGAGAGGATGGTTTCTGTGATGTGTTGAGCTTTGTCCACAATTCTCAGCCGTTTCTTGCCATCGCAGGCAGAGCAGTTGTCATTATGCCATTGTATAATTATGCTGTGGTGCTGTTACCCCATTGTACTCCCAGAGAGAAACCGAAGCACAGTTTAAAAGAACAATGATTACACTTAGGGTAGTTCCACGCCCAGCCACCGGGGGCACCGTCTGCAGAGCGAGATGGAGGTGGAAGGGCAGTGCCATGGCTGACTCTATACCAGAGGTTCTGCAGATGCTGGAAATCTTGAGTAACTCACATGAAAGTCAACAGGTTAGGTACCATCAATGGAGGGGAATAAGTTGTCAACGTTTCAGGCCAAGACCCTTCATTAGGACTGGCTTCCTGCATTTTTGTGTGCGTTACAAATGACTCTATGCCACTGCCTGTCAGACCCTGGGACCTGACTCTGTTCATGCACGATGCATGAGGTCACTCTGGATACAAAGAGTACCAGCTACCAAAGGCACGGCGTTTACTTGCCTAGACTGTCCCATCTCAAACCTGCAGCCTCTGCCACTAGGAAGGATGAGCCCGCTATGCAAGGAGTCCATGTACTCTTCTTACCGTCTGATAAGATGGCGACACACTTGGATGCAGCTGCCTCTTCAGGGTCAACCAAAGACGTTCTGTCTCTTTTTTAAGTGTCTTTTTTTTACAATCGCAAGACAATGCTGGGCATTAAGAACTTCAAGTACTGCAGGTCGACCCACCAGCCAGTTGCTCAATAGCAGAGGAGTTGGACTTAGTGCTGCCGGCTCTGTTTTGTACCTTGGGCTCCGGAGTAACACTGTTTATTTTGGCTGTATTTGTTGAATGACAATTAAACTTGATCTTGACCTTGAAAATGAATCTCAGGGCTGTATAAAGTGACATATATATGTACTTCGATGGTAAATATATATTAAACTTTGAACTTGGCTGTCCTTTCGAGTGATTTGTTCAGTGAATTATGGATTTGTGGCTATCTCCTGATTGGGAATGGCCTGTAATAGCTTCAATGGGAATAACTAACTAGTAAGACCAAGATGACTTGAAGTTTCTGTGTCCAGGTTTTGAGTTCTCACTAGTAGGGCTGTGGGACATTCTCAGCAGATCAGGTTGTACTGACGGAGAGAGAAAACATAAGTCAATATCACAGAGGGGTGATGACGGCTAGTTTTGACACAGACATTGTAAGTGAGTTATCTACTGCACACTCTCCATTTTTATACAGTATTTTCAGAATCTTGGAAATCTTGAAAAAGGCCTGATATGTGGAATCTGTGCCTTATTGGTAAGGCCAACATTTATCTCCTCATTTTCCTCAAGGTTATGTCTGTGATCCACTTTCTGCAACTGCTGATGTTCTCTGCTGAAGGTGCCTTCAACGGGCAACATGGTAGTGTAGCAGTTAGCGCAACACTATTAGAGACGGAGTTCGGATTTCATCCTGGTGCCCTTAGTTGGGACTTTGTACGTTTCCCCGTGTGGAATCCATGGGTTTTCCACGGGTGCTCCAGTCTCCTCCCAGAGTCCAAAGGCATACATACTGGTTAGCAGGTTAGTCCAGTGATTAGGTTAAGTTAAACCAGTGGTTATCAGCGGTTGGTAGGCAGAGCAGCTCAAATGGCTGGAGGGGCCTATTTCACTCTGTATCACTAATTAAATAAGTGCTGGGTTCAGACTTCCAGGATTTAACTTCAGCAAGGATTAAGAAGCAGTGATGTTTCCAGGTGCGACTTCAAATTCAAGTTCAGGTTTAATTGCCACTCATCCATACATGAATTCCCATGAATACAGCCAAGTGGAACGGTGCTGCTCTGGGAACAAGGTGCAAAACACAGGACCAACAGTCATACACAGCACAAGTACATATAAGATAGTAGTAAACATACAGTCACACAAAAAAATATATAGCCCAAGTCCCTGAGTGACATTGCCTGTAAGTTGATGGTGCATGGATGTTGTTGGCAAGAACGAGCAGTTCTCAGTGTCCGCTGACGAATGAACGCACTCATGCAATCCAGCTTGTCTTTCCAACGAGCAAGCACTGGAGAGCAGCACCAATCACCAACCTCCTCAATCCAGTACGGACGCCATGCTACACCACCTCCAGCATCTCCCCTCCTGGACTGCTGCCACAGGCAAGCCCACAGCATGAGACATAATCCTCGTTACATCTGAGGCCACAGGGCTCCCCTGCTGTTGGTTTCACCAATACACCAGTGAACCAGGCTTGCAATATTTTACATTATCAATGTCCAACAGGGTCTTGTAATTGCAAGAATAACCTCATAGTATTGTAAAAGTGACTGCCTGTGCGTTATTGGCCAAACACGGGCAAATGGGAGTAACTTAGATGAGCATCTTGGTCACCATGGACCAGATGGGCCGAAAGGCCTGCATGACTAGATGAACCTGTTAACTTCCACCGCGGTACTGCTGACTGTGGAGCACACACTTCGGGAATGTCACCCGGGAATATGGGCCCAAGGCCTCTGGAGCAGGTCTCAAACCCACAACCTGCCATTTCTGAGGCGTGAGAATGCAGCTGGCATTCCCCTCCAAATTAGCGGGCCAAGGCACTGAATTAGGTCCTTACAAATGCCAGTGAGATTAAGCTGAGATTATTGAAAAGCTCGCTGCTCACTGACAGGTGGAACCGCTTGTTCCACGAGGTGTAGGAACTATTTGGCATAGATCAGAGTCAGTGCCCCGGGCTGTCAAATCTGGACGGGCTTGCTGCTTTAAAACTGCAAACAGAACCAGCTGGCCCTGACAAGAGGTATGAATATCTGTCTTCATTAAGATCTGGCAACATCTATTTACATTACTTAGGGAGTAAGTATGAAATCTGAGGCAGGGGTCCTTTGTTAGTTCTGCTGGTAGTTATGGTAAGGGATGACAGAGACGCAGCTGGATGGATCTCCCATACCTGCGACATGCTGTAAACCCACAGAGACTTCCCTGCACCCGCCAACATCATCACCTCTGATTGGGAGTGTTCCTGGACGTCCAGTCAAAGTAAATTTATTGTCTATGCACTTAGCAGCCACATTATCAGGTATACCTGCACACCTCACAAACAAGAGAAAGTCTGCAGATGCTGGAGATCTGGGCAATACACACAGAATACTGGAGGAACTCAGCAGGCCTGGCAGCATCTATGGAAAAGAGCACAGTCGGTGTTTTGGGCCGAAACCTGCTGAAAGGTTTTGCCCTGAAACATCAAGTGTATTTTTTTCCATAGACGCTGCCTGGCCTGCTGAGTTCCTCCAGTATATTGTATGCATTACACCTGTACACTTGCATGTCAAAGCAAGGATCTAATCAGCCAATCATGTGGCAGCAACTCAATGCATAAAAGCATGCAGTCATGGTCAAGAGGTTCAGTTGTTGTTTAGAACAAATTTCAGAATGGGGAAGAAATGTGATCTAAGTGACTTTGAGTGTGGAATGATTGTTGGTGCCAGGCGGGGTGGTTTGAGTATCTCAGAAACTGCTGATCTCCTGAGGTCTTCATGGAGTTCACAAAGAACGGTGCAAAAAACCAAAAATCCATCCAGCGAGCAGCAGTTCTGTGGGTAACAATAGAATTGTTAATGAGAGAGGTCAGAGGAGAGAGGCCAGACTGGTTTAAGCTGACAGGAAGGCTAGAGTGACTCAAAGAACCACGCGTTACAACAGTGGTGAGCAGAAGAGCATCTCTGAACGCACAACACGTCGAAGTGGATGAGCATGGCTGCAGAAGACCATGAACGTACACACAGTGACCTCTTTATATGGTAAAGGAGGTAGCTAATAAAGTGGATACTGAGAACATGCCACCTTATACCAACTTAAAATACATTGAAAAATCACTAAATAGGGCAATCATACTTACATAGTGTTCTGATGAATAGTGTTGATTAGGGCCAAATAGCATGAATGTTTATTGATCACGCTCCCTTGCCTGGTTAAAACGGGACAGAATCAGGATGCCCCACAACTCAGTTGATATTTCAAGCCGAGACCCTTCTTCAGGACTTCTGTAAAGGTAGTGGGTACAGCCAGTCCGTTGCAGGCGAAGCCCTCCCCACCATGGTGCACATGTATACAGAGCACTGTTGCAGGAAGGCGACATCTATCGTCAGGGACCCACAGCACCCTGGTCTTGCTGCTGCCGTCAGGACGAAGGTACAGGAACCCCAGGAATCACACCACCAGGTTCAGGAACAGATATTATCACTCAGTCATCAGGCTCCTGAACCAAAGTGGCTAACTTCCTTCAACTTCACTCGCCTCATCATTGAAATGTTTCCACAACCTATGGAGTCACTTTCAAGGACTCTTCACCTCATGTTCCTGATATTTATTTATTATTATTATTTCTTTCTTTCCATATTTGCACAGTTTGTTGTCTTTTGCATGCTGGTTGAACACCCAGTTGGTGTGATCTTTCATTGTTTCTGTTATGGTTATTATTCTATTATGGATTTATTGAGTATGTCCACAAGAAAGTGAATCTGAGAGTTGTGTATGGTGACATATATGTACTTTGAAAATAAATTTACTTTGAACTTTGAACCTATGTATGCTCAAACATTATGGCACCAACCTTGAGCGTTATTGCACCAACAGAGCCTTTCTGGCACAACTTGATGTCTTTGCACGTGTAGCATGGGTGGCTATACTGTACAGTACCATACAGCATGGTAGTGGAATGGTTAGCGTAATGTTTTAGAGTACTAGCGATGGGGTGGGGGGGGGGGTTCGATTCCCGCCACTGTCTGTAAGCAGTTCAAATGTTCTCCCTGTGACGGTGTACATTTCCTCCCATAGTTCAAAGACATATGGATTAAGATTAGCGATAGTGATAAAATAAGGGTCTATTAGTTGAGGAGAGAAAAAAACTAAAGATGGCACCTAGCTTAGAACATCTATTGTATTTTTATACTACAGAGATAGGAAAATTCCATTCAAATCTATGGATAAGAATTAACCAATTAGAAAGTGCTTATTCAATTTTGCAGTACTAAGTTAATCAATGAGAAAGGCGTGCCAGTTGGTAGCTTAT